>NC_141617.1:22224650-22824650 GCF_047967505.1 Dipteris shenzhenensis | reverse complement strand
TTAAAATTACAAATATTTATCGCTTTATCATTCATAGACCATAGAGTTCATCAATCTAGAGGTGCATACTTAATAAAAAAAATCTTAACAATAAATGAAACAACACTTTGTATTATATATGCTTTCTGTTCATACATGTAACAATGCCTCATTGCCAAGTGCATTGTTGAAGCACTAAGGATCCAAGAAACTCGATATCATATGAAATACCTGCCATCATGTCTCTACTATCTCTAGAGTATGGGGGGGCAACAATTCTTACAAAGGATACTTGTCTCATCCCTATATCTAACTTTGTGATTATCAAGTCTAAAATAATAGTCTTGGGGAGGGCTTACTATTGCCAACAGCAATTCTTCCCTGATCAATCACATGGTCCACTCCTCTTCCAATTCCAACATTAGATCAGGATGTCTTTATTGATAAATTGATACCTTGACAATAGGACTGTGAGTCCCATCACGCAAATCATCATCCATTGCTTCCCATTGAAGGTTCTTCCATCTAAACCTTCTATATGTGAAAGTCATGCAGAGATTTTGCCTTCCAATGAAATACCTGCAAAATTTGGGATCTATTAATACATAGTATTCTGATCATTTTTTATACAAACAAGAATTGTAAGATTTGCTCACCAAAATCTCACATCTAAAGTGTTCAATCGACATTGTACTAAATCTTCGGCATGACATGTTCTTGTTGTCCATCCATTGTCAAATAGCTCAGATAGCCAATCCATTTCTAAGCTCTTGCAAGTGTAAGTAATCTTTGTTTTCCTTAATTGCCTACAACATGCAAAGAAATCAACAAAGCATGGAAATGGAAGAAACCAGCTCAACCTAGCATTTCTTCCACCGGTAGTTGGCTTCAGAGCATTTCTCACATCATTAAACATTCTATTCTATATGATCCACTTATCTCCATGCTTGGAAGCGGTCTGGACTATCAAAAGAGGGCAAGGGAAGAGATTCTAATCTACCATATTGTCCTTCTTCATCTGGCACAATGAAAATTGAGTCATAGAAGAAGATCCCATCCTTTTTTAATTCTGATGGTGTGTGGCCTTCATACTGAAGACTCTCGATCTCAACATGGAGGACATGCGACACCCCAGTTACGCATGCTGTAGGCTCCCACTCTTTGTAAGTAGATGGATATAAGTCTGTAAAACAAATACAAGGCATAAGACACCAGTGTCAACGTCCCCAAATAAATGCAAATACTCTAAAAAGCAAATGAAGTACTAGTACACTTTAAAAAACTTACAATTGGGCCTACGATATGGAAGTCCTTCATTCGGATGCACATATATGTTTGCATGGGTAAAGACATGCTGAATATATACTTGTGTCACTGTGTTACTACCAGGAGAAATTTCAAAATCTAAGATCCTTCCCTTCCAATGTTTGGAGATATCCATTGCATCCTTCCGACCCACTTTGTAGCACCCACGATTAGTGGGTTGCATTGTGATCCAAGAATATTTCCTGTAGAGCTGAAGAATCCATTCCCCATGCTCATCCTTAACATTCTTCAATACAACAGACTGTAAACTACTTCTGTATCTATCATTTTCTACTTCCATAGTTTCTGCCCTTGTACCATATGATTAAAATTAGCTCTTTCTACTTCCAAAGACCCTCCAAATTTATGTCTTGTATTCTCTCTTTCTCTATCCCTCTCTTTCTCTTTCTTTGCAAGTCTCTCTCTCTCTCTCTCTCTCTCTCTCTCTCTCTCTCTCCCTCCCTCCCCCTCCTTCCCTCTCTCCTTTAACTAAACCTCTCACAAAAACAAGCAAAATATTACTACAAAAAACATAGAATACTTCTCTCTCTCAGTCTATCTTCCAAGGTACCCCTCACACAAACAAACGTCAAATTTTTTTGAAATACTTAGTTACGATATGCTCTCTTCCTGCTCTGTTTCTCCACAAACAAAGAAAACATTATCAATATCATATCATTCTCTCCCTCCCTCCCAAAACTCTTTAATTAGGATCTCTTTTTCTTCCTTCTCTCTCAAATACTTCTAAAACCTAGCAGTTTGAAATAGAATCTCTGTCTCTCTCCCTCAATCATCCCCTCAACAAAAGAAAACATAGCAGTTCGAAATATAATCTCTGTCTCTCTTTTCCCTTCCTCTATCTACCCCTCCTATACTAGCAAATAAGAAAATGACGATTTTCTATCTCTCTCCCTCACTCATCCCCTCAAACAGATTAAAAAACATAGCAGTTTCAAATATAATCTCTCTCTCTCTCTCTCTCTCTTTCCCTTCCTATATCTATCCCTCCTATACTAATGAAGAAAAAAATGACTATTTTATGTCGCTCTCTCCCTCACTCATCCCCTCAAATAGAAAACAACATAGCAATTCAAAATAATCTCTCTCTCTCTCTCTCTCTCTCTCTCTCTCTCTCTCTCTCTCTCTCTCTCTCTCTCTTTCCCTTCCTCTATCTATCCCTCCTATACCAGTAAAGAAAAAAATGACGAAAATCATCTTGTAGTTTTATATATCATCTACCTCAATCTCTCCCTCTTCCCTGTCTCTTGTAACAAACATATAGACAAAGTGTGATACAAAAACGTATCTACTTAATACAAACAAAACTTTCAAGACGAAATCACTTTATTACTTGGAAAGTATGTGTTTCATCTTCCGGAGTTGACTCTATATACTCCAAAAGGGTAGAGAAAGAGCCGAAAATGATAGAACACCCACTTTTCTCACTCCTTCCAAGCAGATTTAGGTCGCAACTTCATGAGATGACTCTCTATACTCCAAAAAGGTGAGGAAAGAACCAAAAATGAGAGAACACCCGTTTTTCTTACTCCTTCCAAGTAGATTTAGGTCGCAACTTTGGTTTCTAAGAGAGCGTGAAATAAGTAAAGAATGAATGGAAGAGAAGAGGGATGAACAGAGCTTTAACAGAAGTTCCTCTGAGAGATTTTCGAATGTGGAAGAAAAATGTGAGCAAAGAGGAGAGAGAATGACTAAGCAAGAGTGGAAAGAAGATATTTTGATACCAGCTGCTAGAAAGTGGTAGGAATGAATGTTTGAAACATTTTGGAAGAGAGAGAATAGGGGGAGAGCTAGTTAGGAAGTCAAAGTTTGGGCCAAATGGTTGAACCAAATGGAAAACGTGAGCATAGTTTTAGCTAGGGGATAGCTTGTCCTGGGAGGAAAACAAGGAGGCCTGACATGGTTAGGGCAGGCTTGTCAAATATAATTTTTGATTGTGAGCTACCAATGACGTTTTTTGGGGTATTTTGGAAAAAATATGAAATTTCCCCTAGATTTGGGGAGCCTCTATTACAGAGAAGTCCACATGGCATAATCTCCTTCATGGATACCATATTTCCTTATCCAAGCCTCTAATATTTTAGTAATTCTCCAAAGGGCCCCTTTTTGAGTCCAAAATTTTTGTAATGTGTGCTCATTATGCTATAGCCAAATTCGTCTTGCGTAATGACCACAACTAATCAATTAAATAAGCAATCTAAATTATTGAAAGCTCCTAACTTATGCATAACATTCTATATACCGACCTTGCTCATGCATCCCCTAACATACTCCCATTCTTCCATTGTGATATGCATCCCCTCGTCTTTCTCTGCTTTCTCCATTTCATCAAGTAGCCAATCCCCATGAATATCCTTTGGAAGTGCTCTTAGATACTGAGGGTATGGCACACGAGATCCGTGGTGTGTATGAAAGCGGGCCCTTTCTTCTTGTCTTCTTGCCTTTGCATCCTCGTATCTTGTCACCCATCTTTTCATCACATCATTATTAAGCACGCAATAGAGGTTGATACTATTATGCAACTCCGTGTCTATTACTTTGTTGCATCCTTTCCCTTGAGGCACAATAGAGGTCATCCTTAGGTCTTCATCATCTCTCCATAGTCGTGGGAGAGAGCTATCCACATCAACAAGAAACTCAAAAATATATACAAGTGACTCTTGTACCAACCAACCCTCGGCCATGCTACCTTCGGGTCTTGCATTTTGTCTCACAAAGCCCTTCAAGGTCTTCATGAAGCGCTCGAGGAAGAACAACCATCGTGCATGTATAGTACCGCATATAGCAATCTCATCCACCAAATGCACTATAAGATGTAGTTGGCTTGTGAGAATAGAACGTGGAAATGTCTCCTCCACTAAACAAACCAACTCCACTGACATAACTCGAGCATTCTCAAGCATGGTGGGATCTATTTCCTTTGAGCTCACATACCTAGAAATGAAAAAGTACAACATATTAGCAATATGAACACCTTGCATGGAGCATTGATACACATCATATTTTGTATCATGTAAAGTACCTCACAAGCTTGCCCATCTTGTAAATACGATCTTTCACGTCCTTCGATGCACTACGTGAAATGCTAGTAGGTAGTATGAACTGAACACATGAGGAGGGGTTGATTAGTTGCTTATAATTATTCACTCACAAATTTGAAAGGAAAAAGATATTATGCACATAAAATACTTACTTGGAGCATCTTGTGCCAATCATGAGATTTCAAGCCATATAATTGCTCTACACCTCTTTTCTTGCTCTTTGTAAAGGCTCCCTTCAAACACCTCATGCATCCAGTGGGAGTACGAACTGTAGTAATAGTGCGCTTCACCGCCGCCATCTCCAGCTTTGATAACCTCCAGGGTGCACGAGGTAAAAAAACACGCCCATTTGGTCTCTCTTGTGGCCAAGCTTCACGCATCCTCCCTGTGGTACGTAGATCCTCACTTATGCCTACGGAATCTCGTGTCCCATTCAAATGCTCCCAAATGGTAGATGCCACATTCTTGAAGATATGCATGGGATCAAGTAGGTGATTGATCTTGAGGTGGGACCAATATGGTAAATGATAAAAGATGGAGTATCTAAACAAAATAAAGTGTTAGCGGGCAATCTTTATTTCTAGCCAATATAGCACACAATAGTTACAAACCCTTATTGGCTCATGCCAAGTAGTGGAGTCGTCATGGAACCGTCCCAAATTCTCATCCAATCTCCCGCGGTGATTGATTGTGGGAGGACTTCATTCCAAGGGGCAACATATCTAGGATGATCAGGTGGGAGAAATCGATGGTGATTCTCATAGATGACCTTATTCAATGCGTCTGCTCGTGAGGCAACTAGCGAAGGACCACAAACAGGACATGCATGGTAACCCGATGTAGTGAGACCTGAACAATAGATGCAATTAAGAGTTGAAGGTGGGTTTAGGGTGCCACATCCTTTGCCTATTCATAATTAGAAGTGCAATGCTTACCTAAACACTCGCCATAGCGTGGGAAGTCATGCATCGTCCACATCAAGATTGCTTTGCAGTTGAAGTCTCGTGATGAGGGAGGCCTGCTCACATCATGCACCTCGATACCTCTCCAAAGTATCTCTAGCTCGTCAATCAAAGGCTCCAAATAAACATCAGGGTTTTTGACTTTATGTTTCCCTAGAATTAGAAGGGACAGCATAACATGTCCTTTCTTAATAGCCATAGAGGGTGGAAGATTATAATTCACCAATATCATTGGCCATACACTGTAAGAGGTGCTTTTGAGACCAAATAGGTTCACACCGTCCATACCCAATCCAAGTCTCAAGCTCCTAGGTTCTTCCTTGAAGCTTGGCCATGTGTCTTCAATATGCTTCCACGCAGGAGAGTCCGCGGGAGTTCTCCACTTGCCATCGGTGGATCGATGGGAGGAATGCCATGACATGAGCTCTGCAATAGATTTGCACTTGAACATATGTTGGATGCGAGGGATTATGGGAAAATGTCGCAGAACCTTACGAGGCACGTCCAAGGTTTTGAGATCTGCTCTATATCTTGCCTCTCCACAAGTAGGACACTCTCTTGCATCCTTATGTAGTCCACGAAACAAAACGCAATCGTTGACACATGCATGGATGCGCTTGTAATCTAATCCTCCAAGAGAGGTCACATGTTGCCTTGCCATATCTCTTGAGGTCGGTAATTTATTCTCCCTTGGAAGCATTTTACACAAAGCCTGCACGTGAAGACCATAAATGAGGAAAAGCATTCGAGAAATTGACCCACTAGCATAATTCACCATGTTTGCAAAATAGACTTTAAAGCTTACTTGAGTAATGCATTCAAACTTGCATTGCTCCATCCATAGATGGTTTGCAAGTTTAGTAACTCAAGGGAGGCACGTAGAACAGAGAATGTGCACCCCTCAAACAGTGGAGTCGATGCTGCAGTAAAAAGATCATCCTGCTCCATGCTATCATCCCTCCCTTGATGGACATATAAATCCTGCACCATATCATCAAACACCTCCTCCTCCATGGCTTCATGAGGTAATGGAGGAGGGCTACTATCACCATCACTCCATGCATCCGTAACGGTCCCTCTTGAAGATCCCACCTCATATCGCCGATAATTCGCCTCCTCGCGGTGAGCATAGGGCAACATATGCGGGTGTGGCACTGCATCATGTATCAAATTAAAACGGGATCATAACTCAAACATATGAACACCCATAGGTATCTCAATCAACCTTAACATACAAACCCTTACCATGTTTACGGTCGCATCCCATTCTCCATACTTTGAGATGTGATTGAGTGTAATCCTGCGTGCATGATACATGTTTCCTCGACATCGATCACACATACATTTGATTTTTTGCTCCAACCACATTTCGTGATGGTGGATACGGAGGTATTCATCCTCACTGGAGCTACTTGTTGAAGATGAAGACATCCTACAAACAAACAACCCAAAAAAGTTTGCTTTTCTTTAAATATTTAATTTTAAACTCTGTGGTGCGTCTAAAACTGCATCTGTATGTTCTGTGCTGCGCGTCTACATGCATGCTTAAAATCGCGTCTGATTGTTTTGTGGTCTACATCTAAAATCGCGTCTGCTCTGTGTATTTAGACGCGTGTATAGATGCGCCTATAGATGCAGCTTCTAAATCTACTTTTAGCGCGCTCGCTTTGCTGCTCTTCACATTACTTATACTTTGTGCGGCTTGCTTGCTTTGCTATTAGCAGATCCACAGTTTCGACGCTTAAGAGGAAGGCACTGACACTTACTTCCAAGGTTACACTTAAGAGGAAGGCACCCACACTTACTTCCAAGCTTAAAGGAGAAGAGGGCGAACAAGGAAGAGAAGCAACTTTGGAAAAGGAGAAGAACCTTCCATACTTCTATCCAGGGTAAGTCTTTTTGCAGTTGATCTTTTTTGGAAGTTTGCTCTCTTTGGATTTGTACTTTCTTGTATCCAAGAAAGGCATGATTTGGGTATCTGTGTTACGTTTTTGTGTCGGACGCATGTCCTTTTCTACTTTTTTAAAAAGTCCGTTTATCAAAGCGCGTCTATAGGCGCGTCTCAGAGCACGTCTAAAACCACGTCTACAGGCACGTCTAGACGTGCATCTAGCCTGTTTGCAGACATAGATAGCCGCGTCTATAGACGCACTGTTATATGCAAAAATAGACGCATTAGTCAGACGCGTCTATAGACGCGGTTTGACAGTAATCCTCTCTTCCCTTTCCCTTTCTTCTCAGCTCATCAATAATCGTCTTTTTTTCTTTTTTCCAGTTCATCATGTGGCCAGGAAGCGCTTCGGGCTCACCTGATGTTCGGGAGTCTATTTTTAGGGACTTATATAACCTTTTAGGGCACCTCCTAGTCGTGCGGAGTTATACGGGTATATGACGGGTACTCTAAACACCCCCCAGGAGTCGGCACTACAGACTCCAAACCACCCCACACCAGCTGAGATCACCCCAGCGGAGTCAGCACAGTCCGACCGGCTACACAGCGCGGGCCCATCTCCCATGCCGTCTTATGCCCCTTCCCCCATGTCGTCTTATGCCCCTTCCGCCATGCTGTCTTATGCCCCTTCCCCCATGCCGTCAGGAGGTCCTTTTGTCTCGCAGAGCCGTCGGCGTACTCCTGTGCAATTGAGACTCGGTTCTCTAGCTACGAGTGGTCCACATAGTCCCGTGCAGTCTCTAGCTACGAGTGGCCAACGTATTAGCTCGACACAACACGGTAGTAGGCGTAGTAGCAGGGAGAGCGGTGGGGGATGCATGGCACAGTGCTTTGGGAGGGGTGGCAGTGGGGACGATGATGATTCAGATGATTTAAACGTGCCTCCAGGTGATGGTACGATATTCTATGACATCACTCAGACAGGAGGCATCTTGATGGATGCACGGGGGAAGGACATCATGGCCTTCATGCGCTCTATAATTGCTAACAATTACAGAGATTGCTTTATTCACTACAAAGACCAGCCAAAGAGGTTGGCTGATGAGACCCTCGCTGCTATTCGCTCTAGGTATCCTAACCCCGCCAATCGCCAGTTCACAGATAAATGGGCCAAGTCAAAGATTGTTACGATACTTGGCAATAAAAGATCTTCGCTTAAGAGGCAAGCACTAGCGGAGCTTGCCAGGCTCGAGGGAGGTCAACCACCAAGGGGCCCGCTCCACACCGCTCATAAGCATGAGTGGAAGAAAGCAATGAAGTCAGCGAGGGAGGACCCCAGTCTGCAGCATGTGGAGGCACGAAGGATCCAGATGGAGCAATATGGAAGCATGCATTTTGGAGCAGGGGGTGTTGATTCATGGGAGGCCCAATTTGTAAGTATCGATCTCAAATTATATTGCTTATCTAGTTTATTAGGAGGTTGTTTTTTTGTACTAATCCCTCCGCAAATTCTGTCATCTTGCAGCTTGATATCGTGGGCAGATACCCTACTCTTGTCGAGACGGCCTACCACTGCCACCATCGCAGAGGAGATACATGGAGGCACTTCTATCATGATGAGTTGATTACTGAGGAGCAGTGTATCCAGGCTACTGGAGCGGCCCCCGAGGTATTTGAAAGTAATTAAATAATGTCAATATTATAAGTAAAGATTTGATTTTTCATACATTGATATATGTTGTTCCTTGTTTATAGGTCCTTGCACAAGACGACGAGGAAGAAGACGAGGAAGGAGGCGCAGAAGGGAGCGTGGAAGGGAGCGAGGATTAGTCGTAGAAGTAGTGCTAGCTACTCTTTTTTGTACTTAAAGCCACTGGCTTGGCTTCGTGCCTCTTGTATATACACTCCTCTTATTTTTTGTACTTAAAGCCACATGACGTGGCTTAGCTTCATGCTATATGTACATACAAGCACTTTTTGAGCTTTCAATTTTATTGCGTTTTGGAGTTGTAATGTTTTATTTGGAATTGTAATTAAAATGCGGTTGGCTGTAAGAATTGAATTACACAATGTGGAAATGGGATTCTTGTAACTATATAGCATACACAACATACACAGCATTCTGTAAATTAAAAAAAAAAAAGCATGTCTATCAGTGCATCTATAAACGTGTCTATATACGTGTCTGTCTGTTCGAGAAGCGTCTATTTGCGCGTCTATAAACACGTTTAAAAACGCATCTATGCACGCGTTTAACGATGCATCTGCCTGTTTTTAAAATTTTTAAGCAGAGCGTCTATTTACGTGTCTAAATGCACGTCTATACGTGCCTGTGTCTACTATATAGATGTGCTATTAGACACGGGTCTCTAGACATGGAAATAGATGTGCAAATAGACGCGACCGTAAATTTTTTATTTAGTTCAGTAAACGCGTCTGTGTGCGCGTCTGTGGGTGCTCTGTCTTGTTGTGATTCGAGATCTCTGGCTCCCAGGGGGTGCCATAGCCCACCCCCAAAACATCTTCAAACGTGGGCTAAAATCTCAAAAATATCGCCCTTAAATTTACAAAGCAATTCGGTGAGCTCTTCCATGGGGACCTACTTAGGGGCTTGAAATATTCAAACAAATAGCTATATTCCTGCTCTAAGGGGGCATAATTGGAGGACTTGCTCTCATCAATATTTCCCTCCCCTTGCCTTTAATAGCTCATTTCCCCTACCCATTTCACTGTTCTAGTCTCCCATTAGGTTTGAGATTAAAGACCAAAAAGGGCCAATCAATTAGAAACTTAGGAAAATAGATATTCATATATCCAAGTGATTATAAGTGATAGAGAGAGAGATTGGCTACCCAAGAAAATTCATTGGTCAACCAATAGTTGCAGTTGTAGCTTCCTCCCATGTTAACCCAATTACCTTGGTATAAGTAAACCTGGACACACCTTGGTATAAGTAATCTACCATTTGCAATTCTCACCCCATCGATGCAATTATCGGTTTGGCATCTGCGAATTAACTTAACAATGACTGACCATGTCGCTTACTTGGGCCGCAAGTAAATTAGCAAATTGACTAGGGATCGTCAAAAGACACAAAAGACGCTCTCAATGACAGCTAGTGCTCATCCAAGCTTAGAAGCTCAACCTGCACTGTGAATTAATCTTAGTTCTGGTGGAGGTATGCAATGAGAGAAGGAAAAGCGCTCCCTTGCTACGCTTAACACCTAATTACATAATTGAAGGTGAAGAGATGGCTGCACATGCAAATTATGCTTGTCTGCGTGAGCTATGTTACATTAATCTATGTCGGTAATTACGATCAACTAGATTTTAACACAAACAAGCTGAGTGCTTCGTTGCAATTATAAACTTTGTCAGCCATTTGCAGTAACTGGGTATGCTTGATCCGGCAGGTTAGTTTATATCCGCTCCTCGCATAACCTGACATCCAAACGTTTCATGTATCAAAATACTAGGGGAATCTGAGCATGAAGGAGTCGGAAGCGGGATAGTACGTCAAGGTGAGATCGTTTAAAAGATGCTGAAAAAACACAGCAGAGAAGGCAATTTCCTCCATTCATATATTTATTGGTAGGCCTACCGGTGGCGACAATAATACAGTATTAATCGAAAGGTTCAATCGAGCGCATTGGAAAACCTTGAGTATTGGGAAAACTTACAATTATAAGTTCGTCAAGTCCACAAGCCGTGCCTACACATGAGCCGGCAAAAGGAAAGACAGACATTAGTTCGAAACATGCAGATTTAGAGAAACATTAAACTCAAAAACATTTTAGAGAAACATTAAACTCAGAAACAAGCTTCAGGAACTACGATGCTGCGAGTAAGAAAGCTATCTACGTGATCTTTCCATCGATGGTCATGGCATGCAGTGGCAGGACGTAAGGAAAGTAAAAGGTATCGATGCTCGACCTTGTATGCAGAAGAGAACAACAACTTATAGAAGCTACGAGTCATTTCTATAAGGCCTGGGTGATAACGGCATACATATTACTGTGTACGCAGCTTGACGACTGTCGACGTTAGCTTGCTTGTCCAGAATGATAAATTCTGTTACGTACCTGAAATAAGAGAGCAAACAGAACTCCCGATCTGAGCACCATCGACCAAGCTGGTCCGTGACAGTCGTTTTTCATTGGGGAGGGCTCTCGAACTGATGAACATGTAGAGAAGTGATGATAAGGAGGTAAGGAGGAGTGTGATGCGAATGAGAGAGGGCATTGTTTCGGAAGGAAGCTGCAGTAGCGCCCAAGCGCAAAGGGCGAAGATAGAGTGGGCGAGGTTGAGGCGGAGTTCGGAGGGCGAGGGAAGGGCCATAGAGGCTTGCACAGAGAAAATGAGCGGCGAGTGGGTTTTCTTGTATTTGTGTGTGTTGTGAATTGCGCCCCACGTGCACTCTCAGCCACTCTCACGTGGAGCTTCCAAAACACCCACGCCCACTCTCACGCTAATCCGTCGCTATATAGCGACGTTTTTAATTAAAAACGTCGCTATATAGCGATGGAACAGAGGAAAGCGTCGCTATATAGCGACGCTTACTGTCATTTTTTTGATGTGGCATCAAAAGAAGCTCAAACATGCTTTTTTATAATTGTCAATATGTCCTCCTCATGATTATGTTGTGATTTTATAAGTGTAGATGGAAGGGACGAGTGGAAGCTCGTCCGATGATACGCCAACGCCCTCCTCATGCTTATGTTGTAATTTTATAAGTGTAGATGGAAGGGACGAGTGGAAGCTCGTTTGATGATGTGCCCGGGAGCACGAAGTGGCTTACGGAAAGGTTATACTGTCATTGCACTCATTGCAAGCGAGAAGTACAACATCAACGTCGTATTATCATGCGCCACTTGCGGATGTATGGGGAGGAACCGAAACCAGTACCCCCCGTTGGTGTTGCACATGTTGATGGCTCATCGGTAAGTCAAAGCTATTTAAGTTTGCAATCTTATTGTATACCAGGAAATAGAAGATCTTATATTTACACGAAATCTTAAAACAGGATGAGGAGGGTGACGAGGGTACACATATACCTTCTCACTTTCAGCAAGACTATAGTCTCTCGGATGACGACGAGGGTATGGCCGACATGATGGATTCCATTTTTAGGGGCACTACATCCCACGTACACGTGATGTCAGAGTCTGAGGTCAAAATGCGAGAGTTGCAATCAACACAATTGTACGAGGGTGCTAGGATGTCTAAACTACGTGCTTGTCTCTCAATCTTGAATCTACAAGTACAGTATGGGTGGTCGGATACAAGTGTCTCGGCCTTAATGAGGTTAGCCCTTGCATTAATTTGACTCATTATTTGTATATTGTTTGTTTTGAGAATCATCATTTGGATACTGTCTTTGTCATAGGTTGCTCCAGAAGATGTTGCCTGCACCAAATACCATGCCCGCATCAAGAGATGAAGCGAAAAAGATGCTAACAACGGTGGGTATGGATTATGATACCATCCATGCTTGCTGTAATGATTGTATTCTCTTTCGTCATGAGCATGGAGATTTGGCTAGTTGTCCAAAGTGTGGGGAACAACGATATAGAGATGACTTGCTGGGTGAGCGGATACCGGTAAAGGTCTTGAGACACTTTCCCATCATTGCAAGAATACAACACATGTTTTGATGCAAATCCATAGCGGAGTTGATGACATGGCATGCATCTCATCGGTCCACTGATGACACATTGAGGATTCTCGTAGATTGTGCAGCTTGGAAGCACATAGATAATCAGTGGCCGGACTTTGCGAGGGAGCCACACAACTTACATCTTGGGCTAGCCATGGACGGCGTGAATCCTTTCGGGTTACGCTCGACATCGTGGTCGACATGGCCCATAGTCGTGGTGAATTACAATATCCCACCATGGCTAACAATAAAAAAGGGACACCTCATGCTTGCACTACTTGTGCCAGGAAAGTACAAGGCAAAAAACATGGATGTGTACATGGCACCTTTGATAGAGGAGTTACAGATATTATGGAGAGGAGTGCAGGTCTTTGATATTTCCAGAGCTCCTAGACATACCAATGATATTTTGGTCAGGGGTATCTTGATGTGGACCATGCATGACTACCCAGGATATGGAGAGTGCGCAGGTACGTCGTTGTGTCTTTACATGTACAATGAGGGATTATGCTTTTTTTACTGTCTTTTGCATGCATGTCTTGTACTAACACATTCATGCACGCGTGCAGGACTTGTTACAAGTGGGTACCATGCTTGTCCTGTTTGTGGACCGGCTCTGAAATCACTTGCATGCTACTCCAAACATATGAGGAAAAATGTTTATGAAGGTCATGCTCGATACCTTCCGCTCGAACATCTCGCACGTGGAGGTCAGCTTGATCCACCACCATCATATTTGAAGGCAAGTGATTGGATTCAAGCTTGGAGGGCGAATGGAGAGGAACCTCCTCCTGGTATGAAGAGGCTATCGATCTTTCACGAGCTTCCTTATTGGGGTCAGTTACAAATCAATCATCTCTTGGATCCCATGCATATCTTCAAGAATGTGGGGGCTGCTATTTGGGCACACTTGGTTGGTTCCAAGGACTCGAGAGGAGTGCGAGAAGACTTGCGTGCTATGAATAGGATGTCTCGTTTGTGGCCCCAAGTGCATGCTTCAGGAAAAGTTGTCCTCCCGAAAGCAACGTGGATCCTCTCTACGAGGGAGGAGGCAGCGGTCAAGGCAGACATTGCCTCTTTTCAAACACCGACAGGGTACATGCATTGCTTGAAAGGAGCATTTTCAAAGGACAATAAGCTTAGTGGCCTCAAGTCCCATGATTGGCACAAGGTCTTACAGGTATTCTAAGTAGAATTAGTGTACCGATAATAGTGATGCGTTAGCGTAATTATTATTATGTTATATTGTTGACATGACTTCATTGTTGCTTTGATAGTTCATCCTCCCAATTACGATAAAAGGGTGCTTACAAGAAGATGTTAGAAATGCTATATTCAAGATCTGTGGTATTGTGAGGTATGCTTACTATCAAATCGCATATTATGTATTTTCTTCATGGACATGTGAAATAGGTGGATATCTCAAATATCTTACATATGCATGGACATGTGAAATAGGTGGATATCTCAAAAAGAGATCTCTATATCGAGCATCGAGAAGGCTAGGGTGGAATCCATCGAAGCCGTATGCTTGCTTGAGAAGCACTTTCCCTCGAGCATTATGACAACTCAGGTCCACTTGCTTGTGCACATAGTTGATGAGGTGGCTATAGCAGGTACCGTTCATAGTCGATGGATGCACAACAAGACAAAGCACCCATCGACGCACGCACAGATGCGTTTCATGAACTAAATAAGAAACTTACGGGCGCGTCTATTTGCGTGTTTATTTGCACGTCAGGAGACCCGCGTCTATTAGCACGTCTATATATCAGACTTACGCGCGTATAGACGCTCTCATACACGCGTAAATAGACGCGCAAATAAACGCTTTGATAGACACACATATAGATGCATATCAAATAGACAAACGCGAATATAAACGCGTTTGTAAACGCGCTGATAGACGCGCCTTTTTTTTTAAAAAAAAATTTTACAGAATACTGTGTATGTTGTGTATGCTATATAGTTACAAGAATCCCATATCCGCATTCTATAATTCAATTCTTACAACCAACCTCATTTTAATTACAATTCCAAATAAAATATTACAACTCCAAAACGCAATAAAATTGAAAGCTCAAAAAGTGCTTGTATATACATATAGCACGAAGCTAAGCCACGTCATGTGGCTCCAAGTACAAAAAATAAGGAAGCTAAGCCATGTCATGTGGCTTCAAGTACAAAAAATAAGAGGACTCTATATACAAGAGGCACGAAGCCAAGCCAATGGCTTTAAGTACAAAAAAGAATAGTAGCACTACTTCTACGACTAATCCTCGCTGCCTTCCACGCTCCCTGATGCGCTGCCTTCTGTGCTCCCTTCTGCACCTCCTTCCTCGTCTTCCTCATCGTCTTGTGCAGGGGCGCCCTGTAAACAAGGGACAACATATATCAATGTATGAAAAATCAAATCTTTACTTATAATTTTGGCATTATTTAATTACTTTCAAATACCTGGGGGGCATGTCCAGTCGCTCGGGTATACTGCTCCTCAGTAATCAACCCGTCATCATAGAAGTGCCTCCATGTATCTCCTCTGCGATGGTGGCGGTGGTAGGCTGTCTCCACTGGAGTAGGGTATCTGCCCACGATCTCAAGCTGCATGACCGCGATACACTTTGTGGAGGGATTAGTACAAAGAAACAACCAACCTCCTAATAAACTACATAAGCAATATAATTTGAGATCGATACTTACAAATTGGGCCTCCCATGATTCAACACCCCCTGCTCCAAAATGTGTGCTCCCATACTCCTCCATCTGGATCCTCCGTGCCTCCACGTGCTGCAGACTGGGCTCCTCCCTCGCTGACTTCATTGCCTTCTTCCACTCACGCTTCTGAGCGGTGTGGGGTGGGCCCCTTGGAGGTTGACCTGCCTCAAGTCTGGCAAGCTCCGCTAGTGCCTGCCTCTTAAGGGAAGATCTTTTATTGCTAAGTATCGTAACAATCTTTGACTTGGCCCATTTATCTATGAACTGGCGATTGGGGGGGTTAGGATACCTAGAGCGAACAGTAGCGAGGGTCTCATCAGCCAACCTCTTTGGGTGGTCTTTATAGTGGATAAAGCAATCTCTATAATTGTTAGCAATTACAGAGCGCATGAAGGCCATTACATCCTTCCCCCGCACATCCATCAAGATGCCTCCTATCTGGGTGATGTCATAATAAATCGTACCATCACCCAGAGGCACGTCTAAATCATCGGAATCATCATCCTCGGCCTCACCGCCACATGGCCCAAAGCACTGTGCCATGCATCCGCCACCGCTCTCCCTGCTACTACGCCTGCCACCCTGTCGTGTCGAGCTCGTACGCTGGCCACTCGTAGCTGGGGACTGCGTGGGACTACGCTGACCACTCATAGCTGGAGAACCGAGTCTTGATGGCTGGGGAGTACGTCGACGGCTCGCTGAGGCAGAAGGACCTCCTGAAGGCATGGGGGAAGGGGCATAAGACGGGATGGCAGAAGGGACATAAGACGGCATGGGGGAAGGGGCATAAGACGGTACGGGGGAAGGGGCATAAGACGGGGCATAAGACGGCTGTGCGGACTCCGCTGGGGTGATCTCAGGCGGTGTGGGTGGCTCGGAGTCTGTACTGCCGACTCCTGGGGAGTGTTAAGGGTACCCGTCATGTACCCGTATAACTCCGCAGGACTAGGAGGGTGCCCTAAAATATTATATAAATCCTTCCATATCGATTCACGCGGATCAGGTGAGCTAGAAGCACTTCCTCCCCACATGTTAAACTGGAAAAAAATAAACAAATCTATTACTTTGGGAGCTGAGAAGAAAGGGGGAAAAAAAAAGAGAGGCTCTGTCAGAGCACGTCTATAGACTCGTCTAATCTTTGCGTCTATAAACGCGTCTAACAGAGCATTTAACAGTTCAAGTAAAAGCGCGTCTATCACCGCATCTAACAGACCGTCAAAACATCCGTCTAATAGTGCGTTAAAAAGCGCGTTTAACAGTTTGTCCAAACATCCGTCTAACAGCGCGTCTAAAAACGCGTCTAACAATTCGTTTAAACTTTCATTTAACAGATCGTCTGTTTGAGCGTCTATATCCGCGTCTGTGCGTGTCTGTAGCAAGCCAGACGCGCAAATAGACGCGCCTGTAGATGCGTGTTTAGACGCGCCCTCAGACGCCTATATACACGCGCTCCGACAGTCGAGAATACTCAAAAGTGGAAAAGGACGTTTCGCCCGACAAAAGAACGTGTCGCTCATACCTAGATGCTGCGTTTCGTGGATGCGAAAAAGTACAAAACTGGAAAGAGCAAGCAAGAACAACTTCAAAAGGACTTACTTGGAAAAAGGTATGGAAGGATCTTTCTTTTCCAAACTTGTTTCTTCTCCTCCTCTTCTCCTTGTTCGTACTCCTCCTCTTCTTTAGGCTTGGAAGCAAGCTGTGTAGGTACGGTCCCTTTGTCTTGAGTGAAAGCTTGGAACTATGTGTGTATGGGAGGCTCTCTCTTAAGCTTCGAATCTATAGAACTGCTAATAATGAAGGAAGAAAGCCGCTCGCGAAGTTTAAGTAGTTAAAAGAAAAGCAAAGCGGGCGGCGTGCCGAAAAGCAGGTTTAAAAGTCGCGGGTATAGTCACGTCTATTAGCGCATCTATAGTCGCGTCTGAATACACAGAGTAAGCGCGTCTATAGGCGCGTCTATTAGTGCATCTAAAGGCACGTTTAAATACACAGAGTAGACGGGCATTTAGACGCACAGGTAGACGCGATAGTAGATGCGACGATAGACGGGCATTTAGACGCGACACAGAGTTTTTAAGTTAAGCATTTGCAGAAGAGCAAATTTGGTGGGTTGTTTGTTTGTAGGATGTCTCCATCTTCAACAAGCAGCTCCAAAGAGGATGAATCCCTCCGTATCCACCATCGCGAAATGTGGTTGGAGCAAAAAATCAAATGTCTGTGTGATCGATGTCGAGGAAACATGTATCGTGCACGCAGGATTACGCTCAATCATATCTCAAAGTATGGAGAATGGGATGTGACCGTAAACAGGGTAAGGATTTGTAAGTTAAGGTTGATTGAGATACCTATGGGTGTTCATATGTTTGAGTTATAATGATCCCATTTTAATTTGATACAGGATGCAGTGCCACACCTGCACATGTTACCCTATGCCCGTCGTGAGGAGGCGAAGCGTCGGCGATATGAGGTGGGATCTTCAGGAGGGACCGTTACGGATGCATGGAGTGATGGTGATAGTAGCCTCCACCATTACCTCATGAAGCCGTGGAGGAGGAGGTGTTTGATGATATGGTGCGGGATTTATATGTCCATCAAGGGAGGGATAATAGCATGGAGTAGGATGATCTTTTTACCGCAGCATCGACTCCACTGTTTGAGGGGTGCACATTCTCTGTTCTACGTGCCTCCCTTGAGTTACTAAACTTGCAAACCATCTATGGATGGAGCAATGCAAGTTTGAATGCATTACTCAAGTAAGCTTTAATTTAAAGTCGATTTTGCAAACATGATGAATTATGCGCGTGGGTCAATTACTCGAATGCTTTTCCTCATTTATGGTCTTCACGTGCTATTGTGTAAAATGCTTCCAAGGGAGAATAAATTACCGACCTCAAGAGATATGGCAAGGCAACATGTGACCTCTCTTGGAGGATTAGATTACAAGCGCATCCATGCATGTGTCAACGATTGCGTTTTGTTTCGTGGACTACATAAGGATGCAAGAGAGTGTCCTACTTGTGGAGAGGCAAGATATAGAGCAGATCTCAAAACCTTGGACGTGCCTCATAAGATATTGCGACATTTTCCCATAATCCCTCGCATCCAACATATGTTCAAGTGCAAATCTATTGCAGAGCTCATGTCATGGCATTCCTCCCATCGATCAACCGATGGCAAGTGGAGAACTCCTGCGGACTCTCCTGCGTGGAAGCATATTGAAGACACATGGCCAAGCTTCAAGGAAGAACCTAGGAGCTTGAGACTTGGATTGGGTATGGATGGTGTGAACCCATTTGGTCTCAAAAGCACGTCTTACAGTGTATGGCCAGTGGTATTGGTGAATTACAATCTTCCACCCTCTATGGCTATTAAGAAAGGACATGTCATGCTGTCCCTTCTAATTCCAGGGAAACATAAAGTCAAAAACCCTGATGTTTATTTGGAGCCTTTGATTGATGAGCTAGAGATACTTTGGAGAGGTATCAAGGTGCATGATGTGAGCAGGCCTCCCTCGTCACGAGACTTCAACTGCAAAGCAGTTTTGATGTGGACGATGCATGACTTCCCAGGCTATGGCGAGTGTTCAGGTAAGAATTGCATTTTTTAATTATGAATAGGCAAGGACGTGGCACCCTAAACCCACCTTCCACTCTTAATTGCATCTATTGTTTCAGGTCTCACTACATCGGGTTACCATGCATGTCCTATTTGTGGTCCTTCGCTAGTTGCCTCATGGGCAGACGCATTGAATAAGGTCATCTATGAGAATCACCATCGATTTCTCCCAGCTGATTATCCTAGATATGTTGCCCCTTGGAATGAAGTCCTCCCACAATCACTCACCGCGGGAGATTGGATGAGAATTTGGGACAGATCCACGACTCCTCCACCACTTGGCATGAGCCGGTAAGGATTTGTAACTATTGGCTGGAAGTAAAGATTGGCTATATTGGTTGAAAGTGAAGATTGCATGCTAACACTTTATTTTATTTAGATACTCCATCTTTTATCGTTTACCATATTGGTCCCACCTCAAGATCAATCACCTGCTCGATCCCATGCATATCTTCAAGAATGTGGCATCTACCATTTGGGAGCATTTGAATGGGACACGAGATTTGGCAGGCATAAGGGAGGATCTACGTACCACAGGGAGGATGCGTGAAGCTTGGCCTCAAGAGAGACCAAATGGGCGTGTTTTTTTACCTCGTGCACCGTGGATGTTATCAAAGCTAGAGATGGTGACGGTGAAGCGTGCTATTACTACAATTCGTACTCCCACTGGATGCATGAGGTGTTTGAAGGGAGCCTTTACAAAGAGCAAGAAAAGAGGTGTAGAGCAATTATATGGCTTGAAATCTCATGATTGGCACAAGATGCTCCAAGTAAGTATTTTATATGCATAATATCTTTTTCCTTTCAAATTTGTGAGTGAATAGCTATAAGCAACTAATCAACCACCTCCTCGCGGGTTCAGTTCATACTACCTACTAGCATTTCACGTAGTGCATCAAAGGACGTGAAAGATTGTATTTACAAGATGGGCAAGCTTGTGAGGTATGTGAGCTCAAAGGAAATAGATCCCACCACGCTTGAGAATGCTCGAGTTATGTCAGTGGAGGCGGTTTGTTTAGTGGAGGAGACATTTCCACGTTCTATTCTCACAAGCCAACTACATCTCAAAGTGCATTTGGTGGATGAGATTGCTATATGCGGTACTATACATGCACGATGGTTGTTCTTCCTCGAGCGCTTCATGAAGACCTTGAAGGGCTTCGTGAGACAAAATGCAAGACCCGAAGGTAGCATGGCCGAGGGTTGGTTGGTACAAGAGTCACTTGTATATATTTCTGAGTTTCTTGTTGATGTGGATAGCTCTCTCCCACGACTATGGAGAGATGATGAAGACCTAAGGATGACATCTATTGTGCCTCAAGGAAGAGGACGCAACAAAGTAATAGACACGGAGTTGCGTAATAGTATCAACCTCTTTTGCGTGCTTAATAGTGATGTGATGAAAAGATGGGTGACAAGATACGAGGATGCAAAGGCAAGAAGACAAGAAGAAAGGGCCCTCTTTCGTACACACCACGGATCTCATGTGCCATACCCTCAGCGTCTAAGAGCACTTCCAAAGGATATTCATGTGGATTGGCTACTTGATGAAATGGAGAAAGCAGAGAAAGACGAGGGGATGCATATCACAATGGAAGAATGGGAGTATGCTAGGGGATGCATGAGCAAGGTCGGTATATAGAATGTTATGCATAAGTTAGGAGGTTTTTATAATTTAGATTGCTTATTTAATTGATTTTTTCTTGGTGTAGTGCACTATGTTCAATGCTATATGGTGTGAGGGCAAGCATTTTCGAACATAACGGATTGATGATAAGAGAAACACACAAGATTGCGGCGTCATTGCTAGCTTTGAGGGAGCCAATGGAGTCATGGATGATTATTGTGGCATAATCCAAGATATCATTATGCTTGACTTTCGACGCTTCTTTGTGTATGTTTTGGATGTAAAGTGGTTTAAGGACGTGGTGGAAAGAGGCCCTAATGCAACAATCAAACGCCATGCAAGTAGCTTTGTAACTATTGACTCCACAAAGTTTTGGCAAAGTAGGAAGGACACACTAATACTACCGCAACAATGTGAACAGGTACTGTGCACACACATAAAAATACTCGCTTTTAAATATTTGATGCAAGAAAAGTAACATGATTGTATTTGTGTTTGAATTAGGTTGTCTATCAACCAATGGTGGATAATAATGGGTGGTGGCATGTCATACCTATTATGCCACGTTCCAAAGTGATGTATAGTACATTTACTAATATGGAGCATATGGAGGATGATCATGCCCATGGACGTGATGATGACCGTGATATAAGAGAGGAGGATGATCATGAGATAGGAGATATAGATATTGAGGCCGGCATTACCCGTGAGAACGAGCCTACCATTGGAGATCTTGATTTCGATGAGCACATGAGTGGCACAAGTAGTAGTGGGTTGAATGTATTTGTAGATCTAAACACTTGTTTGGATTTTGAAGTAGATAGTTTGGCAAGGGTTGATCTCATTGAGGATGAGATTGAACCGTAGCCCCACAATTGATATTGGCAAAACTATTTTACATATTGTCTCATTCTCCTCATTTCCCTTAATTCTTGTATATGTGGGCTTGCAAAAAATTATGTGCTTTGGTAATCATGGGCAATGTTTGGAAAGCAATGATGTACACCAAAATCTCACTTTCTGTATTCTCTGGATCGCGTCTAACCCCGCGTCTAAATGCGCGTCTGAGTCTCAGTGTAAATGCGCAAATACACGCGCAAATAGATGCGCTAATAGACGGGATGTTAGACGGGCCCGTATTTTCTCAGGTCTAACGCGCAAATAAACGCGGTGATTGACGCGCAAATAGACGAGCATTTAGCCGCGCTAATAGACGCGCCCGTAATTTCTCTACTAGAGCAATGCCTATAGATGCGCCCGCTATTTGGCGTGTCTACCAAGCGCGTCTATAGTTGCTTTGTGTTGTTGTGATGTTTTTTCTCGAGCGGTTTATGAAAACTTTAAAGGGGTTTGTAAGACAAAGAGCAAGACCGGAAGCAAGCATGGCAGAGGGATGGCTTGTGCAAGAGTCATTAGTATATATCACAGAGTTTCTTGCATCCACAAATCCTGATATGCCGCAAGCTTGGCACAACAAGGATGATGATCGCATCGTTGGCGAGGTTCCCCAAGGAAAAGGGATTGAAAGAAAAATGAGCGAAGAGCAAATGGAGAAATTCAATAAGTTTTGTATCCTCAATAGCCCTGAGATGCAGAAGTGGATTGAGAGATATGAAGTGGCCAAAGCAGAAAGAATAAATGCAAGGACGAGATTCAGAGTAATGTACAGGCAATCACAGCCATATCCACGAGATTTGGCTCTTCTCACTACTCACATGTCACTTGATTGGCTACAACTGGCTCTACGTAAAGCCGAACGTGATGGAGAGACAATAAGCGAGCGCGAGCGAGAGTTATCATCTGGATGTATGGTGCATGTAAGTTTCTTATCTCTTGACGTAATTAAGTAATTATTTGTGGCAATATATGCTATAAAATAGGTGCATCTTCATTGTTTTAATGATGCTCTTTTACAGTACAAAAAGTACAGTGCATTATGGTCATATGGACAACATTTTTGCGTGGAACGCATCGATTCAAAGAGAGTCACATATGATTGTGGAGTCATGGCTAACTTCACACAAGATAGCCGAGCAAGTGCTTCGGATACCAATCTTCTCTCCTCACAGTTGGATTATTGTGGAACCATATGCAACATCTATGAAATTGATTTCAGACGATTTACTATTTTCATTCTTGATGTCAAATGGTTTAGAACTACTTACAACGGTCCCAATGCGACAATGAGAAAAGATAGTAGCGGTCTCTTTGCAATAGACTCCACCAAACATTGGACCAATGAAAGTGATACTTTTGTTCTTCCCGAGCACTGTGAGCAGGTGCATACTAATGATTTAATTAGTCAAAGCTTTCGTTTTTAAAGTCCATTGATATATATATAATTGATGACATTTGGCACCCATCTTCAATATAGGTGGTTTTTCATCCGGATCGTTCTGATCCAAGATGGTGGTACGTGATCCAAGTTGCACCACGAAGTAAGCAAATTTTTGAAGATCGAGATGTGGATATGGAGATGCCACTACAAATGCCGGATCCAATTGATGAATCTAGCGAAGAAGATGTAGATCACCATATGTAGACCGTTGTGTACTTGATTGTGGGAGGACTTCATTCCAAGGGGCAACATTCACGCTAATCCTCACTATATAGCGACGTTTTTAATTAAAAACGTCGCTATATAGCGACAGAACAGAGGAAAGCGTCGCTATATAGCGACGCTTACAGTCATTTTTTTGATGTGGCATCAAAAGAAGCTCAAACATGCTTTTTTATAATTGTCAATATGTCCTCCTCATGCTTATGTTGTGATTTTATAAGTGTAGATGGAAGGGACAAGTGGAAGCTCGTCCGATGATGCGCCAACGCCCGGGAGCACGAAGTGGCTTACGGAAAGGTTATACTGTCATTGCACTCATTGCAAGCGAGAAGTACGACATCAACATCGTATTATCATGCACCACTTGCGGATGTATGGGGAGGAACCGAAACCAGTACCCCCCGTTGGTGTTGCACATGTTGATGGCTCATCGGTAAGTCAAAGCTATTTAAGTTTGCAATCTTATTGTATACCAGGAAATAGAAGATCTTATATTTACACGAAATCTTAAAACAGGATGAGGAGGGTGACGAGGGTACACATATACCTTCTCACTTTCAGCAAGACTATAGTCTCTCGGATGATGACGAGGATATGGTCGACATGATGGATTCCATTTTTAGGGGCACTACATCCCACGTACACGTGATGTCAGAGTCTGAGGTCAAAATGTGAGAGTTGCAATCAACACAATTGTACGAGGGTGCTAGGATGTCTAAACTACGTGCTTGTCTCTCAATCTTGAATCTACAAGTACAGTATGGGTGGTCGGATACAAGTGTCTCGGCCTTAATGAGGTTAGCCCTTGCATTAATTTGACTCATTATTTGTATATTGTTTGTTTTGAGAATCATCATTTGGATACTGTCTTTGTCATAGGTTGCTCTAGAAGATGTTGCCTGCACCAAATACCATGCCCGCATCAAGAGATGAAGCGAAAAAGATGCTAACAACGGTGGGTATGGATTATGATACCATCCATGCTTGCTGTAATGATTGTATTCTCTTTCGTCATGAGCATGGAGATTTGGCTAGTTGTCCAAAGTGTGGGGAACAACGATATAGAGATGACTTGCAGGTTGAGCGGATACCGGTAAAGGTCTTGAGACACTTTCCCATCATTGCAAGAATGCAACACATGTTTCGATGCAAATCCATAGCGGAGTTGATGACATGGCATGCATCTCATCGGTCCACTGATGACACATTGAGGATTCTCGCAGATTGTGCAGCTTGGAAGCACATAGATAATCAGTGGCCGGACTTTGTGAGGGAGCCACGCAACTTACATCTTGGGCTAGCCATGGACGGCGTGAATCCTTTCGGGTTACGCTCGACATCTTGGTCGACATGGCCCATAGTCGTGGTGAATTACAATATCCCACCATGGCTAACAATAAAAAAGGGACACCTCATGCTTGCACTACTTGTGCCAGGAAAGTACAAGGCAAAAAACATGGATGTGTACATGGCACCTTTGATAGAGGAGTTACAGATATTATGGAGAGGAGTGCAGGTCTTTGATATTTCCAGAGCTCCTAGACATACCAATGATATTTTGGTCAGGGGTATCTTGATGTGGACCATGCATGACTACCCAGGATATGGAGAGTGCGCAAGTACGTCGTTGTGTCTTTACATGTACAATGAGGGATTATGCTTTTTTTACTATCTTTTGCATGCATGTCTTGTACTAACACATTCATGCACGCGTGCAGGACTTGTTACAAGTGGGTACCATGCTTGTCCTGTTTGTGGACCGGCTCTGAAATCGCTTGCACGCTACTCCAAACATATGAGGAAAAATGTTTATGAAGGTCATGCTCGATACCTTCCGCTCGAACATCTCGCACGTGGAGGTCAGCTTGATCCACCACCATCATATTTGAAGGCAAGTGATTGGATTCAAGCTTGGAGGGCGAATGGAGAGGAACCTCCTCCTGGTATGAATAGGCTATCGATCTTTCACGAGCTTCCTTATTGGGGTCAGTTACAAATCAATCATCTTTTGGATCCCATGCATATCTTCAAGAATGTGGGGGCTACTATTTGGGCACACTTGGTTGGTTCCAAGGACTCGAGAGGAGTGCGAGAAGACTTGCGTGCTATGAATAGGATGTCTCGTTTGTGGCCCCAAGTGCATGCTTCAGGAAAAGTTGTCCTCCTGAAAGCAACGTGGATCCTCTCTATGAGGGAGGAGGTAGCGGTCAAGGCAGACATTGCCTCTTTTCAAACACCGACAGGGTACATGCGTTGCTTGAAAGGAGCATTTTCAAAGGACAATAAGCTTAGTGGCCTCAAGTCCCATGATTGGCACAAGGACTTACAGGTATTCTAAGTAAAATTAGTGTACCGATAATAGTGATGCGTTAGCGTAATTATTATTATGTTATATTGTTGACATGACTTCACTGTTGCTTTGATAGTTCATCCTCCCAATTACGATAAAAGAGTGCTTACAAGAAGATGCTAGAAATGCTATATTCAAGATCTGTGGTATTGTGAGGTATGCTTACTATCAAATCGCATTATGTATTTTCTTCATGGACATGTGAAATAGGTGGATATCTCAAATATCTTACATATGCATGGACATGTGAAATAGGTGGATATCTCAAAAAGAGATCTCTATATCGAGCATCGAGAAGGCTAGGGTGGAATCCATCGAAGCCGTATGCTTGCTTGAGAAGCACTTTCCCTCGAGCATTATGACAACTCAGGTCCACTTGCTTGTGCACATAGTTGATGAGGTGGCTATAGCAGGTACCGTTCATAGTCGATGGATGTTTTTTCTCGAGTGGTTTATGAAAACTTTAAAGGGGTTTGTAAGACAAAGAGCAAGACCGGATGCAAGCATGGCAGAGGGATGGCTTGTGCAAGAGTCATTAGTATATATCACAGAGTTTCTTACATCCACGGATCCTGATATGCCGCAAGCTTGGCACAACAAGGATGATGATCGCATCGTTGGCGAGGTTCCCCAAGGAAAAGGGATTGAAAGAAAAATGAGCGAAGAGCAAATGGAGAAATTCAATAAGTTTTGTATCCTCAATAGCCCTGAGATGCAGAAGTGGATTGAGAGATATGAAGTGGCCAAAGCAGAAAGAATAAATGCAAGGACGAGATTCAGAGTAATGTACAGGCGATCACAACCATATCCACGAGATTTGGCTCTTCTCCCTACTCACATGTCACTTGATTGGCTACAACTGGCTCTACGTAAAGCCGAACGTGATGGAGAGACAATAAGCGAGCGCGAGCGAGAGTTATCATCTGGATGTATGGTGCATGTAAGTTTCTTATCTCTTGACGTAATTAAGTAATTATTTGTGGCAATATATGCTATAAAATAGGTGCATCTTCATTGTTTTAATGATGCTCTTTTACAGTACAAAAAGTACAGTGCATTATGGTCATATGGACGACATTTTTGCGTGGAACGCATCGATTCAAAGAGAGTCACGTATGATTGTGGAGTCATGGCTAACTTCACACAAGATAGCCGAGCAAGTGCTTCGGATACCAATCTTCTCTCCTCACAGTTGGATTATTGTGGAACCATACGCAACATCTATGAAATTGATTTCAGACGATTTACTATTTTCATTCTTGATGTAAAATGGTTTAGAACTACTTACAACGGTCCCAATGCGACAATGAGAAAAGATAGTAGTGGTCTCTTTGCAATAGACTCCACCAAACATTGGACCAATGAAAGTGATACTTTTATTCTTCCCGAGCACTGTGAGCAGGTGCATACTAATGATTTAATTAGTCGAAGCTTTTGTTTTTAAAGTCCATTGATATATATATAATTGACGACATTTGGCACCCATCTTCAATATAGGTGGTTTTTCATCCGGATCGTTCTGATCCAAGATGGTGGTACGTGATCCAAGTTGCACCACGAAGTAAGCAAATTTTTGAAGATCGAGATGTGGATATGGAGATGCCACTACCAATGCCGGATCCAATTGATGAATCTAGCGAAGAAGATGTAGATCACCATATGAGCCAAGAGGAAGATGCGCATAATGACATCGCACGGGAGGAGGATGGAGATCACGATATTGACGAAGAAGACAACAATCATCAAGATCAATCACCACACTTAAGCTTTATTGAAGAAGATGATCAAATACCTTTAGGTGAACGTACGATGCTAGAGTACGATGATGATATAGGAGATCAACTCGGTATAGAGTTGGAGATAGACTTGCTTGGCGCCTTAGACTTGGCTCAAGAATGCTCTTATTTGATTTTTCTCATCTCAAATTTGGACATGAATATATGAGCTTCAAAGGCTTGATGTACATGCTCTCATTTTTTAATTCTCTATGAGTTCAAACATGTATGAAAATTTAAAAAAATTTGTCATTGGAAAAAACTAACTTTTAAGGCCTATATAAAAAAAAAAACCTCTCTGTGAAAACGTCGCTATAGTATTTTGTCTCAGTGTCGCTATATAGCGACTTTTAAAAAGTCGCTATATAGTGACTTTCAGCAATAGTCGCTATATAGCGACGATTTACGAAACTCGCTTTTTATACCGACGATTAGCGCTAAGCGGGCGCTAAACGTCGGTACATAAACGTCGCAATAGGATCCGTGTCTAGTAGTGCCTCCAAATTTATGTCTTGTATTCTCTCTTTCTCTATCCCTCTCTTTCTCTTTCTTTGCAAGTCTCTCTCTCTCTCTCTCTCTCTCTCTCTCTCTCTCTCTCTCTCTCCCTCTCCCTCCCCCTCCTTCCCTCTCTCCTTTAACTAAACCTCTCACAAAAACAAGCAAAATATTGCTACAAAAAACATAGAATACTTCTCTCTCTCAGTCTATCTTCCAAGGTACCCCTCACACAAACAAACATCAAATTTTTTTGAAATACTTAGTTACGATATGCTCTCTTCCTGCTCTGTTTCTCCACAAACAAAGAAAACATTATCAATATCATATCATTCTCTCCCTCCCTCCCAAAACTCTTTAATTAGGATCTGTTTTTCTTCCTTCTTTCTCAAATACTTCTAAAACCTAGCAGTTTGAAACAGAATCTCTGTCTCTCTCCCTCAATCATCCCCTCAACAAAAGAAAACATAGCAGTTCAAAATATAATCTCTGTCTCTCTTTTACCTTCCTCTATCTACCCCTCCTGTACTAGCAAATAAGAAAATGACTATTTTCTATCTCTCTCCCTCACTCATCCCCTCAAACAGATTAAAAAACATAGCAGTTTCAAATATAATCTCTCTCTCTCTCTCTCTCTCTCTCTCTCTTTCCCTTCCTATATCTATCCCGCCTATACTAATGAAGAAAAAAATGACTATTTTATGTCGCTCTCTCCCTCACTCATCCCCTCAAATAGAAAACAACATAGCAATTCAAAATAATCTCTCTCTCTCTCTCTCTCTCTCTCTCTCTCTCTCTCTCTCTTTCCCTTCCTCTATCTATCCCTCCTATACCAGTGAAGAAAAAAATGACGAAAATCATCTTGTAGTTTTATATATCATCTACCTCAATCTCTCCCTCTTCCCTGTCTCTTGTAACAAACATATAGACAAAGTGTGATACAAAAACGTATCTACTTAATACAAACAAAACTTCCAAGATGAAATCACTTCATTACCTGGAAAGTATTCCGGAGTTGACTCTGTATACTCCAAAAGGGTAAAGATCCGAAAATGATAGAACACCCACTTTTCTCACTCCTTCCAAGCAGATTTAGGTCGCAACTTCAGGAGATGACTCTCTATACTCCAAAAAGGTGAGGAAAGAACCAAAAATGAGAGAACACCCGTTTTTCTCACTCCTTCCAAGCAGATTTAGGTCGCAACTTTGGTTTCTAAGAGAGCGTGAAATAAGTAAAGAATGAATGGAAGAGAAGAGGGATGAACAGAGCTTTAACAGAAGTTCCTCTGAGAGATTTTCGAATGTGGAAGAAAAATGTGAGAAAAGAGGAGAGAGAATGACTAAGCAAGAGTGGAAAGAAGATATTTTGATACCAGCTGCTAGAAAGTGGCAGGAATGAATGTTTGAAACATTTTGGAAGAGAGAGAATAGGGGGAGAGCTAGTTAGGAAGTCAAAGTTTGGGCCAAATGGTTGAACCAAATGGAAAACGTGAGCATAGTTTTAGCTAGGGGATAGTTTGTCCTGGGAGGAAAACAAGGAGGCCTGACATGGTTAGGGCAGGCTTGTCAAATATAATTTTTTATTGTGAGCTACCAATGACGTTTTTTGGGGTATTTTGGAAAAAATTTGAAATTTCCCCTAGATTTGGGGAGCCTCTGTTACAGAGAAGTCCACATGGCATAATCTCCTTCATGGATACCATATTTCCTTATCCAAGCCTCTAATATTTTAGTAATTCTCCAAAGGGCCCCTTTTTGAGTCCAAAATTTCTGTAATGGTGTGCTCATTATGCTATAGCCAAATTCGTCTTGCGTAATGACCACAACTACATAAGCGGGTTGGTGCATCCCACTTTGACAATGTGGGCCCTTCAAGAAATGCTCACAACCCCTCTATATATTAAAAACAAAGTCAAAATCAACCAACAATGGGCCGAGCACATCCAACAGCTTTAGTGCACGGAAGAGCAATCCCAACAAATACCTAAACATAGGAGTGAACACACTTCCCAACCTGAACATGCAACAGACACCTTAGTGCATGGTATCTACACAAGCCAGCAAGTTATTGACTTCAAAAATAAACCCATAATCATAGCACCTTCAGAAGGGTTTTCTCCACTTAGCCTTTTCAAAGACGAGTGTGAAGAGTTGGCATTCCCAACACTATTTTTCAGACAAGCCCATGTCTCTCACGTTGCAGCTCAAACAAGTTATTAGGACATAGTGAAGTGGGAACTTCACAATTAGAATGATATTTGCATACTCAATTGAAAACCTATTCTTCAAAACAATGAAGGTACTGGTGCTCCAAGTACTGTCCTCTACCTGGGTATACAAATGCGTAATTGGCCAAATGCAAGGGCAAAAAATCGAGGCAAAGACAGTAGTGCTGGACATAAACATTGAGCAATTGCTGCAATCGAAAATAGGCTACCATGATTTCATATGCTTAAGAACTTTGGCTGATTACAAACAATGCGTAAAACACAATCTCTTTGCAATGGTCAGGCAATTGGGGCCTCCTACATTCTTCATCACGCTCTTTGGGAGACTGAAAAAAGGTGGGAGCCACTGGTGCAATGCTTAAAAGAACTCAACGAGCACACAGCCTCACACAATGAAACTGGAGTGAGCGACAACATCCAACTTATGATTAGATCAAACCCAATTACAAAGGCACAGTACTATGTGCACAAGTTCAGAGCTCTTAAAATGTTGATACATCAAGGCAACACTATTTTGGGTCCAGTAGCAGATTTCATCTTTGTAACGAAATTCCAAAACAGAGGCAGCCATCATGATCATGGCTTGCTTTGGATAGATGGAGGGCCCATTTGCAACAACACAGATGACAAAGCCATAGAAGGGTTCATCGACAAATACATCACTACCCATGTTCCACCTAGTGAGATTGTGGAGCGATGAGAACATCGGGAGCAACCATTGTGGGGCTTATGCTCCACCTACTCAATTTGAAATACTCCTCAAAACAAACCATTTTGTAAACCATGAATATGAGACTACTTATAGCAAATGTGTAATCCAAGTCATGATGGAACAATGTTAAAGATGTGAAAGATCAACTCTGTAATAATATGATAATAATGTGTTGGGAATAGCCAAGAGGCCATACAAGGCTGATGTATTACCAAAAAGCCAAAAAATATGACTTTACATGGGTCACATATGTAGTGCAAATAATTGTACAATTGTCCTGAATCGAAAAGCCACTCTTTTAAGTATATCATTGATGTGATGAACCACCCACTATCAAATGTATTGAGAGGGTATGTCAGATGTATAGATGTGAGCATTTATGATATATCCAAGGGGATTGACACCAAGAGGAGCTAATCGAGTGTTTCAAGAAATGGCCCACTAGATTGATGGAGCTAGATATCCTCTAAGGCTATGCTAGATTGATGGAGCTACATATCCTCTAAGGCTATGCTAGTCTACAACTAGACTACATGTTGGTATGAGAAATGCAACAAGAGTCTTTATCTCCATTCATTTTATGTGTTAGTTTGAAGAGCCTATAATGGATGAAGATGTGGTTTTGATGAAGAGGTTTGAATTATTCTAAATTGTGTGTAATTGAAAAATTACATCTCTCTCTCTCTCTCTCTCTCTCTCTCTCTCTCTCTCTCTCTCAGAATAGGGGGTTTCCATCAAAGGGGAAATCATCTATTCCCATCACTGACCCAGGGGTATAGTACACGTATGCATGTTCCCTCTATGATGACTAGAAGCAAACACTCCCAGATATGCCCTCTATGCTCAAGTCCACCACCTATCATTTGTTCACCATAGAATGTACGGGCTGCACTTCGTCGATTACAAAATTGGAGAGCATAGGATCATGAGGGCCTACAAAATGAGCACTTTGCACATGCGAAGGAGGTCTTAGCTCCGGTGCTAGCATAGATGTTCAAACAAGCTGTATGCACAGCTTCCCACGTGCTTGGAGCACCACCACTATTGTGCCAATACACAAAGCCGGGGACCCTATGGAGATTGGGAATTATTGAGCCCTCGTGATTGGCCATACTCTAGACAAAATTTATGTGTTGATATTAGAGAGGCAGTCCAATAGTCATATAGAGGCACGGGGGTAGTGAGCACTAGGACAGGTAGGACTTTAGAGGTAGCACTCTACTCTTTTTTCCAGTTATTATCTATTATATACTTGAATTTTCTCAAGCTATTGAGCTTTGTAGATAAGTTTAGCACTCAGCAAGGGCCCTAGCATGCTGTTTTCCCAAGCCCTTTGAGGCTTGTATGAGTTTTTCCTTCTTGGTATACTTTTGTACTTTGTCCCATTGGCCTGCGAGGCCTTTTGCGGACATTAACATACCTTTCTGACTCTCTCCCTCCCTCTCTCCCTCCCTCCCTCCCTCCGTCTCTCTCTCTCTCTCTCTCTCTCTCTTTCTCAATCATTGTGCTAAATCCAATCTCATTGATAGAGAACCATGCATGCAAAGTATCTTGAATCTATGAAGAGGTGATGGCATTATTTCCCCACAAAAAGCAAGTACCCTTCTTCTTCCTTTCTAATCTTATTTTTTTGTCCCTCTAGGGGTCTCTAAAAGTCCCTTTCAGGGACTTCCAGTCCCCCTAGGGATCAGGCAAGGGAGATTAAGAGGCTGCTATGCATGCATAGGATGTAGAGCTTAGAGCAAATTTTCAACATCCCACTATGTAGCTAAGGCATCAACAAAGCTATAAGTATTGGGTACATGTGGGGGCTATCCTTTACAAGTTTTTGACTTGGGTGCAATATACATTCTATACCTTTGGCTATCCTTATTTTTCTTCATTACTCAATATCTTTTTCTTCTTTTGAGTTGTTCTTGCACACATATCCTTTGTCAAAGTTATTCCACTACGTAGGGTTTGGCTATAAAAAAGTAATCTAGCTTCTAGATTTAGAGTATATTTATTAATAGATAAATGTGCCATCATACCTCCCACTTCTTCCCACATTGTATCACTTTCAAAATATAAATTGTACCCAAAATATTGCATCGATGACCAAATAAAATATCCCACTAAGAGAGCTAAGATTATTATTTAGCCTCTCTACTCTATCAAGTAGATGGAGGAGAGCTAGATGCTATTGAAGAATGCCATTTGGACACCTTCTAGATATTGTACTACCATTTCTCCAATGAGGGTACCACTTAGGAATTGGTCAAATCCAACCCCCTAAGCAAATTTCAATCCACCAATTGGAATCATGCAAAGCATGTGAAGAGAGTGGGAAACAAGGAAGGAGTCTCACTAGTTGCGGCTTTCTCACATACACAATGGGGGAATACACACAAAGGTGGAGGCTAAAAATAATTTTCCTCTTTTTAGTTGTGAAAGCCAAAAGAACTCTAAGTACAAAGGAATAGATGAAATCTATATGTGGGTCTCAAACAAAACTCAGATAACTAAAGTGGCATACTAATTGAGCCACTAACTAGAGTACATAAAGATAGCTGCCATCTAGCTATTATTCATGGGCAGTGTACCAACCGCATCTACAACTTCTTCTGTCATCTAGCTATTATTCATGGGCGGTGTACCAACCGCATCTACAACTAAGAAGTTGGTGACATAAATGCACAATGGTCACCCTGGCATATCACGAGTGGGAGCTCGATATCTCAACACTCCCCCTCAAGCTCAATCCCAAGGCCTGCACACCAAGGATGTCTCTGAACTTGCGCAGCTTCTCTATGCCCAATGCCTTCGTGAATATGTCAGCTACCTAATCCTGTGTGTGGACATAAACTAGATCAATAAAAGCTACTAGAACCTTCTCCTGCACATAGTGATAATGCATCTCAATGTGCTTTGTTCTAGCATGATAGAATGGGTTATTTGCCAAGTGTATACTGCTCATGTTGACACAATAAATGACAACTGGCCCATCTGTAGACTGATGCATATCATAAAGTAGCTTATCCAACCAAGCTACCTCACATGCTAGCATGATAGACTGGGTTATTTGCCAAGTGTATACTGCTCATGTTGTCACAATAAATGACAACTGGCCCATCTGTAGATTGATGCATATCATAAAGTAGCTTATCCAACCAAGCTACCTCACATGTAGCCATTACTGCACCCCTGTACTCAGCCTCTGTGCTCGACAAGGCAACTGTAGGTTGCTTCTTGCTGCTCCAAGTGACTGCACACTCCCAAAAGAGAACACATATCCACTGGTAGATCGTCTATTAGAAATACTACCAGCCCAATCAGCATCAATGTATCAATGCAACTGTATTTGAACCCCAGTCTCATAAAATAGTCCATACTGCAATGTGGACTTCACATACCTTAGTATGCGTCTAGCCGTATCCAAATGCAGTTTCCTTGGAGCCTGCATAAATTGACTTACCAAACCAACAGCATAACTCAAATCTGGCTTGGTAATAGTCATATAAATCAGACTTCCTACTATGCGTTTGTACATAGTAGGGTCTTCCAGAAGCTCACCTGCATCTGCACTTAGCTTCACATTCTGCTCCAAAGGAATTGAAATAGGCTTACAGCCTGTCATCCCATATTTGGACAGCATGTCCAATCCATACTACCTCTGCAAGAGCCATATCCCACTTGTGGATCTAATCACCTCAATGCCCGAGAAGTAACGCAGCTCTCCCAAATCCTTCATCTCAAACTTCTGCTTCAATAGCATTTTCACATGAAGGATATCTTCATCACTATCACCAGTGATGATCAAATCATCAACATAAATGACAAGCAGCATAATACCTTTCTCTGTTTTTCTCACATAAAGTGAGAAAACTGCCTTGGAAATCTAAAAACCAATAGTGACAAGATACTGTCCTATCTTGTCAAACCATGCTCTGGGTGCTTAATTCAAGCCATACAAGGATTTCTTCAACCTGCAAACAAACTCAGGATGAACAGCATGAACATAATCTGGTGGCTGCTCCATATAGACCTCTTCTTGCAAATCACCATGCAAGAAAGCATTCTTTACATCCATCTGATGTAAAGACCATCCCTTTGATGTAGCCATAGCAATGACTGCTCTTATGGTTGCCATCCTTGCAATCGAGTTGAATGTTTCTTCATAATCAATGCCATATGTCTGTGCATACCCCTTGACAACTAATGTTGGCTTGTATGTGTTCACAGAACCATCTGCATTGTGCTTCACCTTATAAACCCACTTGCAGCCAATTGCATTCTTGTCTTTAGGCAAAGGCACCAATTCCCATGCAGCATTTGCTTCCAAGGCATCCATGGCCTCAATATCTGTATCTCCTATCTCATGATCATCCTCCTCTCTCGTATCATGGTCATCATCGCGTCCATGTCCATGATCATCCTCCATACGCTCCATATTAGTAAATGTACTATACAACACTTTGGAATGTGGCATAATAGGTATGCCATGCCACCATCTATTATTATCCACCATTGGTTGATAGACAACCTAATTCAAACACAAATACAATCATGTTATTTTCCTTGCATCAGATATTTAAAAGCGAGTATTTTTATATGTGTGCACAGTACCTGTTCACATTGTTGCGGTAGTACTACTGTGTCCTTCCTACTTTGCCAAAACTTTGTGGAGTCAATAGTTACAAAGCCACTTGCATGGCGTTTGATTGTTGCATTAGGGCCTCTTTCCACTACGTCCTTAAACCACTTTACATCCAAAACATACACAAAGAAGCGTCGAAAGTCAAGCTTAATAATATCTTGGATTATGCCACAATAATCATCCATGGCTCCATTGGCTCCCTCAAAGCTAGGAATGACACCGCAATCTTGTGTGTTTCTCTTATCATCAATCCGTTGTGTTCAAAAATGCTTGCCCTCACACCATATAGCATTGAACATAGTGCACTACACCAAGAAAAAATCAATTAAATAAGCAATCTAAATTATTGAAAGCTCCTAACTTATGCATAACATTCTATATACCGACCTTGCTCATGCATCCCTTAGCATACTCCCATTCTTCCATTGTGATATGCATCCCCTCGTCGTTCTCTGCTTTCTCCATTTCATCAAGTAGCCAATCCACATGAATATCCTTTGGAAGTGCTCTTAGATACTGAGGGTATGGCACACGAGATCCGTGGTGTGTATGAAAGAGGGTCCTTTCTTCTTGTCTTCTTGCGTTTGCATCCTCGTATCTTGTCACCCATCTTTTCATCACATCATTATTAAGCACGCAATAGAGGTTGATACTATTATGCAACTCCGTGTCTATTACTTTGTTGCGTCCTTTTCCTTGAGGCACAATAGAGGTCATCCTTAGGTCTTCATCATCTCTCCATAGTCGTGGGAGAGAGCTATCCACATCAACAAGAAACTCAGAAATATATACAAGTGACTCTTGTACCAACCAACCCTCGGCGATGCTACCTTCGGGTCTTGCATTTTGTCTCACAAAGCCCTTCAAGGTCTTCATGAAGCGCTCGAGGAAGAACAACCATCGTGCATATATAGTACCGCATATAGCAATCTCATCCACCAAATGCACTATAAGATGTAGTTGGCTTGTGAGAATAGAACGTGGAAATGTCTCCTCCACTAAACAAACCACCTCCACTGACATAACTCGAGCATTCTCAAGCGTGGTGGGATCTATTTCCTTTGAGCTCACATACCTAGAAATGAAAAAGTACAACATATTAGCAATATGAACACCTTGCATGGAGCATTGATACGCATCATATTTTGTATCATGTAAAGTACCTCACAAGCTTGCCCATCTTGTAAATACAATCTTTCACGTCCTTCGATGCACTACGTGAAATGCTAGTAGGTAGTATGAACTGAACCCATGAGGAGGGGTTGATTAGTTGCTTATAATTATTCACTCACAAATTTGAAAGGAAAAAGATATTATGCACATAAAATACTTACTTGGAGCACCCATCTTGTAAATACAATCTTTCACGTCCTTCGATGCACTACGTGAAATGCTAGTAGGTAGTATGAACTGAACCCATGAAGAGGGGTTGATTAGTTGCTTATAATTATTCACTCACAAATTTGAAAGGAAAAAGATATTATGCACATAAAATACTTACTTGGAGCATCTTGTGCCAATCATGAGATTTCAAGCCATATAATTGCTCTACACCTCTTTTCTTGCTCTTTGTAAAGGCTCCCTTCAAACACCTCATGCATCCAGTGGGAGTACGAATTGTAGTAATAGCGCGCTTCACCGCTGCCATCTCCAGCTTTGATAACCTCCAGGGTGCACGAGGTAAAAAAACACGCCCATTTGGTCTCTCTTGTGGCCAAGCTTCACGCATCCTCCCTGTGGTACGTAGATCCTCCCTTATGCCTACGGAATCTCGTGTCCCATTCAAATGCTCCCAAATGGTAGATGCCACATTCTTGAAGATATGCATGGGATCAAGTAGGTGATTGATTTTGAGGTGGGACCAATATGGTAAATGATAAAAGATGGAGTATCTAAACAAAATAAAGTGTTAGCGGGCAATCTTTATTTCTAGCCAATATAGCACACAATAGTTACAAACCCTTACTGGCTCGTGCCAAGTGGTGGAGTCATCATGGAACCGTCCCAAATTCTCATCCAATCTCCCGCGGTGATTGATTGTGGGAGGACTTCATTCCAAGGGGCAACATATCTAGGATGATCAGGTGGGAGAAATCGATGGTGATTCTCATAGATGACCTTATTCAATGCGTCTGCTCGTGAGGCAACTAGCGAAGGACCACAAACAGGACATGCATGGTAACCCGATGTAGTGAGACCTGAACAATAGATGCAATTAAGAGTTGAAGGTGGGTTTAGGGTGCCACATCCTTTGCCTATTCATAATTAGAAGTGCAATGCTTACCTGAACACTCGCCATAGCCTGGGAAGTCATGCATCGTCCACATCAAGATTGCTTTGCAGTTGAAGTCTCTGACGAGGGAGGCCTGCTCACATCATGCACCTCGATACCTCTCCAAAGTATCTCTAGCTCGTCAATCAAAGGCTCCCAATAAACATCAGGGTTTTTGGCTTTATGTTTCCCTAGAATTAGAAGGGACAGCATAACATGTCCTTTCTTAATAGCCATAGAGGGTGGAAGATTATAATTCACCAATATCATTGGCCATACACTGTAAGAGGTGCTTTTGAGACCAAATAGGTTCACACCGTCCATACCCAATCCAAGTCTCAAGCTCCTAGGTTCTTCCTTGAAGCTTGGCCATGTGTCTTCAATATGCTTCCACGCAGGAGAGTCCGCGGGAGTTCTCCACTTGCCATCGGTGGATCGATGGGAGGAATGCCATGACATGAGCTCTGCAATAGATTTGCACTTGAACATATGTTGGATGCGAGGGATTATGGGAAAATGTCGTAGAACCTTACCAGGCACGTCCAAGGTTTTGAGATCTGCTCTATATCTTGCCTCTCCACAAGTAGGACACTCTCTTGCATCCTTATGTAGTCCACGAAACAAAACGCAATCATTGACACATGCATGGATGCGCTTGTAATCTAATCCTCCAAGAGAGGTCACATGTTGCCTTGCCATATCTCTTGAGGTCGGTAATTTATTCTCCCTTGGAAGCATTTTACACAATAGCCTGCACGTGAAGACCATAAATGAGGAAAAGCATTCGAGTAATTGACCCACTAGCATAATTCACCATGTTTGCAAAATAGACTTTAAAGCTTACTTGAGTAATGCATTCAAACTTGCATTGCTCTTGGTTTGCAAGTTTAGTAACTCAAGGGAGGCACGTAGAACAGAGAATGCGCACCCCTCAAACAGTGGAGTCGATGCTGCAGTAAAAAGATAATCCTGCAACTCCATGCTATCATCCCTCCCTTGATGGACATATAAATCCCGCACCATATCATCAAACACCTCCTCCTCCATGGCTTCATGAGGTAATGGAGGAGGGCTACTATCACCATCACTCCATGCATCCGTAACGTTCCCTCTTGAAGATCCCACCTCATATCGCCGATGATTCGCCTCCTCGCGGTGAGCATAGGGCAACATATGCGGGTGTGGCACTGCATATCATGTATCAAATTAAAACGGGATCATAACTCAAACATATGAACACCCATAGGTATCTCAATCAACCTTAACATACAAACCCTTACCATGTTTATGGTCGCATCCCATTCTCCATACTTTGAGATGTGATTGAGTGTAATCCTGTGTGCATGATACATGTTTCCTCGACATCGATCACACATACATTTGATTTTTTGCTCCAACCACATTTTGCAATGGTAGATACGGAGGTATTCATCCTCACTGGAGCTACTTGTTGAAGATGAAGACATCCTACATACAAACAACCCAAAAAAATTTGCTTTTCTTTAAATATTTAATTTTAAACTCTGTGGCACGTCTAAAACCGCATCTGTCTGTTCTGTGGTGTGCGTCTACATGCACACCTAAAACCGCATCTGTTTGTTTTGTGGTCCGCGTCTAAAACTGCGTCTGCTCTGTGTATTTAGATGCGTGTATAGATGCACTATTAGACGCGCCTATAGACGCGACTTCTAAATCTACTTTTAGCGCGCTCGCTTTGCTGCTCTTCACATTACTTATACTTTGTGCAGCTTGCTTGCTTCGCTATTAGCAGATCCACAGTTTCGACGCTTAAGAGGAAGGCACCCACACTTACTTCCAAGGTTACACTTAAGAGGAAGGCACCCACACTTACTTCCAAGCTTAAAGGAGAAGAGGGCGAACAAGGAAGAGAAGCAACTTTGAAAATGGAGAAGAACCTTCCATACCTCTATCCAGGGTAAGTCTTTTTGCAGTTGATCTTTTTTGGAAGTTTGCTCTCTTTGGATTTGTACTTTCTTGTATCCAAGAAAGGCATGATTTGGGTATTTGTGTTACGTTTTTGTGTCGGACGCATGTCCTTTTCTACTTTTTAAAAAAGTCCGTTTATCAAAGCGCGTCTATAGGCGCATCTCCGAGTGCGTCTAAAACCACGTCTACAAGCACGTCTAGACGCGCGTCTAGCCTGTTTGCAGACACAGATAGCCGCGTCTATAGACGCACTGTTATATGTAAAAATAGACGCGTTAGTCAGACGCGTCTATAGACGTGCTCCAACAGTAATCCTATCTTCCCTTTCCCTTTCTTCTCAGCTCATCAATAATCGTCTTTTTTTCTTTTTTCCAGTTCATCATGTGGCCAGGAAGCGCTTCGGGCTCACCTGATCTTCGGGAGTCTATTTTTAGGGACTTATATAACCTTTTAGGGCACCCTCCTAGTCGTGCGGAGTTATACGGGTATATGACGGGTACTCTAAACACCCCCCAGGAGTCGGCACTACAGACTCCAAACCACCCCACACCAGCTGAGATCACCCCAGCGGAGTCAGCACAGTCCGGCCGGCTACACAGCGCGGGCCCACCATCTCCCATGCCGTCTTATGCCCCTTCCCCCATGCCCTCTTATGCCCCTTCCGCCATGCTGTCTTATGCCCCTTCCCCCATGCCGTCAGGAGGTCCTTTTGTCTCGCAGAGCCGTCGGCGTACTCCTGTGCAATTGAGACTCGGTTCTCTAGCTACGAGTGGTCCACGCAGTCCCATGCAGTCTCTAGCTACGAGTGGCCAACGTACTAGCTCGACACAACACGGTAGTAGGCGTAGTAGTAGGGAGAGCGGTGGGGGATGCATGGCACAGTGCTTTGGGAGGGGTGGCGGTGGGGACGATGATGAATCATATGATTTAAACATGCCTGCAGGTGATGGTACGATATTCTATGACATCACTCAAACAGGAGGCATCTTGATGGATGCACGGGGGAAGGACATCATGGCCTTCATATGCTCTATAATTGCTAACAATTATAGAGATTGCTTTATTCACTACGAAGACCAGCCAAAGAGGTTGGCTGATGAGACCCTCGCTGCTATTCGCTCTAGGTATCCTAACCCCGCCAATCGCCAGTTCACAGATAAATGGGCCAAGTCAAAGATTATTATGATACTTGGCAATAAAAGATCTTTGCTTAAGAGGCAAGCACTAGCAGAGCTTGCCAGGCTCGAGGGAGGTCAACCACCAAGGGGCCCGCCCCACACCGCTCATAAGCATGAGTGGAAGAAAGCAATGAAGTCAGCGAGGGAGGACCCCAGTCTGCAGCATGTGGAGGCACGAAGGATCTAGATGGAGCAATATGGAAGCATGCATTCTGGAGCAGGGGGTGTTGATTCATGGTATCGATCTCAAATTATATTGCTTATCTAGTTTATTAGGAGGTTGTTTCTTTGTACTAATCCCTCCGCAAATTGTGTCATCTTGCAGCTTGATATCGTGGGCAGATACCCTACTCTTGTCGAGACGGCCTACCACTGCCACCATCGCAGAGGAGATACATGGAGGCACTTCTATCATGATGAGTTGATTACTGAGGAGCAGTGTATCCAGGCTACTGGAGCGGCCCCCGAGGTATTTGAAAGTAATTAAATAATGTCAATATTATAAGTAAAGATTCGATTTTTCATACATTGATATATGTTGTTCCTTGTTTATAGGTCCCTGCACAAGACAACGAGGAAGAAGACGAGGAAGGAGGCGCAGAAGGGAGCGCAGAAGGGAGCGTGGAAGGGAGCGAGGATTAGTCGTAGAAGTAGTGCTAGCTACTCTTTTTTGTACTTAAAGCCACTGGCTTGGCTTCGTGCCTCTTGTATATACACTCTTATTTTTTGTACTTGAAGCCACATGACGTGGCTTAGCTTCGTGCTATATGTACATACAAGCACTTTTTGAGCTTTCAATTTTATTGCGTTTTGGAGTTGTAATGTTTTATTTGGAATTGTAATTAAAATGCGGTTGGCTGTAAGAATTGAATTACACAATGTGGAAATGGGATTCTTGTAACTATATAGCATACACAACATACACAGCATTCTGTAAATAAAAAAAAAAAACGTGTCTATCAGTGCGTCTATAAACGTGTCTATATACGCGTCTGTCTGTTCGAGAAGCATCTATTTGCGCGTCTATAAACACGTTTAAAAATGCGTCTATGCACGCGTTTAACGATGCGTCTATCTGTTTTTAAAATTTTTAAGCAGAGCGTCTATTTACGTGTCTAAATGCGTGTCTATACGTGCCTGTGTCTACTATATAGATGTGTTATTAGACACGGGTCTCTAGACATGGAAATAGATGCGCAAATAGACGCGATCGTAAATTTTTTATTTAGTTCAGTAAACGCGTCTGTGTGTGCGTCTGTGGGTGCTCTGTCTTGTTGTGATTCGAGATCTCTGGCACCCAGGGGGTGCCATAGCCCACCCCCAAAACATCTTCAAACGTGGGCTAAAATCTCAAAAATATCGCCCTTAAATTTACAAAGCAATTCGGTGAGCTCTTCCATGGGGACGTGCTTAGGGGCTTGAAATATTCAAACAAATAGCTATATTCCTGCTCTAAGGGGGCATAATTGGAGGACTTGCTTTCATCAATATTTCCCTCCCCTTGCCTTTAATAGCTCATTTCCCCTACCCATTTCACTGTTCTAGTCTCCCATTAGGTTTGAGATTAAAGACCAAAAAGGGCCAATCAATTAGAAACTTAGGAAAATAGATATTCATATATCCAAGTGATTATAAGTGATAGAGAGAGAGATTGGCTACCCAAGAAAATTCATTGGTCAACCAATAGTTGCAGTTGTAGCTTCCTCCCATGTTAACCCAATTACCTTGGTATAAGTAAACCTGGACACACCTTGGTATAAGTAATCTGCCATTTGCAATTCTCACCCCATCGATGCAATTATCGGTTTGGCATCTGCGAATTAACTTAACAATGACTGACCATGTCACTTACTTGGGCCACAAGTAAATTAGCAAATTGACTAGGGATCATCAAAAGACACAAAAGACGCTCTCAATGATAGCTAGTGCTCATCCAAGCTTAGAAGCTCAACTTGCACTGTGAATTAATCTTAGTTCTGGTGGAGGTATGCAATGAGAGAAGGTGAAGCGCTCCCTTGCTACGCTTAACACCTAATTACACATAATTGAAGGCGAAGAGATGGCTGCACACGCAAATTATGCTTGTCTGCGTGAGCTATGTTACATTAATCTATGTCGGTAATTACGATCAACTAGATTCTAACACAAACAAGCTGAGTGCTTCGTTGCAATTATAAACTTTGTCAGCCATTTGCAGTAACTGGGTATGCTTGATCCAGCAGGTTAGTTTATATCCACTCCTCGCATAACCTGACATTCAAACGTTTCATGTATCAAAATACTAGGGGAATCTGAGCATGAAGGAGTCAGAAGCGGGACAGTACGTCAAGGTGAGATCGTTTAAAAGATGCTGAAAAAACACAGCAGAGAAGGCAATTTCCTCCATTCATATATTTATTGGTAGGCCTACTGGTGGCGACAATAATACTGTATTAATCGAAAGGTTCAATCGAGCGCAGTGGAAATCCTTGAGTATTGGGAAAACTTACAATTATAAGTTCGTCAAGTCCACAAGCCGTGCCTACACATGAGCCGGCAAAAGGAAAGACAAACATTAGTTCGAAACATGCAGATTTAGAGAAACATTAAACTCAAAAACATTTTAGAGAAACATTAAACTCAGAAACAAGCTTCAGGAACTACGATGCTGCGAATGAGAAAGCTATCTACGTGATCTTTGCGGCGATGGTCATGGCATGCAGCGGCAGGACGTAAGGAAAGTAAAAGGTATCGATGCTCGATGTTGTATGCAAAAGAGAACAACAACTTATAGAAGCTACGAGTCATTTCTATAAGGCCTGGGTGATAACGGCATACCTATTACTGTGTATGCAGCTTGATGACTGTCGACGTTAGCTTGATTTGTCCAGAGTGATAGAGGGCTGTTGCGTACCTGAAATAAGAGAGCGAGCAGAACTCCCGATCTGAGCACCATCGACCAAGCTGGTCCGTGACGGTTGTTTTTCATCGGGGAGGGCTCTCGAACTGATGAACATGTAGGGAAGTGATGATAAGGAGGTAAGGAGGAGTGTGATGCGAATGAGAGAGGGCATTGTTTCAGAAGGAAGTTGCAGCACTGCCCCAGCGCAAAGGGTGAAGATAGAGTGGGTGAGGTTGAGGCGGAGTTCGGAGGGCGAGGGAAGGGCCATAGAGGCTTGCACAGAGAAAATGAGCGGCGAGTGGGTTTTCTTGTATTTGTGTGTGTTGTGAATTGCGCCCCACCTGCACTCTCAGCCACTCTCACGTGGAGCTTCCAAAACACCCACGCCCACTCTCACGCTAATCCGTCGCTATATAGCGACGGAACAGAGGAAAGCGTCGCTATATAGCGACGCTTACTGTCATTTTTTTGATGTGGCATCAAAAGAATCTCAAACATGCTTTTTTATAATTGTCAATATATTCTCCTCATGCTTACGTTGATTTTATAAGTGTAGATGGAAGGGACGAGTGGAAGCTCGTCCGATGATGCGCCAATGCCCGGGAGCACGAAGTGGCTTACGGAAAGGTTATACTGTCATTGCACTCATTGCAAGTGAGAAGTACGACATCAACGTCATATTATCATGCGCCACTTGTGGATGTATGGGGAGGAACCAGAACCAGTACCCCCCGTTGGTGTTGCACATGTTGATGGCTCATCGGTAAGTCAAAGCTATTTAAGTTTGCAATCTTATTGTATACCAGGAAATAGAAGATCTTATATTTACACAAAATCTTAAAACAGGATGAGGAGGGTGATGAGGGTACACATATACCTTCTCACTTTCAGCAAGACTATAGTCTCTCGGATGATGACGAGGGTATGGTCCACATGATGGATTCCATTTTTAGGGACACTACATCCCACGTACACGTGATGTCAGGGTCTGAGGTCAAAATGTGAGAGTTGCAATCAACACAATTGTACGAGGGTGCTAGGATGTCTAAACTACGTGCTTGTCTCTCAATCTTGAATCTACAAGTACAGTATGGGTGGTCGGATACAAGTGTCTCGGCCTTAATGAGGTTAGCCCTTGCATTGATTTGACTCATTATTTGTATATTGTTTGTTTTGAGAATCATCATTTGGATACTGTCTTTGTCATAGGTTGCTCCAGAAGATGTTGCCTGCACCAAATACCATGCCCGCATCAAGAGATGAAGCGAAAAAGATGCTAACAATAGTGGGTATGGATTATCACTACTACACACGCATCCTATTGCGACGTTTACGTACCGACGATTAGCGCCCGCTTAGCGTTAATCGTCGGTATAAAAATCGGGTGTCGTAAATCGTCGCTATATAGCGACTTTTACTAAGCGTCGCTATATAGCGACGTTAGTAAAAGTCGCTATATAGCGACTTTTAAAGGTCGCTATATAGCGACACTGAGACAATATATTATAGCGACGTTTTACAGAGAGGTTTTTTTTTTTTAAAAGCCTTAAAAATTATTTTCTTTCAATGACAAAATTTTTTAAATTTTCATACATGTTTGAGCTCATAGAGAATTAAAAAATGAGAGCATGTACATCAAGCCTTTGAAGCTCATATATTCATGTCCAAGTTTGAGATGAGAAAAATCAAATTAAATAAGAGCATTTACATCAACTGTTTCATCTTGAGCCAAGTCTAAGGCGCCAAGCAAGTCTATCTCCAACTCTATACCGAGTTGATCTCCTATATCATCATCGTACTCTAGCATCGTACGTTCACCTAAAAGTATTTGATCATCTTCTTCAATTAAGCTTAAGTGTGGTGATTGATCTTGACGATTGTTGTCTTCCTCGTCAATATCGTGATCTCCATCCTCCTCCCGTGCGATGTCATTATGCGCATCTTCCTCTTGCCTTATATGGTGATCTACATCTTCTTCGCTAGATTCATCAATTGGATCCGGCATTGGTAGTGGCATCTCCATATCCACATCTCGATCTTCAAAAATCTGCTTACTTCGTGGTGCAACTTGGATCACGTACCACCATCTTGGATCAGAATGATCCGGATGAAAAACCACCTATATTGAAGATGAAAAATCACGTGCCAAATGTCGTCAATTATATATATATCAATGGACTTAAAAAACAAAAGCTTCGACTAATTAAATAATTAGTATGCACCTGCTCACAGCGCTCGGGAAGAACAAAAGTATCACTTTCATCGGTCCAATGTTTGGTGGAGTCTATTGCAAAGAGACCGCTACCATCTTTTCTCACAGTCACATGGGGACCGTTGTAAGTAGTTCTAAACCATTTTACATCAAGAATGAAAATAGTAAATCGTCTGAAATTAATTTCATAGATGTCGCGTATGGTTCCACAATAATCCAACTGTGAGGAGAGAAGATTGGTATCCGAAGCACTTGCTCGGCTATCTTGTGTGAAGTTAGCCATGACTCCACAATCATATGTGACTCTCTTTGAATCGATGCGTTCTACGCAAAAATGTCGTCCATATGACCATAATGCACTGTACTTTTTGTACTGTAAAAGAGCATCATTAAAACAATGAAGATGCACCTATTTTATAGCATATATTGCCACAAATAATTACTTAATTACGTCAAGAGATAAGAAACTTACATGCACCATACATCCAGATGATAACTCCCGCTCGCGCTCGTTTATTGTCTCTCCATCACGTTCGGCTTTACGTATAGCTAGTTGTAGCCAATCAAGTGACATGTGAGTAGGGAGAAGAGCCAGATCTCGTGGATATGGTTGTGATCGCCTGTACATTACTCTGAATCTCGTCCTTGCATTTATTCTTTCTGCTTTGGCCACTTCATATCTCTCAATCCACTTCTGCATCTCAGGGCTATTGAGGATACAAAACTTATTGAATTTCTCCATTCGCTCTTCGCTCATCTTTCTTTCAATCCCTTTTCCTTGGGGGACCTCGCCAATGATGCGATCATCATCCTTGTTGTGCCAAGCTTGCGGCATATCAGGATCCGTGGATGCAAGAAACTCTGTGATATATACTAATGACTCTTGCACAAGCCATCCCTCTGCCATGCTTGCTTCTGGTCTTGCTCTTTGTCTTACAAACCCCTTTAAAGTTTTCATAAACCGCTCGAGAAAAAACATCCATCGATTATGAACGGTACCTGCTATAGCCACCTCATCAACTATGTGCACAAGCAAGTGGACTTGAGTTGTCATAATGCTTGAGGGAAAGTGCTTCTCAAGCAAGCATATAGCTTCGATGGATTCCACCCTAGCCTTCTCGATGCTCGATATAGAGATCTCTTTTTGAGATATCCACCTATTTCACATGTCCATGCATATGTAAGATATTTGAGATATCCACCTATTTCACATGTCCATGAAGAAAATACATAATGCGAATTGATAGTAAGCATACCTCACAATACCACAGATCTTGAATATAGCATTTCTAACATCTTCTTGTAAGCACCCTTTTATTGTAATTGGAAGGATGAACTATCAAAGCAACAATGAAATCATGTCAACAATATAACATAATAATAATTACGCTAATGCATCACTTTTATCAGTACACTAATTCTACCTAGAATACCTGTAAGACCTTGTGCCAATCATGGGACTTGAGGCCACTAAGCTTATTGTCCTTTGAAAATGCTCCTTTCAAGCAACGCATGTACCCTGTCGGTGTTTGAAAAGAGGCAATGTCTGCCTTGATCGCTGCCTCCTCCCTCGTAGAGAGGATCCACGTTGCTTTTGGGAGGACAACTTTTCCTGAAGCATGCACTTGGGGCCACAAACGAGACATCCTATTCATAGCACGCAAGTCTTCTCGCACTCCTCTCGAGTCCTTGGAACCAACCAAGTGTGCCCAAACGGTAGCCCCCACATTCTTAAAGATATGCATGGGATCCAAGAGATGATTGATTTGTAACTGACCCCAATAGGGAAGCTCGTGAAAGATCGATAGCCTCTTCATACCAGGAGGAGGTTCCTCTCCATTCTCCCTCCAAGCTTGAATCCAATAACTTGCTTTCAAATATGATGGTAGTGGATCAAGCTGACCTCCACGTGCGAGATGGTCGAGCGGAAGGTATCGAGCATGACCTTCATAAACATTTTTCCTCATGTGTTTGGAGTAGCGTGCAAGCGATTTTAGAGCGGGTCCACAAACAGGACAAGCATGGTACCCACTTGTAACAAGTCCTGCACACGTGCATGAATATGTTAGTACAAGACATGCATGCAAAAGAGAGTAAAAAAAGCATAATCCCTCATTGTACATGTAAAGACATAACCACGTACCTGCGCACTCTCCATATCCTGGCTCCATATCCTGGGTAGTCATGCATGGTCCACATCAAGATACCCCTGACTAAAATATCATTGGTATGCCTAGGAGCTCTGGAAATATCAAAGACCTGTACTCCTCTCCATAATATCTGTAACTCCTCTACCAAAGGTGCCATGTACACGTCCATGTTTTTTGCCTTGTACTTTCCTGGCACAAGTAGTGCAAGCATGAGGTGTCCCTTTTTTATTGTTAGCCATGGTGGGATATTGTAATTCACCACGACTATGGGCCATGTCGACCAAGATGTCGAGCGTAACCCAAAAGGATTCACGCCGTCCATGGCTAGCCCAAGATGTAAGTTGCGTGGCTCTCTCGCAAAGTTCGGCCACTGATTATCTATGTGCTTCCAAGCTGCACAATCTGCGGGAATCCTCAATGTGTGATCAGTGGACTGATGAGATGCATGCCATGTCATCTACTCCGCAATGGATTTGCATCGAAACATGTGTTGTATTCTTGCAATGATGGGAAAGTGTCTTAAGACCTTTACTGGTATCCTCTCACCCTGCAAGTCATCTCTATATCGTTGTTCCCCACACTTTGGACAACTAGCCAAATCTCCATGCTCATGACGAAAGAGAATACAATCATTACGGCAAGCATGGATGGTATCATAATCCATACCCACCATTGTTAGCATCTTTTTCGCTTCATCTCTTGATGTGGGCATGGTATTTGGTGCAGGCAACATCTTTTGGAGCAACCTATGACAAAGACACTATCCAAATGATGATTCTCAAAACAAACAATATCCAAATAATGAGTCAATCAAATTAATGCAAGGGCTAACCTCATTAAGGCCGAGACACTTGTATCCGACCACCCATACTGTACTTGTAGATTCAAGATTGAGAGACAAGCACGTAGTTTAGACATCCTGGCACCCTCGTACAATTGTGTTGATTGCAACTCTCGCATTTTCACCTCAGACTCTGACATCACGTGTACGTGGGATGTAGTGCCCCTAAAAATGGAATCCATCATGTCGACCATACCCTCGTCGTCATCCGGGAGACTATAGTCTTGTTGAAAGTGAGAAGGTATATGTGTACCCTCGTCACCCTCGTCATCCTGTCATAAGCTCATTCGTGTAAATAGAAGATCTTCTAATTCCGGGTATACAATAAGATTGCGAACTTAAATAGCTTTGACTTACCGATGATCCATCAACATGTGCAACACCAACGGGGGGTACTGGTTCCGGCTCCTCCCCATACATCCGCAAGTGGCGCATGATAATACGACGTTGATGTCGTACTTCTCGCTTGCAATGAGTGCAATGACAATATAACCTCTCCGTAAGCCACTTCGTGCTCCTGGGCATTGGCGCATCATCGGATGAGCTTCCACTCGTCCCTTCCATCTACACTTATAAAACCAAAACATAAGCATGAAGAGGAGATGTACACAATTATGAGCATAGCATGTTTAATTTGAGCTTCTCTTGAGGCTATATAAAAAGAATGACGTCGCTATATAGTAAGGATTGAAACAAAAAATCCTATATAGTAAGGCTATGTAGTAAGAGGAGATATTGACAATTATAGGCATAGCATGTTTGAGCTTCACAAGAGGCCACACCAAAAAATAAACAGTAAGCGTCGCTATATAGCGGCGCTTTGTTCCGTCGCTATATAGCGACATTTTTAATTTAAAACGTCGCTATATAGCGACGCTTTAAATTAAAAACGTCGCTATATAGCGACGAATAAGCGTCGCTATATAGCGACGAATAAGCGTCGCTATATAGCGACGCTGTGGGTTAAAACCCGAAACGCCGAAACGCACGGCGTTTTGCTCAAAGCATTCCTAATCTCTCAAGTAAGCAACCCAAAATCTCCTCCCACCTATTTTCACTGACCTCCCATCTATTCCAAGCAACCTCCTACTCTATTTCCCACTCCTCACCCTTCTCCTACCTCTTGTACACCCTCTCTCTCCTTTTTCCCTCTTTGGTTTCCAGAAAGAAAGTTCTTCAAGAGGTGAGTTTCTTTCAACAATGTAGGTTGTTTGTTTCTTAGCTTTGGTTTTGTGAGTGTTTCTACTTGTATTGCTAAAGTTTTAAACTAGTTTTCATGCTTGATTAGAAAGGATTGAAACAAAAAACGAAATTTCAAGAAAGAAAGAAAGAAACTCACCTCTTCTTCCTGTATTTCTCTTCCTTCTCTTCCTTCTCTTCTCCTCAATCTCCTCCTTTCCTTGTCTCCTCAATCTTCTCTTTCCTTGTCTCCTTTCAAGAAGTTGCTTTTGTGATCTCCTCTTTCCACTAACATCTTATTTGAAAAAATGGGTTGTTTTCTCTCTTTTGTAGGGCCAGTCCACTACACCGAGCGGGACATACTCTCTCTTTTGTGGGGCCAGTCCACTACACCGAGCGGGACATACTTTTATAGGTAAGTGCTTCCTCTTCTTTCCATTTAAGCTTTTTGTTATTTGCATTGGCCTGCAGCTAGCGCCTTAAGCGCTAGCTGCAGTGATGGGTGTAGGAACCCTCTCTTCCCCCTTCTCTTTTTCTCATTTTTCCCCCTTCTCTTTTTTCCCTCTTCTCTTATTCTCTCTTTCCCCCTTCTCTCTTTCCCCCTCTCTCTTTTCCCTTCTCTCTTTCCTTTCCCCCTTATTCTCTATTTCCTTTCCCTCTTATTCTCTTATGCTTATGCTTCTCTCATTCCCCCTTCTCTATTTCCCCCTTCTCTCATTCGCATAAGCTCTTTTTCCGCATGAGCATAAGCTCCTTCTCTATTTCCGCATGAGCATAAGCATGAGCTTATGCTTATGCTTAAGCATAAGCATGAGCATAAACTCATGCTTATGCTCATGCATGAGCATGAGCTTATGCGTAAGTTTCCGCATAAGCTTATGCGGAAATAGAGAATGAGAAAAGCTTATGCTTCTCTCATTCTCTTTTTCCGCATAACCTCCTTCTCTTTTCCCGCATAAGCTCCTTCTCTATTTCCGCATGAGCATAAGCTCCTTCTCTTTTTCCGCATGAGCATAAGCATGAGCTTATGCTCATGCATGAGCATGAGCTTATGCGTAAGTTTCTGCATAAGCTTATGCGGAAATAGAGAATGAGAGAAGCTTATGCTTCTCTCATTCTCTTTTTCCGCATAAGCTCCTTCTCTCTTTCCGCATAAGCTCCTTCTCTTTTTCCGCATGAGCATAAGCATGAGCTTATGCTTATGCTTATGCATAAGCATAAGCATAAGCATAAGCATAAGCATAAGCATAAGCTCATGCTTATGCTCATGCATGAGCATGAGCTTATGCGTAAGTTTCCGCATAAGCTTATGCGGAAATAGAGAATGAGAGAAGCTTATGCTTCTCTCATTCTCTTTTTCCGCATAAGCTCCTTCTCTTTTTCCGCATGAGCATAAGCATGAGCTTATGCTTATGCTTATGCATAAGCATAAGCATAAGCTCATGCTTATGCTCATGCATGAGCATGAGCTTATGCGCAAGTTTCCGCATAAGCTTATGCAGAAATAGAGAATGAGAGAAGCTTATGCTTCTCTCATTCTCTTTTTCCGCATAAGCTCCTTCTCTCTTTCCGCATAAGCTCCTTCTCTATTTCCGCATCCGCATAAGCATGAGCTTATGCTCATGCATGAGCATGAGCTTATGCGGAAATAGAGAATGAGAGAAGCTTATGCTTCTCTCATTCTCTTTTTCCGCATAAGCTCCTTCTCTTTTTCCGCATAAGCTCCTTCTCTATTTCCGCATGAGCATAAGCTCCTTCTCTTTTTTCGCATGAGCATAAGCATGAGCTTATGCTTATGCTTATGCATATAAGCTCATGCTTATGCTCATGCGAAAAAAGAGAAGGAGCTTATGCGTAAGTTTCCGCATAAGCTTATGCGGAAATAGAGAATGAGAGAAGCTTATGCTTCTCTCATTCTCTATTTCCACATGAGCATAAGCATGAGCTTATGCTTATGCTTATGCTTAAGCATAAGCATAAGCATAAGCTCATGCTTATGCTCATGCATGAGCATGAGCTTATGCGTAAGTTTCCGCATAAGCTTATGCGGAAATAGAGAATGAGAGAAGCTTATGCTTCTCTCATTCTCTTTTTCCGCATAAGCTCCTTCTCTTTTTCCGCATAAGCTCCTTCTCTATTTCCGCATGAGCATAAGCTCCTTCTCTTTTTCCGCATCCGCATAAGCATGAGCTCATGCTTATGCTTATGCTTAAGCATAAGCATAAGCATAAGCTCATGCTTATGCTCATGCATGAGCATGAGCTTATGCGCAAGTTTCCGCATAAGCTTATGCGGAAATAGAGAATGAGAGAGACTTAAGCTTCTCTTATTCTCTTTTTCCACATAAGCTCCTTCTCTCTTTCCGCATAAGCTCCTTCTCTCTTTCCGCATAAGCTCATGCTTATGCGGAAAAAGAGAACGCATAAGCTCCTTCTCTCTTTCCGCATAAGCTCATGCTTATGCGGAAAAAGAGAAGGAGCTTATGCTTCTCTCCTTCTCTTTTTCTGCATAAGCTCCTTCTCTTTTTCCGCATGAGCATAAGCATGCGGAAACTCATTCTCTATTTTATGCATAAGCTCCTTCTCTATTTCCGATGCCTATGCTTAAGCATAAGCTCATGCTTATGCTCATGCATGTGCATGAGCTTATGCTTAAGTTTTCGCATAAGCTCATGCTTATGCGTGAGCTTATGCGGAAATAGAGAATGAGAGAAGCATAAGCTCATTCTCTATTTCTGCATAAGCTCATTCTCTATTTCCCACTCTATTTCTCCCTTCTCTCATTTCCCCCTTCTCTCCTTCTCTATTTTCCCTCATCTCTTTCCCCTTCTCTATTTCCCCCTTCTCTCATTCTCTATTTCCTCATTCTCATTCTTTTCTTTCCTTTACATCTTCTTTCCCTCTTCTTTCCCTCTTTCCTTTCCCTCTTCTTTCCTTTCCCTCTTCTTTCTTCTTGCCTATGCCTATGCCTATGAGAATGCTCATGTTTGTTTTTTGTTTTCTGTTTTCATGTTTATGTCTATGTTAGACATGGGATCACGTCGCTCATCAGACGAGTACGGACAGCCTCGCAGGAGGAGAGCTCACGATCTATATGCTCCAGAGGACTTTGATTCCTCTCAGGCGACTACCCCGAGGACTACCCCTGGTCCGACTCCTCTCGGTCCTAGCACTGTGACTACCCCTGGTCCGACCCCTCTTCCACGTAGCACTGCGACTACCCCTCAGGGGACTCCTTTGCTAGCCGCGCATGGCTTTGTTAGGACTCCCGACGAGTTTGTAGCGCAGATGAGCGATGAGGAGGCAGTGAGATTCTTCTCTCTGCTCTCTCAGAGGACCTCCGCAATTCCTTCCCCTACACCGACGGGTGGACGTACTGCCCAGCCATCCCCTCGCGCCCCTTCAACCGCGGGATCATCACCTGCGCATGCCTCCCGCAAGGGAAGGAAGAGTAGGATGGGCGGCTCATGTTGTGCTGACTCAGGAGATGTAGACGAGTCAGCACACTCACGCTCCTTTAGGTCTCCACTTGGTCCGGAGACACAGTATCAGTTAGGTCCCTTTCCCTCTCCTACTCCCACAGCTACTCCTCGATCCGGAAGCGGTCGCGCAGCTTCCACTCCTTCAGACTCTGCTACCGTCAGTCCCCCTTACTCATCAGGGGATCTCTCCTATCAAATCACATCTGCCGGAGAGATAATAGAAGACAAAAAGGGCAAAGCAGTGATGGCCGCCATGAGGCGGTTGATGAGTCATCACTTCAAGAGCGGCATAAATATCGATTGGCGGTATCAAGATGCCCAAAAGAAGCAGGCGGTGATCGATGAGTTAAAACAAAGATATCCTAATCTGCCAAATGTGGAGTTTAATAACAATTATATGCTCGAGCGCATGGGTTTGGTCCTAAAGCATCGCAGATCAACCATGCGTACTTCCATTACAAAGGGGTTGGCTAAACCTAGCTGGGCAGACAAAACTGATTGGAAGTACTTCAAGAAGCAACATAGGGACCATCCTGAAATGTTCGAGGGTCAGAGGAGGGCTGCGAAGAGACGGCTGGACGTCGTAGGTACTTCGCACTTTGGTGCAGGCGGACGGTATGCGTTCGAGGCAACCGTGGTAAGTCTACTTCTTTCCATTTAATGTATTGTTCTATTTGTTTTACTTACATATTACATGCACTTTAGCTAACTCTAACTCTCGTAAATTGGATCCACAGCAAGCTGCGATGGGTCGTCTTCCTACGGATGCAGAGACGCGGCGTGCATTTCGGATAGGAAAAAAGCCGTGGTTCATTGAGCAAGAGGCAATGGGAGCGACAGTCGATTGGGCTGAGGTGGCTGCTCGCACGGTATAAGTTTACTCCTACTTGTAATCTCACTTTTTAATTTAAGTTCCAATCTAATTTTCGATTTATATGGTTCACTCTTAGGGTCAAAGCTCAAGCGTCCCATCATCAGAGACGAGCGATCAACAGGGGCAAGGATCGGATGCAGGTGCCGAGGACGAGGGAGAAGACGCAGGTGTCGGGGACGAGGGAGAAGATGCAGGTGCCGAGGACCAGGGAACAGGCCAATAAGACGATTCGGATTCGGATTCGGATTAGTAGTGGTAGTAGCATTTTGTATATCCGCTCGTTAGAGCAATTTTGTATCGCCCTTTCACAGGGTAATTTTGTTACAAACACAGTTGTATATGTATATGCATTTCTTCCTCATCGTTCACAAGAACAATTTTGTATCACCCTGCAAGCAAGGGAAATTTTGTTATAAAAATTTTTCTTTTGTAATTACAAAAAAAAAAAAAGGATTAGTGGGGCTAAACAGGGCCAAAAGGAAGCCTTGTTTAGCCCCACTAACCCTTTTTTTTTACTTCTGTTAATCGTCGCTATATAGCGACGTTTACCAGTGTCGCTATATAGCGACGATTAACAGAGTCGCTATATAGCGAGCATCGTCGCTATATAGCGACATTTGCATCGTTGCTATATAGCGACGTTTACATCGTCGCTATATAGCGACGATTAACAGCGTCGCTATATAGCGACGCTCCTTTTCCGACGATTTTAACGACTTTTATAGCGACCTTTGCACCCGTGAAAAAAAAAAATTTTAATGTAAAAAGCGTCGGTATTTCCGTCGGAAAATGGCCTATGCCTTGTAGTGTATGATACCATCCATGCTTGCCGTAATGATTGTATTCTCTTTCGTCGTGAGCATGGAGATTTGGCTAGTTGTCCAAAGTGTGGGGAACAATGATATAGAGATGACTTGCAGGGTGAGCGGATACCGGTAAAGGTCTTGAGACACTTTCCCATCATTGCAAGAATACAACACATGTTTCGATGCAAATCCATAGCGGAGTTGATGACATGGCATGCATCTCATCGGTCCACTAATGACACATTGAGGATTCCCGCAGATTGTGCAGCTTGGAAGCACATAGATAATCAGTGGCCGGACTTTGCGAGGGAGCCACGCAACTTACATCTTGGGCTAGCCATGGACGGTGTGAATCCTTTCGGGTTACGCTCGACATCTTGGTCGACATGGCTCATAGTCGTGGTGAATTACAATATCCCACCATGGCTAACAATAAAAAAGGGACACCTCATGCTTGCACTACTTGTGCCAGGAAAGTACAAGGCAAAAAACATGGATGTGTACATGGCACCTTTGATAGAGGAGTTACAGATATTATGGAGAGGAGTGCAGGTCTTTGATATTTCCAGAGCTCCTAGACATACCAATGATATTTTGGTCAGGGGTATCTTGATGTGGACCATGCATGACTACCCAGGATATGGAGAGTGCGCAGGTACGTCGTTGTGTCTTTACGTGTACAATGAGAGATTATGCTTTTTTTACTATCTTTTGCATGCATATCTTGTACTAACGCATTCATGCACGCATGCAGGACTTGTTACAAGTGGGTACCATGCTTGTCCTGTTTGTGGACCGGCTCTGAAATCGCTTGCACGCTACTCCAAACATATGAGGAAAAATGTTTATGAAGGTCATGCTCGATACCTTCCGCTCGAACATCTCGCACGTGGAGGTCAGCTTGATCCACCACCATCATATTTGAAGGCAAGTGATTGGATTCAAGCTTGGAGGGCAAATGGAGAGGAACCTCCTCCTGGTATGAAGAGGCCATTGATCTTTCACGAGCTTCCTTATTGGGGTCAGTTACAAATCAATCATCTCTTGGATCCCATGCATATCTTCAAGAATGTGGGGGCTACTATTTGGGCACACTTGGTTGGTTCCAAGGACTCGAGAGGAGTGGGAGAAGACTTGCGTGCTATGAATAGGATGTCTCGTTTGTGGCCCCAAGTGCATGCTTCAGGAAAAGTTATCTCTCACGGAATTTCAGACAAGCACATGTCTCTCACGTTGCAGCTCAAACAAGTTATTAGGACATAGTGAAGTGGGAACTTCACAATTAGAATGATATTTGCATACTCAATTGAAAACCTACTCTTCAAAACAATGAAGGTACTGGTGCGCCAAGTACTGTCCTCTACCTGGGTACAAATGCGTAATTGGCCAAATGCAAGGGCAAAAAATCGAGGCAAAGACAGTAGTGCTGGAGAAACATTAAGCAATTGCTGCAATCGAAAATAGGCTACCATGATTTCATATGCTTAAGAACTTTGGTTGATTACAAACAATGCATAAAACACAATCTCTTTGCAATGGTCAGGCAATTGGGGCCTCCTACATTCTTCATCACGCTCTTTGGGAGACTGAAAAAAGGTGGGAGCCACTAGTGCAATGCTTAAAAGAACTCAACGAGCACACAGCCTCACACAATGAAACTGGAGCGAGCGACAACATCCAACTTATGATTAGATCAAACCCAATTACAAAGGCACAGTACTATGTGCACAAGTTCAGAGCTCTTAAAATGTTGATACATCAAGGCAACACTATTTTGCGTCTAGTAGCAAATTTCATCTTTGTAACGAAATTCCAAAACAGAGGCAGCCATCATGATCATGGCTTGCTTTGGATAGATGGAGGGCCCATTTGCAACAACACAGATGACAAAGCCATAGAAGGGTTCATCGACAAATACATCACTACGGCTAGCACACAACTCAAAACAACCTCAATGACGTGCAGAAATTAGCACAAAGAAGCAGTACAAATTAGCACTAAGAAGCAGCATCTCCCAACCAAAAATCTTCATGAAAAGAGACCCAAAAGACATTTACACAAACAATTTCAACCCATCTTTGACAAGACTTTGGGGGGCAAACACTAACATACAGTTTGTTTTGAACCCTCACGGTGCAGCATCTTATTGCACAACATACATGACCAAGATTGATAAAGAAACAAATAATGCCTTCAAAAATGTGGCTGTACAAAGCTTCAAAGACAATGCAACAATGAAGGAGCATGTTTGAAAGGTTGGAAACACAATCTTGAATACTTAACACATAAGTGCACAACAAGTTGTATACTTGTGTCTTTCACTTCCCCTGACAAGTGCAACAAGAGAATTTATTTATATAAACACAAACCCGACTGCGGACAGAACATTGCTACTGAAGAGATGCACACAAATTGAATTACTTCATCCGAACAGCACAAACATCTTCTTTGATGACATTATCACAAAATATACAAATAGAGATGAAAGCTTACATCACATTTGCTTGGCCGAGTATGCAGGCAACTACATAGTGAAGCAAGGGCGCACCCAAAAAAGAAAAATCCAAAGAATAATATAGTTCAATAGCTACAACAAAGTAAAAGAGTCAGAGAACCACTATAGAGAACTTCGCCTACTCTACCTTCCATTTCACTTCGCTGAGCATGATCTAAATGATAAGTTTCTAAGCTAGAAAGACATGTGGCATAGACAACCGCAAAATTATCGACTCACAGCAAGCTCATTTTTAGAACACTGCCACATATGCAATGATGTCTACAATCAGTAACAACACCTCCCTTTTTGCTGCAAATAGTCACAATCCAATAGCTTTTGCAGACAAATTCGACCTCAAGAATGACATGGGCTTTGGCAAAAGCACACAAAACCTCCACCTGCTCCAACAAGCGAAGTAGAAAACCACATCGAATAAAGCCTATTTTGAAAACCTAAGAAAAATGAATCATGAACAACGACTAATATTTGATGACATTATGCTAAAAAAAAGAACAGGCCAAGCCGAACAAATACACCTATTCATTTTAGGTAATGCAGGAGCACGGAAGACATTCATTGCAACAATGATAGTAGAAGCATTACGTCGACACTAGTCGCATAAGAACACGATTGACATCGAGTTGCCAAAGTTGCTATTACTGGCATACACAGGAAAGGTGGCAAGGGCAATTAATGGTAGCACTTTGCATGCAGCGCTCCATCTACCATTACTGACAAGCACTTACACATGCCTTTCAATGGAGAAGCTGCAGACACTAGCTATACAATATAAGGACATCGAGGCCATTCTAATAGACAAAATATCGTTGGTGGGCATTAACACATTCCTTGCGGTGGACACACAGATGAGAGAAATAAAGCATAATCACAAAGAACCATTCGGCATGTGGATGTACTTCTTTGCGACGATCTTTGCCAGGCAAGCTCAATAAAAGATAGGTGGATCTTCTTTGAATAATTAGCAACAGCAACCATGTTGGGCTCAGTTTGGAGATCGTATGTACAATGAGTTGAACTTACCTATGCTCTAAGACAAGGTTGCATTCTTGGACATGCTTAATAAAATTAGAACAGTAGAATAGACTGATGAAGACATCGCCAAATTGAACACATTGCACTTTAAAGCACCACCAGATAGAAATAGTATTCCACACTTGTTTTATACAAATTTTGCAAAGAACCAACACAACCCAAAAGCATATGAAAGCCTGCCCGAACAGCCACACATTCTCACAGCAACTGATATCAAGCACAGGACATGCAACAAAACAATACTCATCCTAGATGACCCTAGGAAAACCTGTGGACTAATACACAAAATACATCTAAAACCAAGCATGATCATATGAAATATGCTCGGGCAACTTGGACATCAACAACGGTATTGTCAACGGTGTGGATGGAATTTTTTGGGGCTCTGAGACAAACAAAAAATAGTCTCGGGTTTGATTGAATTCACTGGGAAGAAAATAGGTGCAAGAACTCGCTACAAAAGCAAGAAACTATAGGGTCCAAAAATTTTGACAAGGCATGTTAGCCTATCAAACTTATATGCTCAACTATCATTAGCTAAAAAAATTATATTACATACACGGCTAAACATTAATGAAGATCTATCATAGGCTCATCAATAGGCTCATCAAGTAGCTAAAAATAAGAAGTTGAGATTCCAAAAATATACTTGAAAAGGCATATGTTGTCCCCAAGGCATGTGATTCCAAAAATATACTTGAAAACGCATATGTTGTCCCCAAGGCATGTGAGCTATTGAATGCTACTATTAGGATATATCTAAAATCTTGGATTCAGCAATTAAGTATGAACTATAATCTACAACCATAAATTCATGCTAGAACACTAAGGCTACCCATGTTGCTCTATGGCCCAACTTGATAATGTCAATTACATTTGGTTAAGAATGTCTCAGTGCATAAATGTCCTCATGCTAAGGAATGAGGTACTAATCTAAAGTGGTGGTGATAACTAAACCCCATCATGATGAAGTGTGACATAGCCGAGTTGATGGTAAAGTGTCATGATGAGACATCTATTATTCTATTGTGCTAGTGGAAACTAAATCCAAGGACGTGACATACTCAATGTCACGTCACCTTAGGAGCTAAATGCATTAAGACAAGTATCTCACATGTTGCTCAAGATGTGAGAGCCTTATATTGGCAAGTTATTTGCATACTTGAATGGCCACTATTAAACTTATGCTGAATATCTATATCATCTATTGTGGCATAAATGGAGTCAAGTCCATGCATGAATGTGGTGTTTGTACATTACTAAATGTAGATTGTTTTGGCATAGATGGAAGAGCCTCATGCTGAGGACTTACCTAAGATTTGCATGATCAAAAAGTTGAGTGTGATCTATGCAAGCAAGTGATACATCTGTTTTTGGAATATCATACCTTATGAATGGCATTATGCTAGATTTTATTTGATGCTCTATGTTAGAGGTGTACCCATGTGCCACCTAGTGAGATTGTGGAGCGATGAGAACATCGGGAGCAACCATTGTGGGGCTTATGCTCCACCTACTCAATTTGAAATACTCCTCAAAACAAACCATTTTGTAAACCATGAATATGAGACTACTTATAGCAAATGTGTAATCCAAGTCATGATGGAACAATGTTAAAGATGTGAAAGATCAACTCTGTAATAATATGATAATAATGTGTTGGGAATAGCCAAGAGGCCATACAAGGCTGATGTATTACCAAAAAGCCAAAAAATATGACTTTACATGGGTCACATATGTAGTGCAAATAATTGTACAATTGTCCTGAATCGAAAAGCCACTCTAGTATTAAGTATATCATTGATGTGATGAACCACCCACTATCAAATGTATTGAGAGGGTATGTCAGATGTATAGATGTGAACATTTATGATATATCCAAGGGGATTGACACCAAGAGGAGCTAATCGAGTGTTTCAAGAAATGGCCCACTAGATTGATGGAGCTAGATATCCTCTAAGGCTATGCTAGATTGATGGAGCTACATATCCTCTAAGGCTATGCTAGTCTACAACTAGACTACATGTTGGTATGAGAAATGCAACAAAAGTCTTTATCTCCATTCATTTTATGTGTTAGTTTGAAGAGCCTATAATGGATGAAGATGTGGTTTTGATGAAGAGGTTTGAATTATTCTAAATTGTGTGTAATTGAAAAATTACATCTCTCTCTCTCTCTCTCTCTCTCTCTCTCTCTCTCAGAATAGGGGGTTTCCATCAAAGGGGAAATCATCTATTCCCATCACTGACCCAGGGGTATAGTACACGTATGCATGTTCCCTCTATGATGACTAGAAGCAAACACTCCCAGATATGCCCTCTATGCTCAAGTCCACCACCTATCATTTGTTCACCATAGAATGTACGGGCTGCACTTCGTCGATTACAAAATTGGAGAGCATAGGATCATGAGGGCCTACAAAATGAGCACTTTGCACATGCGAAGGAGGTCTTAGCTCCGGTGCTAGCATAGATGTTCAAACAAGCTGTATGCACAGCTTCCCACCTGCTTGGAGCACCACCACTATTGTGCCAATACACAAAGCCGGGGACCCTATGGAGATTGGGAATTATTGAGCCCTCGTGATTGGCCATACTCTAGACAAAATTTATGTGTTGATATTAGAGAGGTAGTCCAATAGTCATATAGAGGCACGGGGGTAGTGAGCACTAGGACAGGTAGGATTTTAGAGGTAGCACTCTACTCTTTTCCAGTTATTATCTATTATATACTTGAATTTTCTCAAGCTATTGAGCTTTGTAGATAAGTTTAGCACTCAGCAAGGGCCCTAGCATGCCGTTTTCCCAAGCCCTTTGAGGCTTGTATGAGTTTTTCCTTCTTGGTATACTTTTGTACTTTGTCCCATAGGCCTACGAGGCCTTTTGCGGACATTAACATACCTTTCTGACTCTCTCCCTCCCTCTCTCCCTCCCTCCCTCCGTCCCTCTCTCTCTCTCTCTCTCTCTCTCTCAATCATTGTGCTAAATCCAATCTCATTGATAGAGAACCGTGCATGCAAAGTATCTTGAATCTATGAAGAGGTGATGGCATTATTTCCCCACAAAAAGCAACTACCCTTCTTCTTCCTTTCTAATCTTATTTTTCTGTCCCTCTAGGGGTCTCTAAAAGTCCCTTTCAGGGACTTCCAGTCCCGCTAGGGATCAGGCAAGGGAGATTAAGAGGCTGCTATGCATGCATAGGATGTAGAGCTTAGAGCAAATTTTCAACATCCCACTATGTAGCTAAGGCATCAACAAAGCTATAAGTATTGGGTACATGTGGGGGCTATCCTTTGCAAGTTTTTGACTTGGGTGCAATATACATTCTATACCTTTGGCTATCCTTATTTTTCTTCATTACTCAATATCTTTTTCTTCTTTTGAGTTGTTGTTGCACACATATCCTTTGTCAAAGTTAATCCACTACGTAGGGTTTGGCTATAAAAAAGTAATCTAGCTTCTATATTTAGAGTATATTTATTAATAGATAAATGTGCCATCATACCTCCCACTTCTTCCCACATTGTATCACTTTCAAAATATAAATTGTACCCAAAATATTGCTTCCATGACCAAATAAAATATCCCACTAAGAGAGCTAAGATTATTATTTAGCCTCTCTACTCTATCAAGTAGATGGAGGAGAGCTAGATGCTATTGAAGAATGCCATTTGGACACCTTCTAGATATTGTACTACCATTTCTCGAATGAGGGTACCACTTAGGAATTGGTCAAATCCAACCCCCTAAGCAAATTTCAATCCACCAATTGGAATCATTGGGAAACAAGGAAGGAGTCTCACTTGCGGCTTTCTCACATACACAATGGGGGAATACACACAAAGGTTGAGGCTAAAAATAATTTTCCTCTTTTTAGTTGTGAAAGCCAAAAGAACTCTAAGTACAAAGGAATAGATGAAACCTATATGTGGGTCTCAAACCAAACTCAGATAACTAAAGTGGCATACTAATTGAGCCACTAACTAGAGTACAAAAAGATAGCTATCATCTAGCTATTATTCATGGGCGGTGTACCAACCGCATCTACAACTAAGAAGTTGGTGACATAAATGCACAATGGTCACCCTGGCATATCACGAGTGGAGCTCGATATCTCAACACTCCCCCTCAAGCTCAATCCCAATGCCTGCACACCAAGGATGTCTTTGAACTTGCGCAGCTTCTCTATGCCCAATGCCTTCGTGAATATGTCAGCTACCTAATCCTGTGTGTTGACATAAACTAGATCAATAAAAGCTACTAGAACCTTCTCCTACAGATAGTGATAATGCATCTCAATGTGCTTTTTTCTAGCATGATAGAATGGGTTATTTGCCAAGTGTATACTGCTCATGTTGTCACAATAAATGACAACTGGCCCATCTGTAGACTGATGCATATCATAAAGTAGCTTATCCAACCAAGCTACCTCACATGCTAGCATGATAGACTGGGTTATTTGCCAAGTGTATACTGCTCATGTTGTCACAATAAATGACAACTGGCCCTTGATGCATCATAAAGTAGCTTATCCAACCAAGCTACCTCACATGTAGCCATTGCTGCACCCCTGTACTCAGCCTCTGTGCTCGACAAGGCAACTGTAGGTTGCTTCTTGCTGCTCCAAGTGACTGCAGCACTCCCAAAAGAGAACACATATCCACTAGTAGATCGTCTATTAGAAATACTACCAGCCCAATCAGCATCAATGTATCGATGCAACTGTATTTGAACCCCAGTCTCATAAAATAGTCCATACTGCAATGTGGACTTCACATACCTTAGTATGCGTCTAGCCATATCCAAATGCAGTTTCCTTGGAGCCTGCATAAATTGACTTACCAAACCAACATCATAACTCAAATCTGGCTTGGTAATAGTCATATAAATCAGACTTCCTACTATGCGTTTGTACATAGTAGGGTCTTCCAGAAGCTCACCTGCATCTGCACTCAGCTTCACATTTTGCTCCAAAGGAATTGAAATAGGCTTACAGCCTGTCATCCCATATTTGGATAGCATGTCCAATCCATACTGCCTCTGCAAGAGCCATATCCCACTTGTGGATCTAATCACCTCAATGCCCAAGAAGTAACGCAGCTCTCCCAAATCCTTCATCTCAAACTTCTGCTTCAATAGCATTTTCACATGAAGGATATCTTCATCACTATCACCAGTGATGATCAAATCATCAACATAAATGACAAGCAGCATAATACCTTTCTCTGTTTTTCTCACATAAAGTGAGAAAACTGCCTTGGAAATCTAAAAACCAATAGTGACAAGATACTGTCCTATCTTGTCAAACCATGCTCTGGGTGCTTGCTTCAAGCCATACAAGGATTTCTTCAACCTGCAAACAAACTCAGGGTGAACAGCATGAACATAATCTGGTGGCTGCTCCATATAGACCTCTTCTTGCAAATCACCATGCAAGAAAGCATTCTTTACATCCATCTGATGTAAAGACCATCCCTTTGATGTAGCCATAGCAATGACTGCTCTTATGGTTGCCATCCTTGCAATCAAGTTGAATGTTTCTTCATAATCAATGCCATATGTCTGTGCATACCCCTTGACAACTAATCTTGCCTTGTATGTGTTCACAAAACCATCTGCATTGTGCTTCAACTTATAAACCCACTTGCAGCCAATTGCATTCTTGTCTTTAGGGAAAGGCACCAATTCCCATGCAGCATTTGCTTCCAAGGCATCCATTTCTTCATCCATGGCTTTCTCCCATTTTTCTTTTCCCATGGCTTGCTCAAAAGACTGGGGGGGGTCACTATGTATAAACCCTCTATACCACGTGCGTTCAAGGCATATTTCTAAAATCCCTTATCTGTGTAAATTTTTCATTAATAAAATGTACCCCTTTTCTATACAAATCTGTAAATTTTTTCCAAAACTATTTTAAATAGTCCCTTATGTATATTTATTTTTGTAAATTTTAGAAATAAAAAATATATTTTTGTTGAACTCACGTGATAGGGTTACATATGATGAGTAACCCCCCCGAGTCAAAAGAAGTGGGTTCTGGTTGCTGTATCACTTTGACCATATAGGCATAGTGAATGGCTGTAAATCCATCATATTTCAGCCTATCCATAGGATACGTAGCTTTGGTAGACTTGTGCAAAATAGGCTCACTATCAGGTGCTCTCAAAACATCCCTGGTCTTCCTCACTTCAGGTGTAACAATAGAAGGAATACCCAACTCATCATTAAGGCTCTATTCTGAGCCACTAGATTCACCATCCACATAAGAGTGACCTGCATTCACATCAACCATGGGCTGATCTACTTTCTCTTTTCCTTTTCATGATACCTGCATACCAGTATCTGCATTGCTTTGAGGAGATCCTCCTGATCTCAATCTGCCTGTCCAGGGCGAACTATGTGAACCATTGGTAGAGGACACTACAGGTCCACTAATATTTTGTGATTGCTGCTGTGAATTCTATGCAGCATTATCATTTTGTGCATCTACATCATTAATCACATTTACTGGTTTATACCAGCTGCTCATCTCATCAAAAGCAACATCTCTACTCACTGTAAACTTATGAGTAGAAGGGTTATAGCATCTATACCCTCTCTATTGCTGAGAATAACCAATAAAGATGCACTTCTCAACTTTTGGATCCAACTTGGATCTCAAATCATCTGGCACATGAACATAGGCAATGCAACCAAAAACTTTCAAATGAGAAATATCTGGTTTCCTACCAGTATACCTCTTCTCTGGCATCATGCCATGTATTGCTGTAGTGGGAGTCCTTTTCATTATGTAAACTGCTATAGCAACTGCTTCAGCCCAATAATAATTTGGCAGGTCTTTTTCGTTGAGCATGGCATGAGATACCTCTCCAATATGCCTGTTTTTCCTTTCTGTAAGTCCCATTTTGCTGGGGGGTATGACTGCATGAATATTGCTGCTTTATGCCATGCTCCTGCAAGAAACTTGCGAACTCATTTGAGAGGTACTCTCCCCCTCCATCTGACCTTCGGCATTTTATTTGTAGGCTTGTTTCTTTTTCAACCATAGCTTTAAAAGCTTTGAAATGACCAAACACTTCACTTTTCTTTTTCATAAAATACACCCAAACTTTTCTGTTGTAGTCATCAATAAAAGTGATAAAATAATGACAACCTCCAATAGATGTAGCTTTAGTAGTCCACACATCAGAGTGGATTAATTCTAATGGCCTCTTACTCTCTTGAACATGTCTAAGAATTTCCTTGCCTGTTAACCGAATCGACAGGCTTCACATACCTTATATGCATTTTTGCAACCTTTAACTTAGGCAATCCTGCAACAATATTTTGGGTGTGCATTAATTTAGGTCGCTGTACATTAACATGACCAATGCGTTTATGCCAAATATTAGTATCTGCAAATACACTGATCCCATGTGCAAACATTGCTGCACTCAATTCAGGCATGTCCACATCCAATGTAAACATCCTGCCCTTCTTCTTCCCTTTTGCTATCAAGCGACCTTTATTTTTCATATCCTTAACAAATCATCCATGAGGATTAAATCTGACCTGCAAGCCCTGCTCAACCATTTGACCAATAGAAACCAGGTTCTTGGTGATATTCGGGACATGAAATACATCAGACAAGTATTTCGTTTTCCCATCCTGCATAGACAAAGAAATTTTACCAATTTGCATGATAGGATGTGCAGTATCATCATCAGTCTCCACAAATCCTGGTCTTTCCATTTTCCTTGCATCCTGCATCCATTCTGCATGACCTGTCATGTGGTTTGATGCACCTGAGTCAACATACCACACATCATTGCTTTCTTCTGCACTTGTCACAGAATTGGTCATGTGGTGCACCATAAGCAGATGCTCATTTCTGTCATCACCCTGTCTACTAGAGGATGCATAATTGCCTTGCTGCAATTTTCTAGTCATGATGTCATTCTGCTTTTTATAGCAGTCTTTAACCATATGACCCATTTTACCACAGTAGTAGCATTCAAGTTTGCATTTTGGCCTCTCTGCCATCCCCACGACCTCTTTGGCTCCCCCTGCCTCTAAAGTTACCATGTCCTCCTCCATAGGACTGGTTTTCTTGAATTTGCTGCATATTCTAATTTCTGCCACAGCCTCCAGATCGGCCTGCTCTACCTCTGCCTCTACCTCTTCTGGCATTTGAGTAGAAGGTAGTTTCTTTTGAAGGTCCTCCTGAAGAATATGCACCACCATTTCTCTACTCTTCAAAAATTAGAAGAGAAATTAACTCCCCAAATTCTCACGGATGGCAATGGATGTCCGGAACTGTGCATAATCCTTTCCTAGACCATTCAAGGTCACAGAAACTAAATCATCATCTTCCATTGGCGACCCAATGGAAGCAAGTGCATCTGCAATCTTCTTCACATTCATGTGGTAGTCATTGATGCTCATATTTTCTCTCTGCACATTATGCAACTCCTGCTTGAGTTGCATTTTTCTGGCTTGCATATTTGTGCTATACATTTTTGTCAAAGTATCCCACGCCTCCTTCGGCGTGCTTGCATCTTGAATATGCACAACCATAGAATCTGAAATACTGATAGACAGCCAGTACATAACTTTTATGGCTCTCTCATGCTAGCCTTTAAATGCCTGCATTTCCTGTTGATTGGGAACATTAGGAAGAACTGGTTCTTCTTCAGCTCCAGTAATGAACTCCCAATAGCCTTTTCCCATAAGGAAAATCATCATTCTAAACTTCCATGCTTGGAAGTTGTTCTTGTCAAGCTTTTCAGTGACAATCTGTGAAAGAGCATCAGACGCCATTACAGAACACTGCAAAAATATTCTGTCACTGCAAAAAACACAACTTCTACCTCACAAGGGCAAATCTGCAAAATTGCCCTCGGGGGGGTCACTATGTATAAACTCTCTATATCACGTGCGTTCAAGGCTTGTTTGTAAAATCCCTTATCCGTAGATTTTTCATTAATAAAATGTACCCTTTTTCTATACAAATCTGTAAATTTTTTCTAAAATCATTTTAAATATTCCCTTATGTAAGTTAAATTCTGTAAATTTTAGAAATTAAAAATATCCTTTTGTTGAACTCACGTGATAGGGTTACATAAGATGAGTGACCCCCCCGAGAAATTGCCAAAAGTGGTATTTGACCACACAGTCACTTCCTAGTGACGATTTTGCATCAACAGGCAATAAGAATGATTCTGTCACTCCCAATATCTCTGCGCACAGGCATACGATGTAATTTTTGCGATAACTTTTCACCGACCTGTAGAATAGTGGTCGCACAACAAAAACAGGGCACTTTTCTGAGTGCCTGCGGAAAACTTCCACCACCAAAACGGGCCCCGAAATGGCCTCGAATAAAAAAAGGGCCCTGAAATGGCCTCGAATCAAAACGGGCCTCAAAATGGCCCCGAAATGGCCCCGCAGCATATACTGCCCTCTCACCACACCGCGAACGATGTCCCAATCTGAGAGAGTGCACTCTTGCACTTTTCAGCTGTGCTACCTGCAGAGATTTGCTCCCAAACTCGAAAAAGGAAAGCAACACTGATCCTCTTACCAAGACACCGTGAACTTGGTTTGCTTTCTTGAGCTCCTTACCACGAACCGAGTTTTGATACCATGTAAAGAGAGTGCGAGAGAAGGAAGGAGTCTCACTGTGGCTTTCTCACATACACAATGGGGGAATACACACAAAGGTGGAGGCTGAAAACAATTTTCCTCTTCTTAGTTGTGAAAGCCAAAAGAACTCTAAGTACAAAGGAATAGATGAATCCTATATGTGGGTCTCAAACCAAACTCAGCTAACTAAGGTGGCATACTAGCTGAGCCACTAACTAGAGTGTACATAAAGATAGCTGTCATCCAGCTATTATTCATGGGCAGTGTACCAATCGCATTTGCAGCTAACAAGTCGGTGACAAATGCACACAAGTGGAGCTCGATATCTCAACAAAGCACACATGACTCCAAAACTTATAGCTCAAGGAGGTTAGCCACTACCCATGGAAATGGTTATTGCAAACTCTTCCAAGTATAAATTTTACACAGTCCCACAAATACCCAATAACCTATCTAGTAAGGAGGGGGAAGAGAGAGAGAGAGAGAGAGAGAGAGAGAGAGCGGGGGGGGGGGGCGGGGGGAGAGATTCATTGAGAGCCCAAAATTCAATTAGATGGCTCAGTTGGGATTAGTGAGAATCTGAGATTCTTTGTTGCCCCTAGTGAGAATCTAGGATGCCAAAATTCAATCAAATGGCTTGATTCAAGTTAGCAAGAATCTGTCATGCGTTGTCGCCTCATAGAGGCTCCTTATTGTCATTCCAGAAAATCTAACAATACATCTAGGTTCCTCGTGGCTATTTACACTTATGGGCAAAGGTGAGGGATGGACTTACATCATTTAGTGACTCTCCTTAGGTGGATGACTAAGAAACCTTGGTTATATTAGGCATTTAGAAAGCCTGAAGACATAGTCCACTGTACACAACAAATCAAGTGTACCATATGTTGGTGAAAGGGAAGAGTTGGCTCAATCAGAAGGGTAATCCAGTTTGGCACACTTGGAAGAGTGGGGCTTGGCTGACTCGTCTACATCTCCTGAGTCAGCACAACATGAGCCGCCCATCCTACTCTTCCTTCCCTTGCGGGAGGCATGCGTAGGTGATGATCCCGCGGTCGAAGGGGCGCGAGGGGATGGCTGGGCAGTACGTCCACCCATCGATGTAGGGGAAGGAATTGCGGAGGTCCTCTGAGAGAGCAGAGAGAAGAATCTCGCTGCCTCCTCATCGCTCATTTGCGCTACAAACTCGTCGGGAGTCCCGACAAAGCCATGCGCGGCTAGCAAAGGAGTTCCCTGAGGGATAGTCGCAGTGCTACGTGGAAGAGGGGTCGGACCAGGGGTAGTCACAGTGCCAGGACCGAGAGCAGTCGGACCAGGGGTAGTCCTCGGGGTAGTCGCCTGAGAGGAATCAAAGTCCTCTGGAGCATATAGATCATGAGCTCTCCTCCTACGAGGCTGTCCGTACTCGTCGGATGAGCGACGTGATCCCATGTCTAACATAGACACAAACACGAAAACAGAAAACAAAAAACAAACATGAGCATTCTCATAGGCATAGGCATAGGCAAGAAGAAAGAAGAGGGAAAGGAAAGAAGAGGGAAAGGAAAGAGGGAAAGAAGAGGGAAAGAAGATGGAAAGGAAAGAAAAGAATGAGAATGAGGAAATAGAGAATGAGTTTCCGCATGCTTATGCTCATGCGGAAAAAGAGAAGGAGCTTATGCGGAAAAAGAGAAGGAGAGAAGCTTATGCGGAAACTCATTCTCTATTTCCGCATAAGCTCCTTCTCTTTTTCCGCATGAGCTTATGCTTATGCTCATGGGTGAGCATGAGCTTATGCTCATGTTTCCACATATGCGGAAATAGAGAATGAGAGAAGCTTATGCTTCTCTCATTCTCATAAGCTTCTCTCATTCTCTATTTTCGCATATGCAAAAACATGAGCATAAAAGAGAAGGAGCTTATTTCATTCTCTATTTCCGCATAAGCTTCTCTCGTTCTCTATTTCCGCATAAGCTTCTTATGCGGAAAAAGAGAAGGAGCTTATGCGGAAATAGAGAAGGAGCTTATGCATAAAAAGAGAAGAAGGAGCTTATGCGGAAAAAGAGAAGGAGCTTATGCATAAAAAGAGAAGGAGCTTATGCGGAAATAGAGAATGAGAGAAGATGAGAGAAGCTTATGCTTCTCTCATTCTCTATTTCCACATAAGCTCATGCTCATGCATGAGCATAAGCATGAGCTTATGCTCATGCGAAAAAAGAGAAGGAGCTTATGCATAAAAAGAGAAGGAGGAGCTTATGCGGAAAAAGAGAAGGAGCTTATGCGGAAACTTACGCATAAGCTCATGCTCATGCATGAGCATAAGCATGAGCTTATGCTTATGCTTATGCTCATGCATAAGCATAAGCATAAGCTCATGCTTATGCTCATGCGGAAAAAGAGAAGGAGCTTATGCTCATGCGGAAAAAGAGAAGGAGCTTATGCGGAAACTTACGCATAAGCTCATGCTCATGCATGAGCATAAGCATGAGCTTATGCTTATGCTTATGCTCATGCATAAGCATAAGCATAAGCTCATGCGGAAAAAGAGAAGGAGCTTATGCTCATGCGGAAAAAGAGAAGGAGCTTATGCGGAAAAAGAGAATGAGAGAAGCATAAGCTTCTCTCATTCTCTATTTCCGCATAAGCTTATGCGGAAACTTACGCATAAGCTCATGCTCATGCTCATGCATAAGCATGAGCTTATGCTTATGCTTATGCTCATGCATAAGCATAAGCATAGGCTCAAGCTTATGCTCATGCGGAAAAAGAGAAGGAGCTTATGCTCATGCGGAAAAAGAGAAGGAGCTTATGCGGAAACTTACGCATAAGCTCATGCTCATGCATGAGCTTATGCTTATGCTAAGCATAAGCATAAGCTCACGCATAAGCTCATGCGGAAATAGAGAAGGAGCTTATGCTCATGCGGAAAAAGAGAAGGAGCTTATGCGGAAAAAGAGAATGAGAGAAGCATACGCTTCTCTCATTCTCTATTTCCGCATAAGCTTATGCGTAAACTTACGCATAAGCTCATGCTTATGCTCATGCGGAAAAAGAGAAGGAGCTTATGCGGAAACTTACGCATAAGCTCATGCTCATGCATGAGCATAAGCATGAGCTTATGCTTATGCTTATGCTCATGCATAAGCATAAGCATAAGCTCACGCATAAGCTCATGTGGAAATAGAGAAGGAGCTTATGCTCATGCATAAGTTTATGTGGAAATAGAGAAGGAGCTTATGCTCATGTGGAAATAGAGAAGGAGCTTATGCTCATGCGGAAATAGAGAAGGAGCATAAGCATGAGCTTATGCTCCTTCTCTATTTCCACATGAGCTTATGCTTATGCTTATGCATGAGCATAAGCATGAGCTTATGCTTATGCTTATGCTCATGCATAAGCATAAGCATAAGCTCACGCATAAGCTCATGTGGAAATAGAGAAGGAGCTTATGCTCATGCGGAAAAAGAGAAGGAGCTTATGCGGAAAAAGAGAAGGAGCTTATGCGGAAAAAGAGAATGAGAGAAGCATAAGCTTCTCTCATTCTCTATTTCCGCATAAGCTTATGCGGAAAAAGAGAATGAGAGAAGCATAAGCTTCTCTCATTCTCTATTTCCGCATAAGCTTATGCGGAAACTTATGCATAAGCTCATGCTCATGCATGAGCATAAGCATGAGCTTATGCTTATGCTTATGCTTAAGAAAAAGCATAAGCATAAGCTCATGCTTATGCTCATGCGGAAATAGAGAAGGGGCTTATGCATAAAAAGAGAAAGAGGAGCTTATGCGGAAAAAGAGAAGGAGCTTATGCTCATGCGGAAATAGAGAAGGAGCTTATGCATAAAAAGAGAAAGAGGAGCTTATGCAGAAAAAGAGAAGGAGCTTATAAGGAAAAAGAGAATGAGAGAAGCATAAGCTTCTCTCATTCTCTATTTCCGCATAAGCTTATGCGGAAACTTACGCATAAGCTCATGCTCATGCATGAGCATAAGCATGAGCTTATGCTTATGCTTATGCTTATGCTCATGCATAAGCATAAGCATAAGCTCATGCTTATGCTCATGCGGAAAAAGAGAAGGAGCTTATGCTCATGCGGAAAAAGAGAAGGAGCTTATGCGGAAAAAGAGAAGGAGCTTATGCGGAAACTTATGCATAAGCTCATGCTCATGCATGAGCATAAGCATGAGCTTATGCTTATGCTTATGCTCATGCATAAGCATAAGCATAAGCTCACGCATAAGCTCATGCTTAAGCTTATGCGGAAACTTATGCATAAGCTCATGCTCATGCATGAGCATACGCATGAGCTAATGCTTATGCTTATGCACAAGCATAAGCATAAGCATAAGCTCATGCTCATGTTGGAGCTTATGCGAAAAAAGAGCTTATGCGAATAAGAGAAGGGGGAAATAGAGAAGGGGGAATGAGAGAAGCATAAGCATAAGAGAATAAGAGGGAAAGGAAATAGAGAATAAGAGGGAAAGGAAAGAGAGAAGGGAAAAGAGAGAGGGGGAAAGAGAGAAGGGGGAAAGAGAGAATAAGAGAAGAGGGAAAAAAGAGAAGGGGGAAAAAGGAGAAAAAGAGAAGGGGGAAGAAGGAAAGAGAGAGAGGGGAAGAGAGGGTTCCTACGCCCATCACTGCAGCTAGCGCTTAAGGCGCTAGCTGCAGGCCAATGCAAATAACAAAAATATTAAATGGAAAGAAGAGGAAGCACTTACCTGTAAAAGTATGTCCCGCTCGGTGTAGTGGACTGGCCCCACAAAAGAGAGAGTATGTCCCGCTCGGTGTAGTGGACTGGCCCTACAAAAGAGAGAAAACAACCCATTTTTTCAAATAAGATGTTAGTGGAAAGAGGAGATTACAAAAGCAACTTCTTGAAAGGAGACAAGGAAAGAGAAGATTGAGGAGACAAGGAAAGGAGGAGATTGATGAGACAAGGAGAAAGAGAAGGAAGAGAAATACAGAAAGAAGAGGTGAGTTTTCTTTCTTTCTTTCTTGAAATCTCGTTTTTTGTTTCAATGCTTTCAAATCAAGCATGAAAACTAGTTTACAGCTTTAGCAATACAAGTAGAAACACTCACAAAACCAAAGTTAACAAACAAACAACCTACATTGTTGAAACAAACTCACCTCTTGAAGAACTTTCTTTCTGGAAACCAAAGAGGGAAAAAGGAGAGAGAGGGAGTACAAGAGGTAGGAGAAGGGTGAGGAGTGGAAAATAGAGTGGGAGGTTGCTTGGAATAGATGGGAGGTCGTCGAAAATAGGTGGGAGGAGATTTTGGGTTGCTTACTTGAGAGATTAGGAATGGATTGAGCAAAACGCCGCGCGTTTCGGCGTTTCGGGTTTTAACCCACAGCGTCGCTATATAACGACGCTTATTCGTCGCTATATAGCGACGATTTTAATCTAAAACGTCGCTATATAGCGACGTTTTAAATTAAAAACGTCGCTATATAGCGACATAACAGAGCATCGCTATATAGCGATGCTTACTGTTTATTTTTTTAATATGGCCTCCAGTGAAGCTCAAACATGCTAAAACGTCGCTATATAGCGACGTTTTAAATTAAAAACGTCGCTATATAGCGACATAACAGAGCGTCGCTATATAACGACGCTTACTGTTTATTTTTTTAATATGGCCTCCAGTGAAGCTCAAACATGCTATGCTTATAATTGTCAATATCTCCTCTTACTATATAGCCTTACTATATAGGATTTTTTGTTTCAATCCTTACTATATAGCGACGTCATTCTTTTTATATGGCCTCAAGAGAAGCTCAAATTAAACATGCTATGCTTATAATTGTCAATATCTCCTCTTCATGCTTATGCTGTGGTTTTATAAGTGTAGATGGAAGGGACGAGTGGAAGCTCATCCGATGATGCGCCAACGCCCGGGAGCACGAAGTGGCTTACGGAGAGGTTATATTGTCATTGCACTCATTGCAAGCGAGAAGTACGACATCAACGTCGTATTATCATGCGCCACTTGCGGATGTATGGGGAGGAGCCGGAACCAGTACCCCCCGTTGGTGTTGCACATGTTGATGGATCATCGGTAAGTCAAAGCTATTTAAGTTCGCAATCTTATTGTATACCCGGAAATAGAAGATCTTATATTTACACGAATGAGCTTATGACAGGATGAGGAGGGTGACGAGGGTACACATATACCTTCTCACTTTCAACAAGACTATAGTCTCCCGGATGACGATGAGGGTATGGTCGACATGATGGATTCCATTTTTAGGGGCACTACATCCCACGTACATGTGATGTCAGAGTCTGAGGTCAAAATGCGAGAGTTGCAATCAACACAATTGTACGAGGGTGCTAGGATGTCTAAACTACGTGCTTGTCTCTCAATCTTGAATCTACAAGTACAGTATGGGTGGTCGGATACAAGTGTCTCGGCCTTAATGAGGTCAAAAGACATGGACGTGTACATGGCACCTTTGATAGAGGAGTTACAGATATTATGGAGAGGAGTGCAGGTCTTTGATATTTCCAGAGCTCCTAGGCATACCAATGATATTTTGGTCAGGGGTATCTTGATGTGGACCATGCATGACTACCCAGGATATGGAGAGTGCGCAGGTACGTGGTTATGTCTTTACGTGTACAATCAGGGATTATGCTTTTTTAACTCTCTTTTGCACGTATGTCTTGTACTGAGATATTCATGCACGCGTGCAGGACTTGTTACAAGTGGGTACCATTCTTGTCCTGTTTGTGGACCTGCTCTGAAATCGCTTGCACGCTACTCCAAACATATGAGGAAAAATGTTTATGAAGGTCATGCTCGATACCTTCCGCTCGACCATCTCGCACGTGGAGGTCAGCTTGATCCACCACCATCATATTTGAAAGCAAGTGATTGGATTCAAGCTTGGAGGGAGAATGGAGAGGAACCTCCTTCTGGTATGAAGAGGCTATTGATCTTTCACGAGCTTCCTTATTGGGGTCAGTTACAAATCAATCATCTCTTGGATCCCATGCATATCTTTAAGAATGTGGGGGCTACCATTTGGGCACACTTGGTTGGTTCCAAGGACTCGAGAGGAGTGCGAGAAGACTTGCGTGCTATGAATAGGATGTCTCGTTTGTGGCCCCAAGTGCATGCTTCAGGAAAAGTTGTCCTCCCGAAAGCAACGTGGATCCTCTCTACGAGGGAGGAGGCAGCGATCAAGGCAGACATTGCCTCTTTTCAAACACCGACAGGGTACATGCGTTGCTTGAAAGGAGCATTTTCAAAGGACAATAAGCTTAGTGGCCTCAAGTCCCATGATTGGCACAAGGTCTTACAGGTATTCTAGGTAGAATTAGTGTACTGATAAAAGTGATGCATTAGCGTAATTATTATTATGTTATATTGTTGACATGATTTCATTGTTGCTTTGATAGTTCATCCTTCCAATTACAATAAAAGGGTGCTTACAAGAAGATGTTAGAAATGCTATATTCAAGATTTGTGGTATTGTGAGGTATGCTTACTATCAATTCGCATTATGTATTTTCTTCATGGACATGTGAAATAGGTGGATATCTCAAATATCTTACATATGCATGGACATGTGAAATAGGTGGATATCTCAAAAAGAGATCTCTATATCGAGCATCGAGAAGGCTAGGGTGGAATCCATCGAAGCCGTATGCTTGCTTGAGAAGCACTTTCCCTCAAGCATTATGACAACTCAAGTCCACTTGCTTGTGCACATAGTTGATGAGGTGGCTATAGCAGGTACCGTTCATAATCGATGGATGTTTTTTCTCGAGCGGTTTATGAAAACTTTAAAGGGGTTTGTAAGACAAAGAGCAAGACCAGAAGCAAGCATGGCAGAGGGATGGCTTGTGCAAGAGTCATTAGTATATATCACAGAGTTTCTTGCATCCACGGATCCTGATATGCCGCAAGCTTGGCACAACAAGGATGATGATCGCATCATTGGCGAGGTCCCCCAAGGAAAAGGGATTGAAAGAAAGATGAGCGAAGAGCAAATGGAGAAATTCAATAAGTTTTGTATCCTCAATAGCCCTGAGATGCAGAAGTGGATTGAGAGATATGAAGTGGCCAAAGCAGAAAGAATAAATGCAAGGACGAGATTTAGAGTAATGTACAGGCGATCACAACCATATCCACGAGATCTGGCTCTTCTCCCTACTCACATGTCACTTGATTGGCTACAACTGGCTGTACGTAAAGCCGAACGTGATGGAGAGACAATAAACGAGCGTGAGCAGGAGTTATCATCTGGATGTATTCATCTGGATGTATGGTGCATGTAAGTTTCTTATCTCTTGACGTAATTAAGTAATTATTTGTGGCAATATATGCTATAAAATAGGTGCATCTTCATTGTTTTAATGATGCTCTTTTACAGTACAAAAAGTACAGTGCATTATGGTCATATGGAGGACATTTTCGCGTGGAATGCATCGATTCAAAGAGAGTCATGTATGATTGTGGAGTCATGGCTAACTTCACACAAGATAGCCGAGCAAGTGCTTCGGATACCAATCTTCTCTCCTCACAGTTGGATTATTGTGGAACCATACGCGACATCTATGAAATTGATTTCAGACGATTTACTATTTTCATTCTTGATGTAAAATGGTTTAGAACTACTTACAACGGTCCCCATGCGACAGTGAGAAAAGATAGTAGCGGTCTCTTTGCAATAGACTCCACCAAACATTGGACCGATGAAAGTGATACTTTTGTTCTTCCCGAGCACTGTGAGCAGGTGCATACTAATGATTTAATTAGTCGAAGCTTTCATTTTTAAAGTCCATTGATATATATATAATTGACGACATTTGGCACGTGATTTTTCATCTTCAATATAGGTGGTTTTTCATCCGGATCGTTCTGATCCAAGATGGTGGTACGTGATCCAAGTTGCACCACGAAGTAAGCAGATTTTTGAAGATCGAGATGTGGATATGGAGATGCCACTACCAATGCCGGATCCAATTGATGAATCTAGCGAAGAAGATGTAGATCACCATATGAGGCAAGAGGAAGATGCGCATAATGACATCGCACAGGAGGAGGATGGAGATCACGATATTGACGAGGAAGACAACAATCATCAAGATCAATCACCACACTTAAGCTTTATTGAAGAAGATGATCAAATACTTTTAGGTGAACGTACGATACTAGATTACGATGATGATATAGGAGATCAACTCGGTATAGAGTTGGAGATAGACTTGCTTGGCGCCTTAGACTGGGCTCAAGATGAAACAGTTGATGTAAATGCTCTTATTTGATTTTTCTCATCTCAAACTTGGACATGAATATATGAGCTTCAAAGGCTTGATGTACATGCTCTCATTTTTTTATTTTCTATGAGCTCAAACATGTATGAAAATTTAAAGTATTTTTTCATTGGAAAAAACTAAATTTTAAGGCCTTAAAAAAAAAAAAAACCTCTCTGTAAAAAGTCGCTATAATAATTTGTCTCAGTGTCGCTATATAGCGACTTTTAAGAACGTCACTATATAGCGACTTTTAAAGGTCGCTATATAGCGACTTTTGACAAAAGTCGCTATATAGCGACGATTTGCGAAACCCGACTTTTATAGCGATGATTAGCGCTAAGCGGGCGCTAAACATCGGTACGTAAATGTCGCAATAGGATGCGTGTGTAGTAGTGCTAGCTTTGAAGTTGTGGGCATATTAGCTAAGGACTTTATTTGGGAGAATAGCTAGCATTTTTTATCATGGGATGTGGCTTCCACATCAAAATCTTAGGCCGGGGTCTCGAGCTCTAAGCTTTTAAAGCAAAGGAAGATAGACTGTGTAGTAAATCAATCATGAGGCTACATACATCATAGCCATGGGATATCTTATCTAGACACCAGATTGAACAAGAAGACGTTTTAGCTAGACATTGGATAAAACAGTGAGGCATTTTATGGATTGATAGAGGAAGTGCATAGTGGGCAAGAAATTCTTCTTTCTCTTTCGTTTTTAAAATTAAGTAGGCAAAAATTCGTACCAAGCTCACTCCAATGCGAAGAAAGAACCTTGGGCTATGCCATTAGCTTGGCTTGACTCGGCTTGGTGGGGTGACGACACCCTAGGTATGAACATATGGATGAATTGATGCTTGCAACACACTCAACTTGGTAATGCAAAATGTGGAAAGATTATCTAGAATTAGTAGCATAGCTCTATATCATAAGAAACCCTAGATAATGAATGGGTTGAGATTATGGAAAGGTTGGGAGAGACTAAGAGGTCACAACAACTAGAAGGGCTCCTGAAGAAGGGCAAGATATTTTATGCTAAAAGATTCCATTTAGTTCTTAGCAATTTGGAAAGAAGAAGTGACCTATGAGGAAAACTTAAAAAAGGCCATAAGGTTTAACAAAAAGGGACTACAAATGCATGGAGATGTCTAGAACTAAAGAGATCAAAGGTGAATGCAGTGCATGAGATGAGACATAAAAATAAATTAAAAAGTGATCCAAATACAAATTGATCTAGGGATAGAATGATTGACGGATAGAGTGGTCCAAGAATAGAGTGATCCAAGGGTTACATAAAATCAACGGCCAAAGGTGGAAGTATAGTACTATGCTCTAATGAAGGGTCCAAACATTTTGACAAGGCATGTTAGCCTATCAAACTTATATGCTCAACCATCATTAGCTAAAAAAATTCTATTACATACACGGCTAAACCTGAGTAAGGCTATGCTAGATTGATGGAGCTAGATATTCTCTAAGACTATGCTAGTCTACAACTAAACTAGATGTTGATATGAGAAATGCAACAAAAGTCTTTATCTCCATTCATTTTATGTGTTAGTTTGAAGAGCCTATAATGGGTGAAGATGTGGTTTTGATGAAGAGGCTTGTATTATTCTAAATTGTGTGTAATTGAAAAATTACATCTCTCTCTCTCTCTCTCTCGCTGCTGCAGTATCTTAGAGTCCAATTTGTCCATTGTGCAATGGTATCTTCCATTCCGGGGGCATATCTCCATACGCATCACAACATTGTGAGGTTTGTCACTATTTGTGGAAGGACCCTTGTTGTCCTTTGTACCTGCTTGTCACATCCCGAGCTCTAGAAGTAGAGGGTTGAGGGACTCGGGACTTTGGCACGGGGGTAGTGAGCACTAGGACAGGCAGGATTTTAGAGGTAGCACTCTACATCTATTATATACTTGATTTTGCTCAAGCTATTGAGCTTTGTAGATAAGTTTAGCACTCAACAAAGGCCCTAGCACGCCATTTGCCCAAGCCCTTTGAGGCCTTTTTTGGTATACTCTTGTACTTTGTCCCATAGGATTGCGAGGCCCTTTCGGACATTAATATACCTTTCTGACTCCGTCCCTCCGTCGCTCCGTCCCTCCGTCCCTCCCTCTCTCTCTCTCTCTCTCTCTCTCTCTCTCTCTCTCTCTCTCTCTCTCTCTATCATTGTGCTAAATCCAATCTCATTGATAGAGAACCATGCATTCAAAGTATCTTGAATCTATAAGGAGGTGATGACGTTATTTCCCGACAAAAAGCAACTACCCTTCTTCTTCCTTTCTAATCTTATTTTTTTGTCCCTCTAGGGGTCTCTAAAAGTCCCTTGGAGGGACTTCCTGTCACCCTAGGGATCAGATAAGAGAGATTAAGAGGCTGCTATGCATGCATATGATGTGGAGCTTAGAGAAAATTTTCAACATCCCACTATGTAGCTAAGGCAGCAACAAAGGTATAAGTATTGGGTACATGTGGGGGCTATCCTTTGCATGTTTTTGACTTGGGTGCAATATATATTCTATACCTTTGGCTATCCTTATTTTTCTTCATTACTCAATATCTTTTTCTTCTTTTGAGTTGTTCTTGCACACATATCCTTTGTCAAAGTTATTCCACTACGTAGGGTTTGGCTATAAAAAAGTAATCTAGCTTCTATATTTAGAGTATATTTATTAATAGATAATTTTGCCATCATACCTCCCACTTCTTCCCACATTGTATCACTTTTAAAATATTAATTGTACCCAAAATATTGCTTTCATGTTCAAATAAAATATCCCACTAAGAGAGCTAAGATTATTATTTAGCCTCTCTACTCTATCAAGTAGATGGAGGAGAGTGAGATGCTATTGAGGAATACCATTTGGACGCCTTTTAGATATTGTAGTACCATTTCTCCAATGAGGATACCAAATAGGATTTGGTCAAATCCAACCCCCTAAGCAAATTTCAATCCACCCATTGGAATCATGCAAAGCACACATGACTCCAAAACTTATACCTCAAGGAGGTTAGCCACTACCCATGGAAATGGTTATTGCAAACTCTTCCAAGTATAAAATTTACATAGTCCCACAAATACCCAATAAGCTATCTACTAAGGAGGGGGAAGAGAGAGCGAGAGAGAGAGAGGGGGGGGGGTGAGAGATTCATTGAGAGCCCAAAATTTAGTTAGATGGCTCGGTTGGGATTAGTGAGAATCTAAGATTCTTTTTTACCCCTAGTGAGAATCTAGGATGCCAAATATCAATCAAATGGCTTGATTCAAGTTAGCGAGAATCTCTCATGCGTTGTTGCCTCATAGAGGCTACTTATTGTCATTCTAAAAAATCTAACAATACATCTAGGTTCCTCGTGGCTATTTACAGTTATGGGCAAAGGTGACGAATGGACTTACATCATTTAGTGACTCTCCTTAGGTGGATCACCAAGAGACCTTGGTTATATTAGGCATTTAGAAAGCCTGAAGACATAGTCCACTGTACAACAAATCAAGTGTACCACATGTTGGTGAAAGGGAAAAGTTGGCTCAGTCAGAAGGGTAATCCGGTTTGGCACACTTGGAAGAGTGGGTCCGTGGAAGGAAATACTTTTGTTGAACTAATGCTCCAAGATTCCATATCAAGGGAAGGTTTTTATCTAGCACATGCTAGTGGGAGGCCTACCCATGGGAGACCAATTACAAAAGCAGTGAATTCCTTCTAGTAATTGTCTATTCTGCACTACATGCTTGGAAGCTTCTCTGCATCTCTTCATTTCATGTCTGATGGTGGCTTGAAGGTGTGAGATTTCATTTCTTGCATATGGACTCTATTAAGCAATAGGCCCATCATAGCTAAACACTAGGGTTTTAGCAAGATTTGCATGGGATGGATAGAATTTTGGCTAGAGTATGGCCAATCACAAGGGCTCAATAATTCCCAATCTCCATAGGGTCCCCAGCTTTGTGTATTGGCACAATAGTGGTGGTGCTCCAAGCAGGTGGGAAGCTGTGCATACAGCTTGTTTGAACATCGGCGCTAGCACCAGAGCTAAGACCTCCTTCGCATGTGCAAAGTGCTCATTTTGTAGGCCCTCATCATCCTGTGCTCTCCGATTTTGTAATCGACGAAGTGCAGCCCGTACATTCTATGGTGAACAAATGATAGGTGGTGGACCTGAGCATAGAGAACATTTCTGGGAGTGTTTACATCTGGTCATCATAGAGGGAACATGCATACGTGTACTATACCCCTGGGTCAGTGATGGGAATAGGTGATTTCCCCTTCGATGGAAACCCCCTATTCCGAGAGAGAGAGAGAGAGAGAGAGAGAGAGAGAGAGAGAGAGAGAGAGAGAGAGAGAGAGAGAGAGAGAGAGAGAGAGAGAGAGAGAGAGAGATGTAATTTTTCAATTACACACAATTTAGAATAATACAAACCTCTTCATCAAAACCACATCTTCATCCATTATAGGCTCTTCAAACTAACACATAAAATGAATGGAGATAAAGACTTTTGTTGCATTTCTCATATCAACATCTAGTTTAGTTGTAGACTAGCATAGCCTTGGAGGATATCTAGCTCCATCAATCTAGTGAGACATTTCTTGAAACACTTGATTAGTTCCTCTTGGTGTCAATCCCCTTGGATATATCATAAATGTTCACATCTATACATCTGACATACCCTCTCAATACATTTGATAGTGGGTGGTTCATCACATCAATGATATACTTCATAGAGTGGCTTTGCGATTCAAGACAATTGTACAATTATTTGCACTACATATGTGACCCATGTAAAGTCATATTGTTTGGCTTTTGGTAATACATCAGCCTTGTATGGCCGCTTGGCTATTCCCAACACATTATTATCATATTATTATAGAATTGATCTTTCACATCTTTAACATTGTTCCATCATGACTTGGATTACACATTTGTTATAAGTAGTCTCATATTCATGGTTTACAAATGGTTTGTTTTGAGAAGGAGTATTTCAAATTGAGTAGGTGGAGCATAAGCCCCACAATGGTTGCTCCCAATGTTCACATTGCTCCACAATCTCACTAGGTGGCACATGGGTACACCTCTAACATAGAGCATTAAATAATATCTAGCATAATGCCATTCATAAGGTATGATATTCTAAAAATAGATTTATCACATGCTTGCATAGATCACACTCGACTTTTTGATCATGCAAATTTTAGGTAAGTCCTGAGCATGAGGCTCTTCCATCTATTCCAAAAGAATCTACATTTAGTAATGTACAAATATCACATTCATGGATGGACTTGACTCCATTTATGCCACAATAGATGATATAGACGTTCAGCATAAGTTTAATAGTGGCCATTCAAATATGCAAATAACTCTCAAATAACTTGCCAATATAAGGCTCTCACATCTCGAGCAGCATGTGAGATACTTGCCTTAATGCATCTAGCTCCTTACGTGACGTGACATTGAGTATGTCATGTCCTTGGATTTAGTTTCCACTAGCACAATAGAATAATAGATGTCTCATTATGACACTTTACCATCAACTCGGCTATGTCGCACTTCATCATGCTGGGGTTTAGTTATCACCACCACTTTAGATTAGTACCTCATTCCTTAGCATGAGGACATTTATGGAGTGAGACATTCTTGACCAAATGTAATTGACATTATCAAGTTGGGCCATAGAGCAACATGGGTACCCTTAGTGTTCTAGCATGAATTTATGGTTGTAGATTATAGTTCATACTTAATGGCTGAATCCAAGATTTTAGATATATCCTAACAGTAGCATTCAATAGCTCACATGCCTTGGGGACTCAGGGGGGTCACTATGTATAAACCCTCAATATCACGTGCGTTCAAGGCCTATATTTAAAATCCCTTATCTGTAAAATTTTTCATTAATAAAATGTACCCCTTTTCTATACAAATCTGTAAATTTTTTCCAAAACTATTTAAAATAGTCCCTTATGTATATTTATTTCTGTAAATTTTAGAAATAAAAAATATCCTTCTATTGAACTCACGTGATAGGGTTACATATGATGAGTGACCCCCCCGAGCTTGGGGACAACATATGCCTTTTCAAGTATATTTTTAGAATCACATGCCTTGGAGACAACATATGCCTTTTCAAGTATATTTTTGGAATCTCGACTTCTTATTTTTAGCTACTTGATGAGCCTATGATAGATCTTCATTGATGTTTAGCCGTGTATGTAATAGAATTTTTTTAGCTAATGATGGTTGAGCATATAAGTTTGATAGGCTAACATGCCTTGTCAAAATGTTTGGACCCTTCATTAGAGCATAGTACTATACTTCCACCTTTGGCCCTTGATTTTATGTAACCCTTGGATCACTCTATTCTTGGACCACTCTATCCGTCAATTATTCTATCCCTAGATCAATTTGTCTTTGGATCACTTTGATTTTTAATTTATTTTTATGTCTCATCTCATGCACTGCATTCACCTTTGATCTCTTTAGTTCTAGACATCTCCATGCATTTGTAGTCCCTTTTTGTTAAAGCTTAGGGCCTTTTTTAAGTTTTCCTCATAGGTCACTTCTTCTTTCCAAATTGCTAAGAACTAAATGGAATCTTTTAGCATAAAATATCTTGCCTTTCTTTAGGACCCCTTCTAGTTGTTGTGACCTCTTACCCTCTCCCAACCTTTCCACAATCTCAACCCATTTATTATCTAGGGTTTCTTATGACATAGAGCTATGCTACTAATTCTAGATAACCTTTCCACATTTTGCATAACCAAGTTGAGTGTGTTGCAAGCATCAATTCATCCATATGTTCATACCTAGGGTGTCGTCACCCCACCAAGCTGAGTCAAGCCAAGCTAATGGCATAGCCCAAGGTTCTTTCTTCACATTGGAATGAGCTTGGTAAGAATTTTTGCCTACTTAATTTTAAAAAGGAAAGAGAAAGAAGAATTTCTTGCCCACTGTGCACTTCCTCTATCAATCCATAAAATGCCTCACTCTTTGATCCAATGTCTAGCTAAAACGTCTTCTTGTTCAATCTAGTGTCTAGATAAGATATCCCATGGCTATGATGTATGTAGCCTCATGATTGATTTACTACACAGTCTATCTTCCTTTGCTTTAAAAGCTTAGAGCTCGAGACCGCCCTAAGATTTTGATGTGGAAGCCACATCCCATGATAAAAAATGCTAGCTATTCTCCCAAATAAAGTCCTTAGCTAATATCCCACAACTTCAAAGCTAGCCTAAAAGAAGGGCAAAGCACTCTAGACATATACCATAGTGACTGCTAGGATATTTTAATAATAGTAATTTGGCCAAGGAGAGACAACTTCTTCTCTTTCCACTCATGAAATTTAGCTTGAACTTTTTCAATGCTCCACTCGATTCTTTGGTTGATGGTAACTCCAAATCCTAATGGATAGCTTACATACTAAGAAATACTATCCAAAAGGATTTGCAAAAAGCCATAATCAGAGATCCACAGTTGAGGGTCGGCTCTTGCACAGCCAAAGATTGTAGTCTTGGAGTGGTTGATCTTGGCATCCAAAAGTGCCGCAAAGGAAGAATATGTATCCATGAGCTTGTCCATGTTAGCCCTTCTACCACCAATATGTTGGAGTTATTGTTAGCGAGATTCAAGCTTTGAGCTTTCGAGCTTGTCTCCGGTGGAGTTTACAAACAGTTCAGTTTCCAAAAACGTTTTTCAGTCTGAGTGTTGGACCCAGTGATTGGGACCACGGTTTCCAAAACCGTATGTCCCAGTGCATTCCGGACACCCAAAAACCCCTACTTCTTAGTTCTTGCGCGATTCGGTGGAGTATTTCCAGAGTTATAGATCTGTGTGTATTGGATTTCGTCTCTCTGTTATGCATTTTTCATTATAAGGTTTTGAAACCTTAGATTTATGCCACATGGCAGTGGATAAGTGTTGATTCCCATTTCTCACTCACCGGTTGGGATTTTGGAGTTCCAACAAAAGAGAGATATTTGCAGATTTTCTTGCTGTGTCTAATTATGCAATGGTGCCCATGTTTTGAGGCATCTCAGGTTCTATTTTCAGTAGCGGTCATTGCCGTGGGACCATGATTTCTTGAGCATACCTTATGCAGATTACTCTGGTTGCAGTTTGAGCCATGTGCGCCCATTCATGGTGTGCATTGGGTTGGTTGTAGTGGATGATTTATATGCCTTTTGGATGCATTGCGATCCTTATTGGATGCGCTAATAGGCCCAAATTGCCTTGTGGGATGCTATTTTTATGGACGCTTTGCACATGGATGCTATTTTATGTTGAGGGACAGCTTTGACACATTGCAGGTGATGCAATGATAGTGTTATGCTCTCTTGGATGAGATATTGTTGATGCATATGCCCGTGGACAGTGTTTATGCTTGAGCCATTTGGCACTTATTGGAATTTTGGATTGCCATTGCAGTTGGCATTTTCTTTTGGGCTAGATTTGCTCATATGGATGCATAGTACATGCACATGAGTCAGCTGCATCTTTTGATGCTTTGAGCTTTGAGTTTTGGTGATATTTCACTCTATTGTAGCATACACATTTGGGTGCACCTGGTATTTATAGTGTGATTCTCTCTTACAAGCACTAGCATTTGGGATTTTGTTTCATTTGCATCATGGCATCCTCTTCCATGTCTGAAAAGGAGTTTTTCAGCATTAGAAAGTTTGATGGGACAAACTTTTCTTTGTGGAAAGAACAGATAAGGGATGTGCTTATTCAAAAGAGCAGATTAAACCCTTGGCAGGGATTGAAGCTAAGCTTGCAGATATGTCTGAGGTTGATTGGAATGCGTTGGATGCATTAGCAAAGTCTACTATTAGACTTCATCTTGCAGAGTCAGTTTATTTTACAGTAGTAAATGATGTGCCACTTATGAGAAGGAAACTACCTCTAATAAAGTTTACCTCATGAAGAGGTTGTTTGAGCTGCACATGAAGGAAGGGGTCTCCATTGCTTCTCACTTGAATGAATTCAAAATTATTTTCAGCCAGCTTCAGGCTCAGAAGATGAATTTTGATGCGGAGACTAAGGCAATATTTCTCTTATGTTCATTGCCATCCTCATGGGATACCTTCTATACAGCTGTCAGTAACTATGCACCCAATGGAGTACTTAAGTTTGATGATGTTGTGGGTAGCTTGTTGGCCGAGGAGATTAGATGGAAGTCTATGGACAGCAACAAGCAGGATGCAGCCTTAAATGTGCAAAGGGGCAGATCACAGTTCAGGGGAAGTCCCAAGAAAGAGGGAAGTCTCGTAGCAAATCCAGGGCACATAACATTGAGTGTTACCACTGTGGCAAGAAGGGCCATATGAAAAAGGATTGCTACAAGCTTAAAAGAGAGCAAAAGGATAAGAAAAAGAATGCAAATTGGGGTGCAAATCAGAAGGAAGAGAGTCCAAGGGAGGAAAAAGGAAAAGTGAAGATTGAGGAGATCAATGCAGTCACACATGATAGTGACAATGACATTCTCTTCATGTCTCATTTATCTGCAAAGTTGCTTACCACTTCAGATGATGCATATTCCCAAGATTGTATTTTGGATTCTAGTGCTTCATTCCATGTTACTCCCCATAGGGAATGGTTCTCCACTTATGACAGTGGAAAGACACATTGTGTGCATCTTGGAAATGACTATGCATGTGACATAGTGGGAGCAGGTTACACAAAGTTTTCTTTTGCAAATGGTTCTGCATCTGTTTTGAAACATGTGAGACATGTGCCTAAGTTGACCAAGAGTCTTATTTCAGTGGGTCAGCTAGATGATGCTGGTTTTCACACCACTTTTGGCTTTCACAGTTGGAAAATTCAGAAGCCTGCTCTATGCTTTTGGCCAGGGGTGCCAAGTGTGGGACTTTGTATGCCTTACATGTATCAGGGGTGTTTGATCATGTTGTTGCAATAATCGAGCAGCCAAGTACTTCTTTGTGGCATTGTAGGTTGGGGAACATGAGCCAAAATGGAATGAAACTCTTATGTCGTTTGGGTTATGTACCGCATTTGAGTTTCTCTAATTTTGAATTTTGTGAGCACTGTCTCTATGGGAACCAGACTAAATCAGCCCATAAAAGAAAAGGAAAGAAAGAGTTTGAAAAGCTTGATTTGGTGCATATAGATGTATGTGATCCCATGCCTACACGGTCATTAGGCGGGGCTGAATACTATGTGACATTCATTAATGATGCAACTAGGAAAGTGTGGGCTTATGCTATAGCTCGAAAGAGTAATGTGTTCCAAGTATTTCAGAAATGGCTGGCCTTGGTTAAGAATCCTGGTCAAGTAGAATGCTTAAATAGGCTACGAGCTGACAATGGTGGAGAGTATCTCTCATGACTTTCAGCAATTCTATGATACGCGTGGGATTAAGAGGGAGCTCACATCCCCTCGTACTCCAAAGAAAAATCCAATTGCAGAAAAGATGAACCATACCATTCAAGAAAGGTTGCAATGCATGCTTTCCAATGCAAGTCTTTCTTGTGGTTTTTGGGCTGAGGCAATGAAGACTGCAGTGCATGTGATCAATAGATCACCTAGTAAGAGTTTGGATGGTGGTATTACTGAAGAGGCATGGAGTGGCAAGAAGCCCTCTTACTCTCATTTGCGTATATTTGGGTGTGAGGCATATGCACATGTGCCAAAAGAGCTTCGAAAGAAGCTAGATCCTAAGTCTAGGAAATGCATCTTTCTAGGTTATGGTGAAAGTGGAGAGATGGGCTATCGTCTCTGGGATCCAGAAGCAAAGAAGATCATACGCAGCCATGATGTAGTCTTCAATGAGAAGAAGATGCATAAGGCACCCATGAGGGATGTGGAAATGAGAAGAATCACTTTCCAGGACGTGAATCCACCTACATATGTTGATAGACAGCAAGCTGTCCATGCACCAAATGTGCAAGAAATGGTACCACCAAGTACTCCCACAGGTATACAATCAAGGGTAGATGATGGATCATCTATTGGTGGAAATGATGAGCCAAATGTGGCTGATATGGAGGTTGAATAGCAAGCTGAAATGCCCTTGAGAAGATCATCTAGAGTGTCTAGACCACCTGATAGGTTTGTTCCAAGGGTAGACTATGTGATGCTTACTGACTGCGGGGAGCCTTCTTGTTATAGAGAGGTTATGATGTGCGAGGATCAACGCAAGTGGGAGTATGCTATGTAATAAGAGATGAGTTCACTTATGAAGAATAAGACTTGGGACTTAGTTTCTTTGCCACATGGAAAGAAAGCATTTCCATGTAAATGGGTCTACAAGATGAAGGTCACATGTGATGATATGCCTAGGTACAAGCCCCGTTTGGTCGCTAAAGGGTTCAAGCAAGAGAAGGGTGTGGAGATGACCACACTTAGATGCATGCTTGGACAAGTGGCAGTAGAGGACATGGATCTTATGCAGATGGATGTTAAGACAGCTTTCTTGCATGGGGATCTGCATGAGGAAATTTACATGGTGCAACCAGAAGGCTTTGAAGAAAAGGGCAAAGAGCATTTAGTTTGCAAGCTGAAGAAGAGTCTTTATGGTCTTAAGCAAGTGCCTAGAGAATGGTATTAGAAGTTTGATGCTTTCATTCGGTCCCAGGGTTTTACAAGGAGTGAAATTGATCACTGCCTCTACACTAAAAGGGCTAAGGATAATAGCCTGATACTCCTGGCACTATATGTGGATGATATGTTATTGGCTAGCAAGAATACTTATGAGCTAGATGCATTAAAGGCCAAGTTACATGAGGCCTTTGATACGAAGGATTTGGGACTTGCAGATCATATTCTTGCAGGTATGCGCATCACGCATGATCGGAGTAGGAAACTCCTTTGGCTTTCACAGAAGGAGTATGTTACAAAAGTATTGCAGCGTTTCAATATGGAGGGGGGGAAGGCAGTGAGTACTCCATTGCCTCCATATGTGAAACTGAGTCATACAGATAGTCTAAAATCAGATGAGGAGAGGGCCATGATTGCCAAGGTTCCTTATGCATCAGTGGTTGGGAGTCTTATGTATGCTATGATAGCTACTAGACTAGACATTGCATTTGCACTGGGAGTTGTTAGCCGGTATATGGATAATCCAGGAAAGAGGCATTGGGAGGTAGTTAAGTGCATCATGAGGTACATGAAGGGTACCAAGGAGATGTGCATCTGGTTTGGTAGAGGAGATATGCGTGTACTTGGGTACACAATGTGGATAGTAGGAGATCCACTTCTGGTTATGTGTTCACCTTTGTAGGTGGTGCAATGTCGTGGATGTGTCATGCACAGAAGTGCATTGCTTTGTCTACCATAGAGGCTGAGTATGTTGCAGCCACATGTTAGAGCTATATATAGCTTGCCCTAACTTGCACTAGGTCTCACCTATATATATGTAACTAGTGATCAATATGAATCAGTCTTTGGGAGTCTATTTGGTGTGTCTATCATCTCTTCTTCTTCTTTCTCAACATGGTATCAGAGATACAAAGGTTTTGCTATTGTATGCTCACTGTAATGAAGAAAGACAGGAAGAATTAGTTGTCGATTTGATTACACATCGCTTTTAGTATCTCATTGCTTATTTTCTCTTGTCGATTTTGACATGTCTAACTTGATGTGGTTTTTTGGAGGTCTTCTGGTGAAATTTTGAGAAAGTTATCATGGCAAATGGATCATAGATCGATTTGCAAAGTGGAGCTCTTGTTGTGCTCTTCATTTTGAGCACTTAAACACCCTAATCGGACTACTTCGGAGCAGAAAGTTATGTCAAATTTCATGACGACTACTTTTTTCTTGGTTTTGTGATCGGCACGCTCGTACTGCTTTTCGCCAAGAATCTTGTGGCTTCGTGATAATCGTATTGGTTTTGTGATCAGCACGATCATAGTTCTTTTTGCCAAAAATACCTCCATTTTGTGATCAACAAGTTCTGCTTTTCTCCAAAAATATCGTGGTTTCGTGATCAACTAGCTCAAAATGCTTTCTTGGCATGCATGCTATTTCTAGTATACTCCCATCTCACGTTCTATCCTTTTTTGGGGTATCTCAAGTTTTATATTTTCAGAGCGACCATTGTATTCTTGATCATTGATGTGAGCTCTGACAAACGTATTCTTTCGAAGTATGATGGCAACGTCTATAATCGTCAATGGCTTTCCTTCTGGCCAACGATCTGTTCCTCTGTTTCAAGGACACGGTTTTCCTGGTTGGAAAGTGAAGATGTTATTGATACTCAAGGTGATAATCTTTCAGATATTGTTCTTGGTGATCTCGTTTGTCCACCCTAACCCATTGATGCAACTCTGAATCATGCTCTTGTTACTCAAGGCCCTCTCTTTGAGCAATGGAGATCTGACTTTGCTGATTGGCATTCTCGTGATAAAGCAGCTCGTCGGTATATTTTATCTGCTCGACATGATTCTCTTATGCTGGAGGTATTTGCCCTTCCTTCTTCTCATGCAATATGGGAATATCTCGTTTCTACTTTTGAGAAGAAATCTATCACAAAGATTCTTTATCTTCGTAATCTTTTGAGCACTGGAGCTCCTATGACAACTCATATTGACTCATTCAAGAATATCGTCAATCAACTTGCTGCTGTTGGTGCACCTGTTCCACGAAATCAATTGGTGACCTATCTTCTTGACACAGTCTAGGATCCATTATATGATAATATTGTTACCATCCTTTCCAACAAAAATCTTATTGATTTTGATCAAACATGTATTTCTTTGATTGAGTACGCTCAACGACGCGAGCGTCGTAAATACCCTCATGAATCTGTGATGATAACAATGGATGATGCAGATTCAGAGACAGCTTGTGTTGCTTGCAAGTGTCCTTTCTTCAAATATGGACGTGGTAGTTATGGACGTGGTGGTCATCCGTATAGAGGTGGCAATTCTTCTCATCTCAAATATCCTGAGAAACATTGTTCTTACTGTGATAAGCATGGTCATGTTATCTCTGACTATTGGGCTTAGTAATATGATGAGGAACATGGTGTTACCACTAAGCAACCCCACTTATCCAATAATTCTCCTTGCGAATATTGTGGCAGAAATCATCCATCCTTTCGATGTTATAAGAGGAGTTATGATCACGAACGTACTCAAGCATATGCTGCTCAACAAGGTGGAGTGGGTTTTTATAGGAAATGGGTTTAGGTTTAGGGCTAAAGCCTAAACTCTTCCCGAGCCGTAACTTTGATGGTTAGCTTGGTTTGCTCTTCTGCAAAAAGGTGAAATGATCGAAATTGCAAGCTCTATGCATTCGTGTCCACTACCTAGCCTGATTGTTTATCAAATGGCTTCTTTTTAAGAAATAAAGAAGATTTCTTAAGGTAGTAACCCAAGTTTGATACTTGGGGTTGATATGTTTAGCTATAAATGGCAAAAATTTTACTCTCCTTGCCCTTGAGTGTTATGTTCGTGAAAGTTCGAAGTAGTTTGTTTTTTACACATACCTGCATATGTTTACTCGTTACTTGAGACACTAGTCTCCCCTGTAGCGGCACCAAATGTTGGCTCTTTCCCACGGCTTGTGCGGGAAGAGCAGTGTATTCTCAGTTTGCAAGGTTCCGAGGCTTTTTATCACCTACAAATATATTGGGGGTGTCGTTTGTAGTATACGTGTAGCTTAGGACCTCGAGTCATGTTCCGGTGAGAGACGTAGGCTTAAGTGTGGTAAGCAAACATAGTGCATGCATGTGTAAAAGGAACGTGTATCATCATGGTTGAGGTAATAAAGGCTTTCGTCTTCATTGAGGGTTGTAGGGTTTAGGAGGAGTTTAAGGGTTAGGAGGAGGTTCCAGGTTTTAGAAGAGGTTCCAGCGTTAGAAGGAGTTCCAAGGTTTAAAAGGAGGTTTTAGAGTTTAGAAGGAGTAGTGGTGGAGAACTTGTCTCCCTTGTAGATCATGGAGATTAAGGGTTGAGAAACTAAGGGTTTAGGGGGAGCATAGGAGTGGGAGAGGAAGAAGGTGTAAGAGCATGGGGGAAAGAAGAGAGAGGAGGGAGGAGGAGGAGGAGGAGGAGGAGGAGGGAGGAGGAGAAGGGAGGAGGAGAGAGGAGGAGGAGGAGGAAGAGGGAGGAGGAGGAGGAGGAGGAGGGAGGAGATGGGTTGCAAGGTTGGAGGAGAGGGGAACAGGAGTTGCAAGGTTAGGATATGCTTTTGGACGTGGAGTGCAAGGAAGCATGGACACTTGAGACAATTGCTTGGAATACCAAAGTAGAACTTTACATAATGCCCCAAAGAGTGTGGGCTTCATTCCATTATGGGCTTCAACAACAAGAACCATAGCTAGCCTTTATGGAGAAAAAAACCAAACAGGCAAACACACTATAGCCGCAACATGCAACAAAATCTACAAGTTGAAAGCTTTAGCTTTACAATCTATTATTGCAAATGAAGCGAGACTGAATCAGTACCAAGACTCCATATTAGCAACACCCCTACAGAAGCAACCCATGACAGTAATCCTTACATAACCAGAACTTGAAATGGAAAAGAATGAACGAGAATGCACAAAGCAGTTACCATGCAAAAATAAATGACACATCCGATTTCACATGCTTCAAATGTAGTTGTTTGACTTTCAAATCAAAACTAAGGAAAATCAAGATGGACATAATAACCACAAGTCAAGATTGCAACATAATGATGCAAGGAGGCAAAGAAGAACTTTTTCATTACGAAAAATTTGGACTCAAAAAGGGCCCTATAAGGGAGCCCTTGGGTTGGTGACATGGAAGAATAAGGTGAATAAAACCCAATAGAATATTGGGTGGTGGAGGGCAATAGAATATTGGAAGTGGCCTGACTTCTCTATTTCTTTATTCAATGGCCCAAACAATGAGGTGGAGCACCCACTTGCTGCCTCAAAGTTCTCTCCCATCACGTTTTTTAACTATAACCAAACTGAGAAACCTAGTTTCTCAACCAAACTTGAACCATTTGACCTGAAACCAAATCCTCCCATCCAACTACCACACTCCTTTCATTCTCTCTCATTCCTCTTACTTTTCCCTCATTTCTGAGCACCGATTCGAATTTTTCTTTGCTCCAGCCCTCTTTTCAAATTTCCTGCTGGCTCTTGAGTGGGAAGCTTATTTCTCTATTCTCCCTCTCATGGGATGGACTCTCATGCCAAAATCTCGTCACTTCTCTTCTCTACCTGTATTTCCATCCCATTTCACTCTCATTCTTTCAAAGCGTTCAAGATTTTTGAATGAGATTCAACCTACCTTCTTCTTTCTCTATTTTGGGCGTTTCTCCTTCAAATCTCGCCACTTCCTCTCTCATATGAGATTCTCCCATGATCTGAAATCATTTCATTCAGGAAGACAAGGCAATCAATGTTTTGAGCGAGCCATGAATGATGCAAGGTGTTTGGAGCTTAGAAGGAGCTACTGGACGAGATTCTTAGAGAAAGGATCAAAGAAGATTGACTTTCAGGCATTGCAGTTGCTGATGCATGAGAATCAATCTTTCTTTTTCCCATCTCTCAATACTAGTTACTTTCCCTGCTGCAATCTCTAAGGGTGCATGATTTCGAACCATTTGTGAAAGTTTGGGGTCCATCCAGACACCTTGTATGGAGGTTCAAGTGAGATAATCTTTGGAACAATGCAACACAGTGATTATGACGAGATTTGTTTGTTAATGATGTAACTTTGAAGAGACAGTTAGTTCGTAGTTCATTTTGTGTAGTTGTGTTGTTTTGTTTTATTTCATGGTTTGAAAACATGGAAAATTTTGTTTGTTTTGTAAGAAATTCCATGAGAAATGAGTCTTTTTCACTCTTACTATCAATGGTTTTCTACAGAATATTGCTTGAAATAGATTTCAAGATGTTTGGGAGCATATAATTTGTTTTGAAGAAAGAACCATCAACTTCATCAATCCTGGAACACATTTGGGACCACTGGCAGGGACAATTTTGATCACATTTTTCTTTCAAAGAATCTTGCTCCAAGAATCAGGTACTGTTCATTCATGTAGTTTTAGAATGTTTTTAGTTTTCAACTCAAATCAGGGTTTATCAGAGCAACTTGCATGGAGATTCAGGTGAGAAAACCTTTAGAACAATGCAAGACAATGAAAATAATGAGATTTTATGATGCAACTTTGAAGAAGCAGATAATTTGTAATTTGTTTTGGTAATTTTGTTGTTTTCTTTTAATACATGATTTAAAGAGGAAGAAATATTTTTTTGTTTTAAGAGATAAACTCTTACTATTGAGTTTTTTTATAGAAGATGGTTAGAAATAGATTTGGAGTTGTTTGGAAGCATATAATTAGTATTGGAGAAAAATCCATCAATTTTAGCATCCTGGATTACAAGAGGGACCGTTGAGGAGGACAAGTTTGATCACATTTTTTCTTCAAAGATCCGTGTGAGGTATTGTTCATTCACATAGTTTAACAGTGTTTGATGATAAGTAAATGTTTTTTTGAATTTATAGATTTCAATCGTTGGATTTTGCATGCAATTGGGGTTTTCATTTTTGCTTGGTTTGATACTTTTCTAAAACATGTCATGTTTGTATATTATTTATTGATGTCAATGTTATATTATATTAGGTGGAAAGTTCATGAAATCATGCAAGCCGCTCGGAATAAAAAAAAGGTGGATATCCATTTTCAAATAGATGCAGAGAATGCACCATTTTAAAAGAGGAATGAATCCTCCTTAGTAAGTGAAAGTAATTTTGTAGCTCTTCGAAATCAAGGAAAAGGACATGGATTTGTGGTTAGAAGGGAAAATATATCCAGTAGATCCACAAACTTGTCAGACTCCTCAATTCCATGGATTGACCAGCTTAATAAAGTTTCTATGTAAGGGTGAGAATGGTTTGTTAGGATATTGTCGAAGGTTGATTGGTCATGGAGCAAATAGCCTTCACAGCCAATATCAATCTTTGCTTAATGAAAGAGACAAAAGGATCGTAATGTTGGAGGCTTGGAATCAACATTTAGTATCATCTATGCAAGCTACAAGTGTTCAAATGTCTGCATATGATGGCATATAGAAAAAAAATCAAGAATTATAGGTAAAGGTTCAAACATTAGATGCTCAATTGGGAGAGAGCACTATAAATGCAATTCACTTACATATGCAAAACATAGCTCTAAAGGATGAGATCAAGAAGTTAGAGAAAATATTATCATTCATGAAGGATACTCCAATGGGTCCAACACTACGTAAGAGGAAATTGCATCCAATGGATGAAATATCCAAGAAAAGTGGACACTGGAAGCGTCGAGTGAGAGCTTGTAGGAGTGTTTCAGAACTCATGTCTATGCATGATGAACACTATGGTGCTATGGGTGAAGTGTTTACAAAAAAAATGTTGGAGTTTGTTATACAACATCCAAAATTCAAATGTCTAAAATTAGAGATATCTGAGTCAATGAACAAAGTTGTGGAGCATTTCAATGCAACTAGTGCACAGGGAGTTCGTGATACTGCAGGGATCAGTACAAGGGCATATCGGCTCATATTTAAGAGCTTAAAAACAACATGTCTTTTTGTGGGAGCAAAAGTTAAAGCCCCGCTTCCTAAACCAACTGATGTTGATAAGGCCAGGCATGCACTCAATTTGGGCGTACTTGATTTAGTTGGTGAGCCCCAGCATGTATGTAGTACACTAACTTTGAAAACAAAGGTTGGAGAGACTAAAGAATTGGAATTGATAGTCAATAATAACTTTGTGATGGATGTTCAAAGAGTTCTGCAAGCCATGGTAAAGTTTTATGACATGCCTATGGAAGAATGTAATGGTACTCTGAAGATTGTACTAAATCTTGATGAAAGTGAGGTGGTCAAAGGTCAAAAATTGGGAAGAGCTAGTTTGACAATGATGAATAGAATACTGGACCTTGAAGTTGAGCTTGATGATGCAAGACAGTTCAGTTTGCAATCAGATTAGGAGATTTGGTGGTTGGCTACCTTTGAGGTATGATGGAAATTTGTATTTTAATGCAATAATGCAAAAAGACTTAGAATATTTTGAAATAACATGTGAGTTTTTTTTGCAGGTGCCGAAAGAGTCACATTCAATTTTGAAGTGGTTTTTTGACAAAACTGATATCCCAAGTGTGATCAAAGGTCATAACAATGGTGAGCTACTTGAAGTTGAGGGCTATGGATCCTACTGTGTAGAATGGCATCTAGCTGCTGACCTCAAGACTATTAAATGTATGTTTAATGTGGCACATGGAGCAAATACAAGCCATCCTTGTCCACTGTGCATGCAAACGAGAGTACCTGCAAAGGGTGGTAAAAAGAATCAAAAGCAATGGGCATCTGAACTTGTAGAGATAGATCAAACTAAGGCACCAGATAGGGATGCTGCAGGGAAAGATCCATCATGGAGCCCGATTCTTGAAATTCCTCTTGAGCGAGTATACATTTGTGCACTTCATGCTATTGTGAGAATAGTTGAAAAGTTGGTGCATCTATACATCATTGATGCATATAACTTGAAGCCCCAACAAGAGAATGAGAGGATGATTGCAAGAATTGAAAAGATTCTTTCAGATATGGGCCTACACTCTGGGCAAGTAAAGATTACAAAAGATGAGAAAAGATCTGGAAAAATAGGCAATGTTCCTTCTAAGCCAAGCTTTGGTGGTGTCAAGGCTTTAAAATTCCTTTCTGCAAAGAAGAAGAATGACAAGCTCAAACATGCTACTGAGTTTGATGTATGGAGAAAGTTACACAATGCCTATTGTGAACGAGGGGAGAAGGGACACAAAAGACTGGAAAAGGCGTGAGTGTGGTTAGCTCTTGATAGCTTGGTACCTTTACTACAAAAGAAAAGATTCGAAGAAGATGATGCATAGTGTTTCATCAATGCTGTGAATGACTTTAGCCGGAATATGGAGATAGCTTGGGGAAAGAATCATTTCACACAGTACATGGTAATCTCTAACTTGGACATTGAGATGTGCATATTGAATGGTCCTATATTTACTGATTTGTTTTTCTATTTGGTAGCACATATTATATGCTCATGCACCATACATGGCATGGAATTATGGAAGCATCGGAGTGTGGTCCACTCAGGGCATGGAAAGATCGCATTGGCAAGCACGTTGTGCATATAATAGAGCGACCCAACACGGAGGTGGTAGAACTAAGTCAAGCCCAATGGTTCAATTGGTTCAATGGTGGTACAGGCATATTGAAATAAGAGTAGTTGCAGCACTAGCATTCAAAGAGTCCTTAGTGTCCCATGCAGTGTAAGATGTTAACGCGGACAGTTGAAGAAGAATATACAACTCATCGAATGCAAGACAAAATCATGCAAGTTGGCATGCAACCCATCATAGACAAGGGCGCATATTGGTGGAGATAGATGAAAATGATGGTGTAGACTCTTCCAATGTGAATGCCCATGCATAAGTTTCAGAATTTATTTGTAATTTTAGTTACGTGATTTGCAGTAAAGCCAACGTATAATGGACATGAGTTGCAGTATAAATGAGAAATTTTGTGTTATGGGATGTTAATTCTCGGGGGGGTCACTATGTATAAACCCTCTATATCACGTGCGTTCAAGGCCTATATTTAAATTCCCTTATCTGTAAAAATTTTCATTAATAAAATGTACCCCTTTTCTATACAAATCTGTAAATTTTTTTCAAAACTATTTTAAATAGTCCCTTATGTATATTTATTTCTGTAAATTTTAGAAATAAAAAAAATCCTTCTGTTGAACTCACGTGATAGGGTTACATATGATGAGTGACCCCCCCGAGTGTTAATTATAAGTATTTAGCTCAAGGTTGCACTAATTTTACTTTTTTAAGGGTTTTTATCGAAACAAGTATTTTTTAAAAATTAGGGTTTTTGTCCCTATATAAGAGAATGTGCCCTCATTTTCATTTCACTATTTAAAGAGCTCTCCACTCCCACACCACCTCCCACTTGCCCTTGAGATTTCCACCCTATCTCTTGCACCCTCACCCTTTCTCTTATACACTCTCTCCATCCCCCATGGCCAGGCCCAAGATTAAGGCACCACAGAGACTGGCACAGCCAGACCCACCTCCAGACTTAGAGATAGAGAGTGATAGCCCCCCCCTCTCCCCCCAATGATCCCCATCATGCTAATCCGGAAGCCAGACACGGAGCAAAAGGGACAGAGGAAGGCACAAGAGGAGGGACAAAGGAAGGCACAAGAAGATCCTCTGATAGAGATGGATGACTCGGAGAGCACAGAGGAGGAGCATGTGGAAGAGGAACAACGAAGGACAGAGCAGAGGACCAAGAGAAGAACAGACAATTAGGGTCCATGCCAATGGGGGAGAGTCGCCCGAGCTCCAAGTGCAGGTCAAAGAGGCCCTCAACATCCAGGAAGAGGCCCTCCACATTGAGGGCCAAGAGGCCCTCCTCTAGTGAGGTGGTACAGATTCAAGCCAGGGACAGTGGCACTACGGGAGATCAAAAAGTTTCAAAAGTCCATTAATCTGCTGATCCCGATGGCCAGCTTCGCAAGGGTGGTACGTGAGGTCATGCAGGACCTCAACCCTAGCCCAATGTCCCGGTTTTATAGGCGCGGAGTTGGGAGGGCTCCCGGGCGTATTTCTAGAGATGCCTTGCTTGTGCTGTAGCATGCATCTGAGGCCTACCTAGTAGACCTCATGGATGACACCCAGCTCGTTGCCATCCATAGGAAAAGGGTCACGGTGAGCGCTGCAGACATGCAATTTATTGTACGTCTTAGGAAGCCCAAGGGCACTTAGGGATTTTGTATGCTCCACCTTGTACTCTGCCTACGGGCATCTATCTTGTACTCTGCCTACTAGCATCTATCATATACTCTGCCTATGAGCATCTACCTTGTACTCTGCCTACGGGCATCGATATAATAAAATGTCTTTTTTATAATTGTCTTTGCATGTGCAATCTTAAATTTATTTTCAATGTATTTGCAATCTATTAATTTACTTACATGCACTCTCAATGTATACAAAAGCAAAATGAAATAATAAACATCAAATCTTAATAGAACATGCAAAAGGAAATAATACTTAATTTTACTTAACATAGAAAAGGAAACAATGTTCTGTAAACGAGAAGAGAAAATTATTTGAAAATGGTATTCTTTATTTACATTAAGTAGTATCACAAAGATCATCAAAGATTAAATGCCTAAGCTACTCTAGTCTATGCTTCTTCCTGCTTGGCTCAAATCCCTTTTCTGCTTGCTGAAGTAGAGAGGGCTACACAATTTCATTCTCTATAGCCAAGGGATCTGTAATGCCAGCTAGCCCTGCAATAGCTAAAATACTATGAAGCGGACCAGATCGTGTGTATGAGAACAAAAATAAAGCTACACTATGCCTAATCAGAACAACACGATCGACAGTAGGATGGATGGGCCTCATCTTCACCATCCGACTGAGGACCCTGAACTTCATGATGTTTATCTTTCCATCTGGCAATAATTGTCGATGGAACACCAAAATGTGTTGAGCCACTCTGTTGATGTAGTGGCCGATCGATGCCATCCCCCCACCAGAAGACCCTCTGGTTCCACCCTTGTGTCCGGCATACTCATCAACCCATAAAATATCCTGCAACCAACATATTACATCAAAATCCAAAGATTATATAAATTAATAAAATATCATTTTACAAGAATTAATAAGAATAAGGATTTTTTTCCAAGTAAAAATCATATCTTTAAGGAATCCTATTTGGGAGGCCACTGGGACCCTAGCAACCATGCCCATAAATTTTATGCCAAAAAAGCCCCTGCAAGCCCAAAATCCAACATCATGCGACCAGAGCCCAGTTTAGAAACACCAACATCATGCGACCAGAGCCCAGTTCAGAAACTGGGCTCTGGTCGCATGATGTTGGATTTTGGGCTTGTAGGGGCTTTTTTGGCATAAAATTTATGGGCATGGTTGCTAGGTTCCCAGTGGCCTCCCAAATAAGATTCCTTAAAGATATGATTTTAATATGTGAAAAACCCATAACCCTGTTTACACAAATGGAATGGGAGGGGCAAGTGGTAGAGGCATGTGTAAGGGGCAAGTGGTAGGGAAAAGTGGCAGGGCAAGTGTGACAGTGGCAGGATGTCCTGGGTTCAAAATCATAACATTTGGTTGGGTTTTGTACCCTAAACCCTCAATCTTATTTTTCATTTGGTTGGGTTTTGTACCCTAAATCAAATTTGGGAGGCCTCTGACACCCTAGCAACCATGTGCATCATTTTCAAACCAAAAACCCCCCTGGAAACCCTAAATCCAACATCATCATGCGACCAGAGCCCTGTTTCATGATGTCAGATGATGTCGGATTTATGGTTTCCAGGGGGGGTTTTTGGTTTGAAAATGATGCACATGGTTGCTAGGGTGTTAGAGGCCTCCCAAATTTGATTTAGGGAGTGAAAAATAAGATGTGGATGTCGGGTTTAAAAGTCATAAAATTTTATTGAGTTTTCTACTCTAAACCCTAAACCCTATTTTTTACTCCCTACCAATTGAAGAAAAAGCAATGATTTTTGTTCCTAAAATGGAACCTAGAATTATACTGATGATTTTGAATCACATGATGAAGCTGGAAAAGCTACATACCTTTTCTGCCTCATCGCGCGGAGTGCATCAGCTACAGTGTCCAAGTGGACTCCCTTTTGTGGTTGATCTTGAACTTCATGTTGGCTTGAGGTGCCAACTTCTTCATCTTTATCCCCGAACAATTCCCTCTTCAAATTCATGAGCTACTCATCGAACATGTCGTACTCTGGTGCGACATCCTTGATTGCCTTCTGTGTTAGTTGGATTGCCTTCAGATCGATGAGGCTCGAGTCATCAAAATGTGCAATCTCATTGATTGCTGGATTGACTGGAGCTTCAAAGTCAATGACATCATCAAAAGTGTCATTTGAGAGCTGATAGAGCACCTCGTCCTCTCGGAGACCGATTTCTTCCATCACTTCCAATAGGGTAAGGTATTCCTCATCCTCAATCTTGATTGGATCAACCGAAGCAAGGTGTGGCTTGCTTGCTGCCTCATCTGGATTATAGGTAGAGGATGGATATGCATGAGTCGGATATGAAGATAAGATGACCTCGCTTTCAACTTGCTCCTCAGCTAGGCTAATAGTATGCTTCTCAGGCTCCAAGTCTAGGTTTAGGTCATCTCCTCCACCACTTGTTGATGGACCTGCTCCACCACTTGTGGATGCAAGACCCTCGGGCTGCTCACTAACATCGTCATCAAACTTGCTAGTCGCAAGGAGAACGGTAAGGGCTGCATCTCTCTCGATCAAATGAATTGGCGAAGATGAATCATCCCCGATGGGAATAGCGTACTCATAGAGAGAGAGAGGGACATTATCCATGGCCCTACCTAGTGTCTTCTTGAAGTTAGCACTCTGGTCAAAAGAGCTCAAAATATCCAATGAAACCCATTGGTGAGGGGAGTTAGCAATCACGACAGATTTCCCAGGGATAAGTCTATAAAAAAATTGAAGAGAGGGATTATTAGCAGGAAGGAGAGCTCTCAAGTGTGACTCAAGATGGAATGCTTTGCAGAAGATAGGATAAACCTGATCTACAAAGGCATGGGAATTAGTGGATGAAATCCACTGGTCAAAAGCCTCTCTAGGGGAAGTCATGAGTGTAGGAGGATGCTCGGGAAGACGAAAGAGGAGGCTGTGGAATACAAGTTTACTCAAGAGTGGGAAACTGAAAATGTGAAAATGACCTTAGAAGTGTACTTTATAAATCGACATTGCCCTTAAAAATTCTCTTAATTACAATATTTTTATATTTATTGTTTTTTCTTTGGAAAGTCTCTCTCTCTCTCTCTCTCTCTCTCTCTCTCTCTCTCTCTCTCTCCCCTTAGCTATCTCCTCAGGGGGGTCACTATGTATAAACCCTCTATATCACGTGCGTTCAAGGCCTATATTTAAAATCCCTTATCTGTAAATTTTTTCATTAATAAAATGTACCCCTTTTCTATACAAATCTGTAAATTTTTTCCAAAACTATTTTATATAGTCCCTTATGTATATTTATTTCTGTAAATTTTAGAAATAAAAAATATCCTTCTGTTGAACTCACGTGATAGGGTTACATATGATAAGTGACCCCCCCGAGGCTATCTCCCTCTCCTCTCCCTCTCCTCTCTCTCACTCTCTCCCTCCTCTCTCTCTCTCTCATAGACCCACAAGGTCTTCTGAGGATGTTAATATATCTTTCATTCTTTCCCTTCCTTTGTGTCCCTCATTGCTCTCTCTCTCTCTCTCTCTCCCCTCCTCTCCCTTGCTCTCTCTCTATCTCTCTATCTCTTTCCCTCCCTTTGTGTCCCTATTTGCTCTCTCTCTCTCTCTCTCTCTCTCTCTCTCTCTCTGTGACACCCGATGATCATCTTGTTGCCATGTTGCCCTTAGCTATCTATGTCATGGACATTGATTTTAGAAATACACTTTTTGTATTTTGTTAGCGGCTCCACCCTTTGGATTAGTTGTATATGGTTTTTATTCAATCTCATAGTCTCTCAAAGACCTTTATTAACTTTCTTATTTTTCTCTTTCTCAACTTAGAGGTGCAAATGAATAAATGCAATCTTAACTCTCTCTCTCTTCCCATTCTCTACCTCTCTCTCTCTCTCTCTATCCCACTCTCCATGTCTCTCTTTCTGTCCCTGTCTCCATTGTCATGGACATTGATTTCATGTATACACTTTTTGTATTTTGTTAGTGGATCCACCCTTTGGATCGGTTGTATCTGGGTTTTTTTTTTCAATCTCTTAGTCTCTCAAAGACCTTAAATAACTTTCGTATTTTTCTCTTTCTCAACTTAGAGGTGCAAATGAATAAATGCAATCTTAACTCTCTCTGTCTCCCTTTGTATCCCTCCCCCTCCCTTTGTCTCAAAGAGGCCCTTTGTGTCCCTGACTGCTCTCTCTCTCTCTCTCTCTCTCTCTCTATTCATACATCTAACTCTGTCTCATGGCCAGGTGCATTATTTGTGTCGCTTATTGTACTCAACTTCTCTCTCTCTCTCTCTCTCTCTCTCTCTCTCTCAGTCTCTCTTGCACGCTCTAATTGCTATCTATCTTGAGATCACACACTCTCTGTCTTGCACAATACAGATATACAAATATCCACACAAATTTAAAATTACAAATATTTATCGCTTTATCATTCATAGACCATAGAGTTCATCAATCTAGAGGTGCATACTTAATAAAAAAAATCTTAACAATAAATGAAACAACACTTTGTATTATATATGCTTTCTGTTCATACATGTAACAATGCCTCATTGCCAAGTGCATTGTTGAAGCACTAAGGATCCAAGAAACTCGATATCATATGAAATACCTGCCATCATGTCTCTACTATCTCTAGAGTATGGGGGGGCAACAATTCTTACAAAGGATACTTGTCTCATCCCTATATCTAACTTTGTGATTATCAAGTCTAAAATAACAGTCTTGGGGAGGGCTTACTATTGCCAACTGCAATTCTTCCCTGATCAATCACATGGTCCACTCCTCTTCCAATTCCAACATTAGATCAGGATGTCCTTATCGATAAATTGATACCTTGACAATAGGACTGTGAGTCCCATCATGCAAATCATCATCCATTGCTTCCCATTGAAGGTTCTTCCATCTAAACCTTCTATATGTGAAAGTCATGCAGAGATTTTGCCTTCCAATGAAATACCTGCAAAATTTGGGATCTATTAATACATAGTATTCTGATCATTTTTTATACAAACAAGAATTGTAAGATTTGCTCACCAAAATCTCACATCTAAAGTGTTCAATTGACATTGTACTAAATCTTCGGCATGACATGTTCTTGTTGTCCATCCATTGTCAAATAGCTCAGATAGCCAATCCATTCTAAGCTCTTGCAAGTGTAAGTAATCTTTGTTTTCCTTAATTGCCTACAACATGCAAAGAAATCAACAAAGCATGGAAATGGAAGAAACCAGCTCAACCTAGCATTTCTTCCACCGGTAGTTGGCTTCAGAGCATTTCTCACATCATTAAACATTCTATTCTATATGATCCACTTATCTCCATGCTTGGAAGCGGTCTGGACTATCAAAAGATGGCAAGGGAAGAGATTCTAATCTACCATATTGTCCTTCTTCATCTGGCACAATGAAAATTGAGTCATAGAAGAAGATCCCGTCCTTTTTTAATTCTGATGGTGTGCGACCTTCATACTGAAGACTCTCGATCTCAACATGGAGGACATGCAACACCCCAGTTACGCATGCTGTAGGCTCCCACTCTTTGTAAGTAGATGGATATAAGTCTGTAAAACAAATACAAGGCATAAGACACCAGTGTCAACGTCCCCAAATAAATGCAAATACTCTAAAAAGCAAATGAAGTACTAGTACACTTTAAAAAACTTACAATTGGGCCTACGATATGGAAGTCCTTCATTCGGATGCACATATATGTTTGCATGGGTAAAGACATGCTGAATATATACTTGTGTCACTGTGTTACTACCAGGAGAAATTTCAAAATCTAAGATCCTTCCCTTCCAATGTTTGGAGATATCCATTCCATCCTTCCGACCCACTTTGTAGCACCCACGATTAGTGGGTTGCATTGTGATCCAAGAATATTTCCTGTAGAGCTGAAGAATCCATTCCCCATGCTCATCCTTAACATTCTTCAATACAACAAACTGTAAACTACTTCTGTATCTATCATTTTCTACTTCCATAGTTTCTGCCCCTGTACCATATGATTAAAATTAGCTCTTTCTACTTCCAAAGACCCTCCAAATTTATGTCTTGTATTCTCTCTTTCTCTATCCCTCTCTTTCTCTTTCTTTGCAAGTCTCTCTCTCTCTCTCTCTCTCTCTCTCTCTCTCTCTCTCTCTCTCTCTCTCTCTCTCTCCCCCTCCCCCTCCTTCCCTCTCTCCTTTAACTAAACCTCTCACAAAAATAAGCAAAATATTACTACAAAAAACATAGAATACTTCTCTCTCTCAGTCTATCTTCCAAGGTACCCTTCACACAAACAAACATCAAATTTTTTTGAAATACTTAGTTACGATATGCTCTCTTCCTGCTCTGTTTCTCCACAAACAAAGAAAACATTATCAATATCATATCATTCTCTCCCTCCCTCCCAAAACTCTTTAATTAGGATCTCTTTTTCTTCCTTCTTTCTCAAATACTTCTAAAACCTGGCAGTTTGAAATAGAATCTCTGTCTCTCTCCCTCAATCATCCCCTCAACAAAAGAAAACATAGCAGTTCGAAATATAATCTCTGTCTCTCTTTTCCCTTCCTCTATCTACCCCTCCTATACTAGCAAATAAGAAAATGACTATTTTCTATCTCTCTCCCTCACTCATCCCCTTATACAGATTAAAAAACATAGCAGTTTCAAATATAATCTCTCTCTCTCTCTCTCTCTCTCTCTCTCTCTCTCTCTCTCTCTCTCTTTCCCTTCCTATATCTATCCCTCCTATACTAATGAAGAAAAAAATGACTATTTTATGTCGCTCTCTCCCTCACTCATCCCCTCAAATAGAAAACAACATAGCAATTCAAAATAATCTCTCTCTCTCTCTCTCTCTCTCTCTCTCTCTCTCTTTCCCTTCCTCTATCTATCCCTCCTATACCAGTGAAGAAAAAAATGACGAAAATCATCTTGTAGTTTTATATATCATCTACCTCAATCTCTCCCTCTTCCCTGTCTCTTGTAACAAACATATAGACAAAGCGTGATACAAAAACGTATCTACTTAATACAAACAAAACTTTCAAGACGAAATCACTTCATTACCTGGAAAGTATGTGTTTCATCTTCTGGAGTTGACTCTATATACTCCAAAAGGGTAGAGAAAGAGCCGAAAATGATAGAACACCCACTTTTCTGACTCCTTCCAAGCAGATTTAGGTCGCAACTTCAGGAGATGACTCTCTATACTCCAAAAAGGTGAGAAAAGAACCAAAAATGAGAGAACACCCGTTTTTCTCACTCCTTCCAAGCAGATTTAGGTCGCAACTTTGGTTTCTAAGAGAGCGTGGAATAAGTAAAGAATGAATGGAAGAGAAGAGGGATGAACAGAGCTTTAACAGAATTTCCTCTGAGAGATTTTCGAATGTGGAAGAAAAATGTGAGCAAAGAGGAGAGAGAATGACTAAGCAAGAGTGGAAAGAAGATATTTTGATACTAGCTGCTAGAAAGTGGCAGGAATGAATGTTTGAAACGTCTTGGAAGAGAGAGAAAAGGGGGAGAGCTGGTTAGGAAGTCAAAGTTTGGGCCAAATGGTTGAACCAAATGGAAAACGTGAGCATAGTTTTAGCTAGGGGATAGTTTGTCCTGGGAGGAATACAAGGAGGCCTGACATGGTTAGGGCAGGCTTGTCAAATATAATTTTTTATTGTGAGCTACCAATGACGTTTTTTGGGGTATTTTGGAAAAAATCTGAAATTTCCCCTAGATTTGGGGAGCCTCTGTTACAGAGAAGTCCACATGGCATAATCTCCTTCATGGATACCATATTTCCTTATCCAAGCCTCTAATATTTTAGTAATTCTCCAAAAGGCCCCTTTTTGAGTCCAAAATTTTTGTAATGGTGTGCTCATTATGCTATAGCCAAATTCGTCTTGCGTAATGACCACAACTACATAAGCGAGTTGGTGCGTCCCACTTTGACAATGTGGGCCCTTCAAGAAATGCTCACAACCCCTCTATATATTAAAAACAAAGTCAAAATCAACCAACAATGGGCCGAGCAAATCCAACAGCTTTAGTGCACGGAAGAGCAATCCCAACAAACACCTAAACATAGGAGTGAACACACTCCCCAACCTGAACATGCAACAGACACCTTAGTGCATGGTATCTACACAAGCCAGCAAGTTATTGACTTCAAAAATAAACCCATAATCATAGCACCTTGAGAAGGGTTTTCTCCACTTAGCCTTTTCAAAGACGAGTGTGAAGAGTTGGCATTCCCAACACTATTTTTCAGACAAGCCCATGTCTCTCACGTTGCAGCTCAAACAAGTTATTAGGACATAGTGAAGTCGGAACTTCACAATTAGAACGATATTTGCATACTCAATTGAAAACAATGAAGGTACTGGTGCGCCAAATACTGTCCTCTACCTGGGTACAAATGCGTAATTGGCCAAATGCAAGGGCAAAAAATTGAGGCAAAGACAGTAGTGCTGGACATAAACATTGAGCAATTGTTGCAATCGAAAATAGGCTACCATGATTTCATATGCTTAAGAACTTTGGCTGATTACAAACAATGCGTAAAACACAATCTCTTTGCAATGGTCAGGCAATTGGGGCCTCCTACATTCTTCATCACGCTCTTTGGGAGACTGAAAAAAGGTGGGAGCCACTGGTGCAATGCTTAAAAGAACTCAACGAGCACACAGCCTCACACAATGAAACTGGAGCGAGCGACAACATCCAACTTATGATTAGATCAAACCCAATTACAAAGGCACAGTACTATGTGCACAAGTTCAGAGCTCTTAAAATGTTGATACATCAAGGCAACACTATTTTGGGTCCAGTAGCAGATTTCATCTTTGTAACGAAATTCCAAAACAGAGGTAGCCATCATGATCATGGCTTGCTTTGGATAGATGGAGGGCCCATTTGCAACAACACAGATGACAAAGCCATAGAAGGGTTCATCGACAAATACATCACTACGGCTAGCACACAACTCAAAACAACCTCAATGACGTGCACAAATTAGCACAAAGAAGCAGTACAAATTAGCACTAAGAAGCAGCATCTCCCAACCAAAAATCTTCATGAAAAGAGACCCAAAATACATTTACACAAACAATTTCAACCCATCTTTGACAAGACTTTGGGGGGCAAACACTGACATACAGTTTGTTTTGAACCCTCACGGTGCAGCATCTTATTGCACAACATACATGACCAAGATTGATAAAGAAACAAATAATGCCTTCAAAAATGTGACTATACAAAGCTTCAAAGACAATGCAACAATGAAGGAGCATGTTTGAAAGGTTGGAAACACAATCTTGAATACTTAACACATAAGTGCACAACAAGCTGTATACTTGTGTCTTTCACTTCCCCTGACAAGTGCAACAAGAGAATTTATTTATATAAACACAAACCCGACGGTGGACAGAACATTGCTACTGAAGAGATGCACACAACTTGAATTACTTCATCCAAACAGCACAGACATCTTCTTTGATGACATTATCACAAAATATACAAATAGAGACGAAAGCTTACATCACATTTGCTTGGCCGAGTATGCAGGCAACTACATAGTGAAGCAAGGGCACACCCAAAAAAGAAAAATCCAAAGAATAATACAGTTCAATAGCTACAACAAAGTAAAAGAGTCAGAGAACCACTACAGAGAACTTCGCCTACTCTACCTTCCATTTCACTTCACTGAGCATGATCTAAATGATAAGTTTCTAAGCTAGAAAGACATGTGGCATAGACAACCGCAAAATTATCGACTCACGACAAGCTCATTTTTAGAACACTGCCACATATGCAATGATGTCTACAATCAATAACAACACCTCCCTTTTTGCTGCAAATAGTCACAATCCAATAGCTTTTGCAGACAAATTCGACCTCAAGAATGACATGGACTTTGGCAAAAGCACACAAAACCTCCACCTGCTCCAACAAGCGAAGTAGAAAACCACATCGAATGATGCCTATTTTGAAAACCTAAGAAAAATGAATCATGAACAGCGACTAATATTTGATGACATTATGCTCAAAAAAAGAACAGGCCAAGCCAAACAAATACACCTATTCATTTTAGGTAATGCAGGAGCACAGAAGACATTCATTGCAACAATCATAGTTACCAGCCGAAACGGAAACGGAAGAAAAGGAAGAAACGGAGTTTCCGGGCCCCGCCGAAACGGAAACGGAAGAAACGGCAATATGATACAATTTATGTATAAAAATTTATTTTTTATACATAATATAATTATCAATAGAGTGCAAATCATACATAATACAAATTACAATTATCTATACTTGAAGGCTGAAGCTTCAGGCTTCAGCCTTCAAGCATCAATGCATCATTCATGATTCATGCCTCTATGATTCTAAATTCTTGAATGATGCTTCAATAATCTGAAATCAACATGTATCATGAGTCATGACTAACAAGTTGGGCATTACAAGAATCTGAAATTTAGAAGTTTGAAGTACTTAAAAGTTTAAACTTAGCACACAAGTTGAAACTTGAAACTTGAAAGTATTCAATGTCTAGACTCCATAGATGATCATGATTCATGGTCCACAAATTTCATGATCATGATTCATGACTCATGACTCATGAGTCATGCAAGACTCAAAATAAAAGCACTCATGGATGATATAAAAAAAAGCAGCAGGACTACTGATCATCTGCATCATCCATGGACTCCTCGTCATCGTCATCCTCTGCATCCTCAGATAAGTTTGAGGCATCTGTGTCACTGTTTGAAGAAGAATCATCAACATCAGGATCAGGACCATCGGGTGCAACTGAAGTACTAGCACCATCTCTAGATGGTTGAGTGTATGATCGTGTGTGGTGTGCTGGTGCTGACAGCTCCTCATACAACATGGTGTATATGTCCAGCTCCTCCCGTGGGATATCTGGTATGACCTCCATCTTCTCCATGTCCACCTTGTCTACATTCACTTGGCGAGGTTTGGGGCAGTCGGCGATGAACTCAAGGAGACGGAGGTTGCAATGACAAAACACCAACTGCTCCAATTGAGCTGTGCTCAATCTGTTCCTCTTCTTTGTGTGAAAGAGGGCCCAAGTGCTCTAGTCCCTCTCACAAGGACCGGAACTGCAGTCCTGTGAGAGAACACGTATAGCAAGGGTTTCTGCCATAAGCCAATTAAGCCGAGATAAGTATCAGGAACTTGATAACTTTAAACATATTTGTAGTAGATAAAACTTCAAATTACTTAACGACTAAGCTCCAACTAGTGGCGTTGGAACTTGTCTCTTAGACTCTTACCAAAGTAGGAGTACAGTTGCCATATTTCTCCCACCAGGAGACAGGTTGCAACTGTGTCTCTCGGAGCCTAGCTGTAGGTCGACCAAAGGAGAGGCTGTGATTGCAGAACAATAGAAGTTCATCCTCCACCCGTCCAATTTTGTAGATACTGTTGCATCCCCTCCTCCAACTCGTCATTCTCATATTGCTCTTGACTGCGCCAGAGCGGATGCAATACATGTGCCACCGCATGGATTGGGCGGTGGAACCAATTCCACCGCTTATTCCATATAGCACGGATGGACTCAACCCTAAATCATGCCACAAGAAATTAGAATGCATTATGCATGCAAAATTCATAGACTATAGATAATAGTACATACATAATATATATCTGAAAATTCCAGGCTTCATGATAACAAATTGCCATTTAGTAATTGCAATAATTATACATATTACAAAAGTAAAAAGTCTTACTTATCAGGCGATAGGGAAGTGTTTCTGTTGAGGGCCTCTCCAATCTTGTCCATAAACTCGTACAAGAGCCCTAATGTGCTTCCCTCCATGTCTGTGATGCGAAGCACCGTGTACTTGGGGGGGTCACTCATCATATGTAACCCTATCACGTGAGTTCAACAAAAGGATATTTTTTATTTCTCAAATTTACATAAATAAATATACATAAGGGACTATTTAAAAAAGTTTTGGAAAAAATTTACAGATTTGTATAGAAAAGGGGTACATTTTATTAATGAAAATTTTACACAGATAAGGGATTTTAGAAATATGCCTTGAACGCACGTGGTATAGAGGGTTTATACATAATGACCCCCCCGAGACCGTGTAGATACGATTAATCGATTTGATTAATGCCTCTGCCTGATTCCACCAAGACTCATCCATGATCATGTGAAAAAATTTGATAGACTTTGCTTGGCCTCTATCATCCCAATCTCCCCACTCCCGAGACACAACCGTGTGCAACAAGCCTTGGCGCACTCGCACAAGCCTCTCCACCACTATGAACATGTAAGCAAACCTTGTGGTTGGAGGTTTCAATAGCTCAAGGTCACTGTAAGCCCGATAGATGCTGAGGACTTTGGGTCTCTTCGTGACAAACTTCACGATACTGCGGGATGTGGAGAAGATGGCATCAATCCAAGGTATCTTCCCTAGGTCCTCGATCAAAAGATCAAGGCAATGTGAGGCACAGGGTGTCCACACAATCTTAGGGAGCTCATCTTCTAACATGGCACCCATTGACACACAATTGCTGCCATTATCTGTCACCACCTGCACCACATACTCAACACCTATCTCCATAATGGCTGCTCGTAAATGCTCCCAAATATACAGCCCTGTAATCACTGTACCTGCAGTGGAAGCGTCTATGGCTCTCAAGAACATGGTTCCCTTGCAAGAAGACACTAAAATATTGTACACATTCCTCTTGCGTGCATCTGACCATCCATCGCATAAGAGTGTGCATCCATATTTTTTCCAAGTCTCTTTCAAGGGCTTCATTTGGTCTTCCACACATTCCCTCTCTCTTCTTAGCTCTCTTGTCCGCAAGGCCTCATATGTAGGCCCTTCCCATTCATACCCAATGTGGCTTACGGCTCTCATGGCCTTCCTCCATCGTGTAGTCTTCGCCACATGAAAGGGTATTGCACATTGTATGAAGAGCTTTGTGAGCTCACTAGTGGCCTCCTTCACTGCTTGCTTTTGCAAGCGTGCTTGAATGCTAGACCTTTGCAGTGATCCTCTCTTCCCCGCACTAGCATCCACACTAATTGATCCATGTGGCAAGGGTGTTCTTGTGGCACTAGGACCCGCGCTCGATGTAGTTGATGCCCCTCTACTTCTCTTTGCAGAACCCAATGTGTTGGCATCATCCAATGGCTCAGTGTCAGCAGCCTCTTCTTAATCTTGCAGCCCTTGTCCTCCACTTTTTGCAGCCAAGGCTGTCATACGCGCACGCTTCCATTCTGTTAGGCCACCTTTCACTACAGTAGGCATGAACTCACAAGGTCCTACATCCTTGCAGGGAACACCTGCTAGATGGTCTTTCACCCGTGTGACAGACCCCGTCTTGCTTATGCCGCAATAGTTGCATCTCCACTTCTTGGAGCCACCGCCTCCTTTATAACTATCTAGGAGGGAGACATGGACCCAATAAGCATCTCACGGCATTGAGGAGGATGGAGAGGTGAGAAGGAGGATGGAGAGGTCACAAGTGACTCATGAGAAAGGATGGGAGGTAGACCGTAGAAGGAGGATGGAGAGATAGAGGTAAAAGAGGATGGAGAGGATGGAGAGGTAGAAGTGAAGGAGAATGGAGAGGAGGAGGATGGAGAGGTAGAAGGTAAGATTAAAGAGAGGATGGAGAGAAGAAGGATGGAGGGATGGAGTCAGGAGAGCAGGCTGCCAAGCTGCAGGCTGCAGCTTGCAGGATGGAGAAGATGGAGCAAAGGATGAAGAGGATGGAGAGAGCTCAGAGAAGGATGGAGGTGAGGGTAGGTCCAAGAGCAAAGGATGGGATGGAGAGAGCTTGAAGAAGTGGAGGAAGGATGCACAAAGGATGCGGGAGGCGGCGAAAGACGAAGGCGGTGAAAATCTGAAAGAAATCCCATTTTTAGGGTTTTTGAAAAAACAAAAAATACGAAACGCCGTTTCTTGATGAAACGGCGTTTTCGTTTCGGCGTTTCCGTTTCTGCCCACGAAACGTACGTTTTGTGCAACTATGGCAACAATGATAGTAGAAGCATTACGTCGACACTACTCGCATAAGAACACGATTGACATCGAGTTGCCGAAGTTGCTATTACTGGCATACACAGGAAAGGTGGCAAGGGCAATTAATGGTAGCACTTTGCATGCAGCGCTCCATCTACCATTACTGACAAGCACTCACACATGCCTTTCAATGGAGAAGCTACAGACACTAGCTATACAATATAAGGACATCGAGGCCATTCTAATAGACAAAATATCTTTGGTGGGCATTAACACATTCCTTGCGGTGGACACACAGATGAGAGAAATAAAGCATAATCACAAAGAACCATTCGGCATGTGGATGTACTTCTTTGCAACGATCTTTGCTAGGCAAGCTCAAGAAAAGATAGCTGGATCTTCTTTGAATAATTAGCAACAACAACCATGTTGGGCTCAGTTTGGAGATCGTATGTACAATGAGTTGAACTTACCTATTCTCTAAGACAAGGTTGCATTCTTGGACATGCTTAATAAAATTAGAACAGTAGAATAGACTGATGAAGACATCGCCAAATTGAACACATTGCACTTTAAAGCACCACCAGATAGAAATAGTATTCCACACTTGTTTTATACAAATTTTGCAAAGAACCAACACAACCCAAAAGCATATGAAAGCCTGCCCGAACAGCCACACATTCTCACAGCAACTGATATGAAGCACAGGACATGCAACAAAACAATACTCATCCTAGACGCGACCCTAGGAAAACCTGTGGACTAATACACAAAATACATCTAAAACCAAGCATGATCATATGAAATATGCTCGGGCAACTTGGACATCAACGACGGTATTGTCAACGGTGTGGATGGAATTTTTTGGGGCTCTGAGACAAACAAAAAATAGTCTCAGGTTTGATTGAATTCACTGGGAAGAAAATAGGTGCAAGAACTTGCTACAAAAGCAAGAAACTATAGGGTCCAAAGATTTTGACAAGGCATGTTAGCCTATCAAACTTATATGCTCAACTATCATTAGCTAAAAAAATTCTATTACATACACGGCTAAACATTAATGAAGATCTATCATAGGCTCATCAAGCAGCTAAAAATAAGAAGTTGAGATTCCAAAAATATACTTGAAAAGGCATATGTTGTCCCCAAGGCATGTGATTCCAAAAATATACTTGAAAAGGCATATGTTGTCCCCAAGGCATGTGAGCTATTGAATGCTACTATTAGGATATATCCAAAATCTTGGATTCAGCAATTAAGTATGAACTATAATCTACAACCATAAATTCATGCTAGAACACTAAGGCTACCCATGTTGCTCTATGGCCCAACTTGATAATGTCAATTACATTTGGTCAAGAATGTCTCAGTGCATAAATGTCCTCATGCTAAGGAATGAGGTACTAATCTAAAGTGGTGGTGATAACTAAACCCCATCATGATGAAGTGTGACATAGCCGAGTTGATGGTAAAGTGTCATGATGAGAGATCTATTATTCTATTGTGCTAGTGGAAACTAAATCCAAGGATGTGACATACTCAATGTCACGTCACCTAAGGAGCTAAATGCATTAAGACAAGTATCTCACAAGATGTGAGAGCCTTATATTGGCAAGTTATTTGCATATTTGAATGGCCACTATTAAACTTATGCTGAATATCTATATCATCTATTGTGGCATAAATGGAGTCAAGTCCATGCATGAATGTGGTGTTTGTACATTACTAAATGTAGATTGTTTTGGCATAGATGGAAGAGCCTCATGCTGAGGACTTACCTAAGATTTGCATGATCAAAAAGTTGAGTGTGATCTATGCAAGCAAGTGATACATCTGTTTTTGAAATATCATACCTTATGAATGGCATTATGCTAGATTTTATTTGATGCTCTATGTTAGAGGTGTACCCATGTGCCACCTAGTGAGATTGTGGAGCGATGAGAACATTGGGAGCAACCATTGTGGGGCTTATGCTCCACCTACTCAATTTGAAATACTCCTCAAAACAAACCATTTTGTAAACCATGAATATGAGACTACTTATAGCAAATGTGTAATCCAAGTCATGATGGAACAATGTTAAAGATGTGAAAGATCAACTCTGTAATAATATGATAATAATGTGTTGGGAATAGCCAAGAGGCCATACAAGGCTGATGTATTACCAAAAAGCCAAAAAATATGACTTTACATGGGTCACATATGTAGTGCAAATAATTGTACAATTGTCCTGAATCGAAAAGCCACTCTATTAAGTATATCATTGATGTGATGAACCACCCACTATCAAATGTATTGAGAGGGTATGTCAGATGTATAGATGTGAACATTTATGATATATCCAAGGGGATTGACACCAAGAGGAGCTAATCGAGTGTTTCAAGAAATGGCCCACTAGATTGATGGAGCTAGATATCCTCTAAGGCTATGCTAGTCTACAACTAGACTACATGTTGATATGAGAAATGCAACAAAAGTCTTTATCTCCATTCATTTTATGTGTTAGTTTGAAGAGCCTATAATGGATGAAGATGTGGTTTTGATGAAGAGGTTTGAATTATTCTAAATTGTGTGTAATTGAAAAATTACATCTCTCTCTCTCTCTCTCTCTCGCTCTCTCTCTCTCTCTCTCTCTCTCTCTCTCTCTCTCTCTCTCTCAGAATAGGGGGTTTCCATCAAAGGGGAAATCATCTATTCCCATCACTGACCCAGGGGTATAGTACACGTATGCATGTTCCCTCTATGATGACTAGAAGCAAACACTCGCAGATATGCCCTCTATGCTCAAGTCCACCACCTATCATTTGTTCACCATAGAATGTACGGGCTGCACTTTGTCGATTACAAAATTGGAGAGCATAGGATCATGAGGGCCTACAAAATGAGCACTTTGCACATGCGAAGGAGGTCTTAGCTTCGGTGCTAGCATAGATGTTCAAACAAGCTGTATGCACAGCTTCCCACCTGCTTGGAGCACCACCACTATTGTGCCAATACACAAAGCCGGGGACCCTATGGAGATTGGGAATTATTGAGCCCTCTTGATTGGCCATACTCTAGACAAAATTTATGTGTTGATATTAGAGAGGTAGTCCAATAGTCATATAGAGGCACGGGGGTAGTGAGCACTAGGACAGGTAGGATTTTAGAGGTAGCACTCTACTCTTTTCCAGTTATTATCTATTATATACTTGAATTTTCTCAAGCTATTGAGCTTTGTAGATAAGTTTAGCACTCAGCAAGGGCCCTAGCATGCCATTTTCCCAAGCCCTTTGAGGCTTGTATGAGTTTTTCCTTCTTGGTATACTTTTGTACTTTGTCCCATAGGCTTGTGAGGCCTTTTGCGGACATTAACATACCTTTCTGACTCTCTCCCTCCCTCTCTCCCTCCCTCCCTCCCTCCGTCTCTCTCTCTCTCTCTCTCTCTCTCTCTCTCTCTCTCTCTCTCTCTCGGCGCAGGACCATGAGCACAGAGATAGCCCATCTTGCCAGAGAGCACCGATGGTTCCACCCCGAGGATGTACATATGACATGATCCGGTAGCACCGCAGGATGATCTTACACAGAGGCCGTACCCGTCGCTTTATTTCTAGACGACGGAGGATGATGGCAGATTTTCGGAGGAGATTGCTCCATGGAGACTTGGCACTGCCAGCAGCCCACTTGACACTTGCCCAGATGTTCACACTCATGGCAGGAGGCATGGTTGATGGCCATAACTTCCATCATTTCTTTGGATCACAGACCCCTTAGGGAAGACGATGTTCCTCATATTTCATATTTTACATTTTGTATCTAGGCATTTTTGGTACTCTATTTCATTTCATTTTGTATCTAGGATTTTTGTAGCCATTTTTGGCATCTTAGCTGTATTACGATCACGCCACCTAGTTGGCGCATCGTTGATGATGTATTTTCCTTTCGGATGATTTTGTGTCCCATAGGCCATGTATGGCCTTCCGTGGACCTTTAATAAAATTTCTTTCTTTCTTTCTTTCTTTCTCTCTCTCTCTCTCTCTCTCAATCATTGTGCTAAATCCAATCTCATTGATAGAGAACCATGCATGCAAAGTATCTTGAATCTATGAAGAGGTGATGGCATTATTTCCCCACAAAAAGCAACTACCCTTCTTCTTCCTTTCTAATCTTATTTTTTTGTCCCTCTAGGGGTCTCTAAAAGTCCCTTTCAGGGACTTCTAGTCCCCCTAGGGATCAGGCAAGGGAGATTAAGAGGCTGCTATGCATGCATAGGATGTAGAGCTTAGAGCAAATTTTCAACATCCCACTATGTAGCTAAGGCATCAACAAAGCTATAAGTATTGGGTACATGTGGGGGCTATCCTTTGCAAGTTTTTGACTTGGGTGCAATATACATTTTATACCTTTGGCTATCCTTATTTTTCTTCATTACTCAATATCTTTTTCTTCTTTTGAGTTGTTCTTGCACACATATCCTTTGTCAAAGTTATTCCACTACGTAGGGTTTGGCTATAAAAAAGTAATCTAGCTTCTATATTTAGAGTATATTTATTAATAGATAAATGTGCCATCATACCTCCCACTTCTTCCCACATTGTATCACTTTCAAAATATAAATTGTACCCAAAATATTGCTTCCATGACCAAATAAAATATCCCACTAAGAGAGCTAAGATTATTATTTAGCCTCTCTACTCTATCAAGTAGATGGAGGAGAGCTAGATGCTATTGAAGAATGCCATTTGGACACCTTCTAGATATTGTACTACCATTTCTCCAATGAGGGTACCACTTAGGAATTGGTCAAATCCAACCCCCTAAGCAAATTTCAATCCACCAATTGGAATCATGCAAAGCATGTGAAGAGAGTGGGAAACAAGGAAGGAGTCTCACTTGCGGCTTTCTCACATACACAATGGGGGAATACACACAAAGGTGGAGGCTAAAAATAATTTTCCTCTTTTTAGTTGTGAAAGCCAAAAGAACTCTAAGTACAAAGGAATAGATGAACCCTATATGTGGGTCTCAAACCAAACTCAGCTAACTAAAGTGGCATACTAATTGAGCCACTAACTAGAGTACATAAAGATAGCTGTCATCTAGCTATTATTCATGGGGGCGGTGTACCAACCGCATCTACAACTAAGAAGTTGGTGACATAAATGCACAATGGTCACCCTAGCATATCACGAGTGGAGCTCGATATCTCAACACTCCCCCTCAAGCTCAATCCCAATGCCTGCACACCAAGGATGTCTCTGAACTTGCGCAGCTTCTCTATGCCCAATGCCTTCGTGAATATGTCAGCTACCTAATCCTCTGTGTTGACATAAACTAGATCAATAAAAGCTACTAGAACCTTCTCCTGCACATAGTGATAATGCATCTCAATGTGCTTTGTTCTAGCATGATAGACTGGGTTATTTGCCAAGTGTATACTGCTCATGTTGTCACAATAAATGACAACTGGCCCATCTGTAGACTGATGCATATCATAAAGTAGCTTATCCAACCAAGCTACCTCACATGCTAGCATGATAGACTGGGTTATTTGCCAAGTGTATACTGTTCATGTTGTCACAATAAATGACAACTGGCCCATCTGTAGACCGATGCATATCATAAAGTAGCTTATCCAACCAAGCTACCTCACATGTAGCCATTGGTGCACCCCTGTACTCAGCCTCTGTGCTCGACAAGGCAACTGTAGGTTGCTTCTTGCTGCTCCAAGTGACTGCAGCACTCCCAAAAGAGAACACATATCCACTAGTAGATCGTCTATTAGAAATACTACCAGCCCAATCAGCATCAATGTATCGATGCAACTGTATTTGAACCCCAGTCTCATAAAATAGTCCATACTGCAATGTGGACTTCACATACCTCAGTATGCGTCTAGCCGTATCCAAATGCAGTTTCCTTGGAGCCTGCATAAATTGACTTACCAAACCAACAGCATAACTCAAATCTGGCTTGGTAATAGTCATATAAATCAGACTTCCTACTATGCGTTTGTACATAGTAGGGTCTTCCAGAAGCTCACCTGCATCTGCACTCAGCTTCACATTTTGCTCCAAAGGAACTGAAATAGGCTTACAGCCTGTCATCCCATATTTGGACAACATGTCCAATCCATACTGCCTCTGCAAGAGCCATATCCCACTTGTGGATCTAATCACCTCAATGCTCGAGAAGTAACGCAGCTCTCCCAAATCCTTCATCTCAAACTTCTGCTTCAATAGCATTTTCACATGAAGGATATCTTCATCACTATCACCAGTGATGATCAAATCATCAACATAAATGACAAGCAGCATAATACCTTTCTCTGTTTTTCTCACATAAAGTGAGAAAACTGCCTTGGAAATCTAAAAACCAATAGTGACAAGATACTGTCCTATCTTGTCAAACCATGCTCTGGGTGCTTGCTTCAAGCCATACAAGGATTTCTTCAACCTGCAAACAAACTCAGGATGAACAACATGAACATAATCTGGTGGCTGCTCCATATAGACCTCTTCTTGCAAATCACCATGCAAGAAAGCATTCTTTACATCCATCTGATGTAAAGACCATCCCTTTGATGTAGCCATAGCAATGACTGCTCTTATGGTTGCCATCCTTGCAATCGAGTTGAATGTTTCTTCATAATCAATGCCATATGTCTGTGCATACCCCTTGACAACTAATCTTGCCTTGTATTTGTTCACAGAACCATCTGCATTGTGCTTCACCTTATAAACCCACTTGCAGCCAATTGCATTCTTGTCTTTAGGCAAAGGCACCAATTCCCATGTAGCATTTGCTTCCAAGGCATCCATTTCTTCATCCATGGCTTTCTCCCATTTTTCTTTTCCCATGGCTTGCTCAAAAGACTCGGGGGGGTCACTATGTATAAACCCTCTATACCACGTGCATTCAAGGCATATTTCTAAAATCCCTTATCTGTGTAAATTTTTCATTAATAAAATGTACCCCTTTTCTATACAAATCTGTAAATTTTTTCCAAAACTATTTTAAATACTCCCTTATGTATATTTATTTCTGTAAATTTTAGAAATAAGAAAAATATTTTTGTTGAACTCACGTGATAGGGTTACATATGATGAGTAACCCCCCCGAGTCAAAAGAAGTGGGTTTTGGTTCCTGTATCACTTTGACCATATAGGCATAGTGAATGGCTGTAAATCCATCATATTTCAGACTATCCATAGGATACATAGCTTTGGTAGACTTGTGCAAAATAGGCTCACTACTAGGTGCTCTCAAAACATCCCTGGTCTTCCTCACTTTAGGTGTAACAATAGAAGGAATACCCAACTCATCATTAAGGCTCTATTCTGAGCCACTGGATTCACCATCCACATAAGAGTGACCTGCATTCACATCAACCATGGGCTGATCTACTTTCTCTTTTCCTTTTCATGATACCTGCATACCACTATCTGCATTTCTTTAAGGAGATCCTCTTGATCTCAATCTGCCTGTCCAGGGCGAACTATGTGAACCACTGGTAGAGGACACTATAGGTCCACTAATATTTTGTGATTACTGCTGTGAATTCTGTGCAGCATTATCATTTTGTGCATCTACATCATTAATCACATTTATTGGTTTATACCAGCTGCTCATCTCATCAAAAGCAACATCTCTACTCACTGTAAACTTATGAGTAGAAGGGTTATAGCATCTATACCCTTTCTATTGCTGAGAATAACCAATAAAGATGCACTTCTCAGCTTTTGGATCCAACTTGGATCTCAAATCATCTGGCACATGAACATAGGCAATGCAACCAAAAACTTTCAAATGAGAAATATCTGGTTTCCTACCAGTATACCTCTTCTCTGGCATCATGCCATGTATTGCTGCAGTGGGAGTCCTTTTCATTATGTAGACTGCTATAGCAACTGCTTCAGCCCAATAATAATTTGGCAGGCCTTTTTCGTTGAGCATGGCATGAGATACCTCTCCAATATGCCTGTTTTTCCTCTCTGTAAGTCCCATTTTGCTGGGGGGTATGATTGCATGAATATTGCTGCTTTATGCCATGCTCCTGCAAGAAACTTGCAAACTCATTTGAGAGGTACTCTCCCCCTCCATTTGACCTTAGGCATTTTATTTGTAGGCTTGTTTCTTTTTCAACCATAGCTTTAAAAGCTTTGAAATGACCAAACACTTCACTTTTCTTTTTCATAAAATACACCCAAACTTTTCTGTTGTAGTCATCAATAAAAGTGATAAAATAATGACAGCCTCCAATAGATGTAGCTTTAGTAGTCCACACATCAGAGTGGATTAATTCTAATGGCCTCTTACTCTCTTGAACATGTCTAAGAATTTCCTTGCCTGTTAACCGAATCGACACGCTTCACATACCTTATGCATTTCTGCAACCTTGAACTTAGGCAATCCTGCAACAATATTTTGGGTGTGCATTAATTTAAGTCGTTGTACATTAACATGACCAATGCGTTTATGCCAAATATTAGTATCTGCAAATACACTGATCCCATGTGCAAACATTGCTGTACTCAATTCAGGCATGTCCACATCCAATGTAAACATCCTGCCCTTCTTCTTCCCTTTTGCTATCAAGCGACCTTTATTTTTCATATCCTCAACAAATCATCCATGAGGATTAAATCTGACCTGCAAGCCCTGCTCAACCATTTGACCAATAGAAACCAGGTTCTTGGTGATATTCGGGACATGAAATACATTAGACAAGTATTTCTTTTTCCCATCCTGCATAGACAAAGGAATTTTACCGATCTGCACGATAGGATGTGCAGTATCATCATCAGTCTCCACAAATCCTGGTCTTTCCATTTTCCTTGCATCCTGCATCCATTCTGCATGACCTGTCATGTGGTTTGATGCACCTGAGTCAACATACCACACATCATTGCTTTCTTCTGCACTTGTCACAGAATTGGTCATGTGTTGCACCATAAGCAGATGCTCATTTCTGTCATCACCCTGTCTACTAGAGGATGCATAATTGCCTTGCTGCAATTTTCTAGTCATGATGTCATTCTGCTTTTTATAGCAGTCTTTAACCATATGACCCATTTTACCACAGTAGTAGCATTCAACATTGCTGTTTGCATTTTGGCCTCTCTGCCATCCACCACGACCTCTTTGGCTCCCCCTGCCTCTAAAGTTACCACGTCCTCCTCCATAGGACTGGTTTTCTTGAATTTGCTGCATATTCTAATTTTTGCCACAGCCTCCAGATCGGCCTGCTCTACCTCTGCCTCTACCTCTTCTGGCATTTGAGTAGAAGATAGTTTCTTTTGAAGCTCCTCCTAAAGAAGATGCACCACCATTTCTCTACTCTTCAAAAATTAGAAGAGCAATCAACTCCCCAAATTCTCACGGACGGCAATGGATGTCCGAAACTGTGCATAATCCTTTCCTAGACCATTCAAGGTCACAGAAACTAAATCATCATCTTCCACTGGCGACCCAATGGAAGCAAGTGCATCTGCAATCTTCTCCACATTCATGTGGTAGTCATTGATGCTCATATTTTCTCTCTGCACATTATGCAACTCCTGCTTGAGTTGCATTTTCCTGGCTTGCATATTTGTGCTATACATTTTTGTCAAAGTATCCCACGCCTCCTTCGGCGTGCTTGCATCCTGAATATGCACAACCATAGAATCTGAAATACTGATAGACAGCCAATACATAACTTTTATGGCTCTCTCATGCTAGCCTTTAAATTCCTGCATTTCCTGTTGATTGGGAACATTAGGAAGAACTGGTTCTTCTTCAGCTCCAGTAATGAACTCCCAATAGCCTTTTCCCATAAGGAAAATCATCATTCTAAACTTCCATGCTTGGAAGGTGTTCTTGTCAAGCTTTTCAGTGACAATCTGTGAAAGAGCATCAGATGCCATTACAGAACACTGCAAAAATATTCTGTCACTGCAAAAAACACAACTTCTACCTCACAAGGGCAAATCTGCAAAATTGACAAAAGTGGTATTTGACCACAGTCACTTCCTAGTGACGATTTTGCATCAACAGGAAATAAGAATGATTCTGTCACTCCCAATATCTCTGCGCACAGGCATACGATGTAATTTTTACGATAACTTTTCACCGACCTGTAGAATAGTGGTCGCACAACAAAAACAGGGCACTTTTCTGAGTGCTTGCGGAAAACTTCCACCACCAAAACGGGCCCCGAAATGGCCTCGAATAAAAAAAGGGCCCTGAAATGGCCTCGAATCAAAATGGGCCTCAAAATGGCCCCGAAATGGCCCCGTAGCATATACTGCCCTCTCACCACACCGCGAACGGTGTCCCAATCTGAGAGAGTGCACTCTTGCACTTTTCGGCTGTGCTACCTGCAGAGATTTGCTCCCAAACTCGAAAAAGGAAAGCAACACTGATCCTCTTACCAAGACACCATGAACTTGGTTTGCTTTCTTGAGCTCCTTACCACGAACCGAGTTCTGATACCATGTAAAGAGAGTGCGAGAGAAGGAAGGAGTCTCACTGCGGCTTTCTCACATACACAATGGGGCAATACACACAAAGGTGGAGGCTGAAAACAATTTTCCTCTTCTTAGTTGTGAAAGCCAAAAGAACTCTAAGTACAAAGGAATAGATGAATCCTATATGTGGGTCTCAAACCAAACTCAGCTAACTAAGGTGGCATACTAGCTGAGCCACTAACTAGAGTACATAAAGATAGCTATCATCCAGCTATTATTCATGGGCAGTGTACCAATCGCATTTGCAACTAACAAGTCGGTGACAAATGCACACAAGTGGAGCTCTATATCTCAACAAAGCACACATGACTCCAAAACTTATAGCTCAAGGAGGTTAGCCACTACCCATGGAAATGGTTATTGCAAACTCTTCCAAGTATAAATTTTACATAGTCCCACAAATACCCAATAACCTATCTAGTAAGGAGGGGGAAGAGAGAGAGAGAGAGAGAGAGAGAGAGAGAGAGAGAGAGAGAGAGAGAGCGGGGGGGGCGGGGGGAGAGATTCATTGAGAGCCCAAAATTCAATTAGATGGCTCAGTTGGGATTAGTGAGAATCTGAGATTCTTTGTTGCCCCTAGTGAGAATCTAGGATGCCAAAATTCAATCAAATGGCTTGATTCAAGTTAGCAAGAATCTGTCATGCGTTGTTGCCTCATAGAGGCTCCTTATTGTCATTCCAGAAAATCTAACAATACATCTAGGTTCCTCGTGGCTATTTACACTTATGGGCAAAGGTGAGGGATGGACTTACATCATTTAGTGACTCTCCTTAGGTGGATGACTAAGAAACCTTGGTTATATTAGGCATTTAGAAAGCCTGAAGACATAGTCCACTGTACAACAAATCAAGTGTACCATATGTTGGCGAAAGGGAAGAGTTGGCTCAATCAGAAGGGTAATCCAGTTTGGCAAACCGGAAGCTTGTACGATGGAAAAAGAGGTGGTGCGAGGTTTGCAGGGCGAGGTTTGCAGGATTGAGGGTTGCGGGATTGGAGGGGTGGCGAGGGCGGAGGGTGGGACCCTTTTTTAGTATCATCTTTCTTCAGGACCCTTTCTAGTTGTTGTGACCTAAGTTAGCCTCTCTCAACCTTTCCACAATCTCAACCCATTTATTATCTAGGGTTTCTTATGACATAGAGCTATGCTACTAATTCTAGCTAATCTTTCCACATTTTGCATTACCAAGTTGAGTGTGTTGCAAGCATCAATTCATCCATATGTTCATACCTAGGGTGTCATCACCCCACCAAGCTGAGTCAAGCCAAGCTAGAATGAGCTTGGTAAGAATTTTTGACTGCTTAATTTTAAAAAGGAAAGAGAAAGAAGAATTTCTTGCCCATTGTGCACTTCCTCTATCAATCCATAAAATGTCTCACTGTTTGATCCAATGTCTAGCTAAAACGTCTTCTTGTTCAATCTGGTGTCTAGATAAGATATCCCATGGCTATGATGTATGTAGCCTCATGATTGATTTACTACACAGTCTATCTCCCTTCGCTTTAAAAGCTTAGAGCTTGAGACCGCGCCCTAAGATTTTGATGTGGAAGTCGCATCCCATGATAAAAAATGCTAGCTATTCTCCCAAATAAATTCCTTAGCTAATATGCCCACAACTTCAAACCAAGCTTGAAAGAAGGGCAAAACACTCTAGACATATACCATAGTGAGTGCTAGGATATTTTAATAATAGTTATTTGGCCAAGGAGAGACAACTTCTTCTCTTTCCACTCATGAAATTTAGCTTGAACTTTTTCAATGCTCCACTCGATTCTTTGGTTGATGGTAACTCCAAATCCTAATGGATAGCTTACATACTAAGAAATACTACCCAAAGGGATTTGCAAAAAACCATAATTAGAGATCCACAGTTGAGCGTCGTCGGCTCTAGTGCAGCCAAAGATTGTAGTCTTGGAGTGGTTGATCTTGGCATCCAAAAGTGCCGCAAAGGAAGAATATATATCCATGAGCTTGTCCATGTTGGCCCATATGCCACCAATATGTTGGAGTTATTATTAGCAAAAAAGGGGGTGGTCAGTCTAGCAAGCTTCGAGCTTTGCGCTTTCGAGCTCATCTTGTCTAGGGGGACTTATTTATGTTGACAAAGGCTTGTCACACGGTAGGTCTTAGCTCCGATGCTAGCGCCGATGTTCAAACAAGCTATATGCATAGCTTCCCACCTGCTTGGAGAACCACCACTATTGTGCCAATACACAAAGCCGGGGACCCTATGGAGATTGGGAATTATTGAGCCCTCGTGATTGGCCATACTCTAGCCAACATTTACGTGTTGATATTAGTGAGGCAGCCCAATAGTCATATAGAGGCACAAGGGTAGTGAGCACTAGGACAGGAAGGATTTTAGATTCTTTGCTACCATGTGACAAGCCTTTGTCAACATAAATAGGTCCCCTAGATGAGACAAGCTTGAAAGCTCAAAGCTCGAATCTCGCTAGATTGACCACCCCCTTTTTTGCTAACAATAACTCCAACATATTGGTGGCAAATGGGCTAACATGGGCAAGCTCATGGATATATATTCTTCCTTTGCAGCACTTTTGGACACCAAGATCAACCACTCCAAGACTACAATCTTTGGTTGAAAGTGATCCAAATACAAATTGATCTAGGGATAGAATGATTGACGGATAGAGTGGTCCAAGAATAGAGTGATCCAAGGGTTACATAAAATCAAGGGCCAAAGGTGGAAGTATAGTACTATGCTCTAATGAAGGGTCCAAACATTTTGACAAGGCATGTTAGCCTATCTAACTTATATGCTCAACCATCATTAGCTAAAAAAATTCTATTACATACACGGCTAAACCTAAGTAAGGCTATGCTAGATTGATGGAGCTAGATATTCTCTAAGACTATGCTAGTCTACAACTAAACTAGATGATGTTGATATGAGAAATGCAACAAAAGTCTTTATCTCCATTCATTTTATGTGTTAGTTTGAAGAGCCTATAATGGGTGAAGATGTGGTTTTGATGAAGAGGCTTGTATTATTCTAAATTGTGTGTAATTGAAAAATTACATCTCTCTCTCTCTCTCTCTCTCTCTCTCTCTCTCTCTCTCTCTCTCTCTCTCTCTCTTTCAATAGGGGGTTTCCATCGAAGGGGAAATCACCTATTCCCATCACTGACCCAGGGGTATAGTACACGTATGCATGTTCCCTCTATGATGACCAGATGCAAACACTCCCAGAAATGTCCTCTATGCTCAGGTCCACCACCTATCATTTGTTCACCATAGAATGTACGGGCTGCACTTCGTCGATTACAAAATCGGAGAGCACAGGATGATGAGGGCCTACAAAATGATCACTTTGCACATGCGAAGGAGGTCTTAGCTCTGGTGCTAGCGCCGATGTTCAAACAAGCTGTATGCACAGCTTCCCACCTGCTTGGAGCACCACCACTATTGTGCCAATACACAAAGCCGGGGACCCTATGGAGATTGGGAATTATTGAGCCCTTGTGATTGGCCATACTCTAGCCAAAATTTTATCCAACCCATGCAAATCTTGCTAAAACCCTAGTGTTTAGCTATGATGGGCCTATTGCTTAATAGAGTCCATATGCAAGAAATGAAATCTCACACCTTCAAGCCACCATCAGACATGAAATGAAGAGATGCAGAGAAGCTTCCAAGCATGTAGTGCAGAATAGACAATTACTAGAAGGAATTCACTGCTTTTGTAATTGGTCTCCCATGGATAGGCCTCCCACTAGCATGTGCTAGATAAAAACCTTCCCTTGATATGGAATCTTGGAGCACTAGTTCAACAAAAGTATTTCCTTCCACGGCCCCACTCTTCCAAGTGTGCCAAACCGGATTACCCTTCTGACTGAGCCAACTTTTCCCTTTCACCAACATGTGGTACACTTGATTTGTTGTACAGTGGACTATGTCTTCAGGCTTTCTAAATGCCTAATATAACCAAGGTTTCTTGGTGATCCACCTAAGGAGAGTCACTAAATGATGTAAGTCCATCCGTCACCTTTGCCCATAACTGTAAATAGCCACGAGGAACCTAGATGTATTGTTAGATTTTTTAGAATGACAATAAGTAGCCTCTATGAGGCAACAACGCATGAGAGATTCTCGCTAACTTGAATCAAGCCATTTGATTGATATTTGGCATCCTAGATTCTCACTAGGGGTAAAAAAGAATCTTAGATTCTCACTAATCCCAACCGAGCCATCTAACTGAATTTTGGGCTCTCAATGAATCTCTCACCCCCCCCCCCCTCTCTCTCTCGCTCTCTCTTCCCCCTCCTTAGTAGATAGCTTATTGGGTATTTGTGGGACTATGTAAATTTTATACTTGGAAGAGTTTGCAATAACCATTTCCATGGGTAGTGGCTAACCTCCTTGAGGTATAAGTTCTGGAGTCATGTGTGCTTTGCATGATTCCAATGGGTGGATTGAAATTTGCTTAGGGGGTTGGATTTGACCAAATCCTATTTGGTATCCTCATTGGAGAAATGGTACTACAATATCTAGAAGGCGTCCAAATGGTATTCCTCAATAGCATCTCGCTCTCCTCCATCTACTTGATAGAGTAGAGAGGCTAAATAATAATCTTAGCTCTCTTAGTGGGATATTTTATTTGAACATGAAAGCAATATTTTGGGTACAATTAATATTTTAAAAGTGATACAATGTGGGAAGAAGTGGGAGGTATGATGGCAAAATTATCTATTAATAAATATACTCTAAATATAGAAGCTAGATTACTTTTTTATAGCCAAACCCTACGTAGTGGAATAACTTTGACAAAGGATATGTGTGCAAGAACAACTCAAAAGAAGAAAAAGATATTGAGTAATGAAGAAAAATAAGGATAGCCAAAGGTATAGAATATATATTGCACCCAAGTCAAAAACATGCAAAGGATAGCCCCCACATGTACCCAATACTTATACCTTTGTTGCTGCCTTAGCTACATAGTGGGATGTTGAAAATTTTCTCTAAGCTCCACATCATATGCATGCATAGCAGCCTCTTAATCTCTCTTATCTGATCCCTAGGGTGACAGGAAGTCCCTCCAAGGGACTTTTAGAGACCCCTAGAGGGACAAAAAAATAAGATTAGAAAGGAAGAAGAAGGGTAGTTGCTTTTTGTTGGGAAATAACACCATCACCTCCTTATAGATTCAAGATACTTTGAATGCATGGTTCTCTATCAATGAGATTGGATTTAGCACAATGATAGAGAGAGAGAGAGAGAGAGAGAGAGAGAGAGAGAGAGAGAGAGAGAGAGAGAGAGGAGGGAGGGAGGGACGGAGGGAGGGAGGGAGAGAGTCAGAAAGGTATATTAATGTCCGAAAGGGCCTCGCAAGCCTATGGGACAAAGTACAAGAGTATACCAAAAAAGGCCTCAAAGGGCTTGGGCAAATGGCGTGCTAGGGCCTTTGTTGAGTGCTAAACTTATCTACAAAGCTCAATAGCTTGAGCAAAATCAAGTATATAATAGATATAGAGTGCTACCTCTAAAATCGTGCCTGTCCTAGTGCTCACTACCCCCGTGCCTCTATATGATTATTGGGCTACCTCTCTAATATCAACACGTAAAATTTGGCTAGAGTATGGCCAATCTTGAGGGCTCAATAATTCCCAATGTCCATAGGGTCCCCAGCTTTGTGTATTGGCACAATAGTGGTGGTGCTCCAAGCAGGTGGGAAGCTGTGCATACAGCTTGTTTGAATATCGGCGCTAGCACCAGAGCTAAGACCTCCTTCGCATGTCCAAAGTGCTCATTTTGTAGGCCCTCATCATCCTATGCTCTCCGATTTTGTAATCAATGAAGTGCAGCCCGTACATTCTATGGTGAACAAATGATAGGTGGTGGACCTGAGCATAGAGGACATTTCTGGGAGTGTTTGCATCTGGTCATCATAGAGCGAACATGCATACATGTACTATACCCTTGGGTCAGTGATGGGAATAGGTGATTTCCCCTTCGATGGAAACCCCCTATTCCGAGAGAGAGAGAGAGAGAGAGAGAGAGAGAGAGAGAGAGAGAGAGAGAGAGAGAGAGAGAGAGAGAGAGAGAGAGAGATGTAATTTTTCAATTACACACAATTTAGAATAATACAAACCTCTTCATCAAAACCACATCTTCATCCATTATAGGCTCTTCAAACTAACACATAAAATGAATGGAGATAAAGACTTTTGTTGCATTTCTCATATCAACATCTAGTTTAGTTGTAGAGACTAGCATAGCCTTAGAGGATATCTAGCTCCATCAATCTAGTGAGACATTTCTTGAAACACTTGATTAGTTCCTCTTGGTGTCAATCCCCTTGGATATATCATAAATGTTCACATCTATACATCTGACATGCCCTCTCAATACATTTGATAGTGGGTGGTTCATCACATCAATGATATACTTCTTAGAGTGGCTTTGCGATTCAAGACAATTGTACAATTATTTGCACTACATATGTGACCCATGTAAAGTCATATTGTTTGGCTTTTTGGTAATACCTTTTTCTGTATGGCTGCTTGGCTATGCCCAACACATTATTATCATATTATTATATAATTGATCTTTCACATCTTTAACATTGTTCCATCATGACTTGGATTACACATTTGTTATAAGTAGTCTCATATTCATGGTTTACAAAATGGTTTGTTTTGAGAAGGAGTATTTCAAATTGAGTAGGTGGAGCATAAGCCCCACAATGGTTGCTCCCGATGTTCACATCGCTCCACAATCTCACTAGGTGGCACATGGGTACACCTCTAACATAGAGCATTAAATAATATCTAACATAATGCCATTCATAAGGTATGATATTCTAAAAATAGATGTATCACATGCTTGCATAGATCACACTCAACTTTTTGATCATGCAAATTTTAGGTAAGTCCTGAGCATGAGGCTCTTCCATCTATTCCAAAAGAATCTACATTTAGTAATGTACAAATATCACATTCATGCATGGACTTGACTCCATTTATGCCACAATAGATGATATAGACATTCAGCATAAGTTTAATAGTGGCCATTCAAATATGCAAATAACTTGCCAATATAAGACTCTCACATCTCGAGCAGCATGTGAGATACTTGTCTTAATGCATCTAGCTCCTTACGTGACGTGACATTGAGTATGTCATGTCCTTGGATTTAGTTTCCACTAGCACAATAGAATAATAGATGTCTCATTATGACTCGGGGGGGTCACTCATCATATGTAACCCTATCACATGAGTTCAACAAAAGGATATTTTTTATTTCTAAAATTTACAGAAATAAATATACATAAGGGACTATTTAAAATAGTTTTGGAAAAAATTTACAGATTTGTATAGAAAAGGGGTACATTTTATCAATGAAAAATTTACACAGATAAGGGATTTTAGAAATATGCCTTGAACGCACGTGGTATAGAGGGTTTATACATAGTGACCCCCCCGAGCATTATGACACTTTACCATCAACTCGGCTATGTCGCACTTCATCATGCTGGGGTTTAGTTATCACCACCACTTTAGATTAGTACCTCATTCCTTAGCATGAGGACATTTATGGAGTGAGACATTCTTGACCAAATGTAATTGACATTATCAAGTTGGGCCATAGAGCAACATGGGTACCCTTAGTGTTCTAGCATGAATTTATGGTTGTAGATTATAGTTCATACTTAATGGCTGAATCCAAGATTTTAGATATATCCTAACAGTAGCATTCAATAGCTCACATGCCTTGGGGACAACATATGCCTTTTCAAGTATATTTTTAGAATCACATGCCTTGGAGACAACATATGCCTTTTCAAGTATATTTTTGGAATCTCGACTTCTTATTTTTAGCTACTTGATGAGCCTATGATAGATCTTCATTGATGTTTAGCCGTGTATGTAATAGAATTTTTTTAGCTAATGATGGTTGAGCATATAAGTTTGATAGGCTAACATGCCTTGTCAAAATGTTTGGACCCTTCATTAGAGCATAGTACTATACTTCCACCTTTGGCCCTTGATTTTATGTAACCCTTGGATCACTCTATTCTTGGACCACTCTATCCGTCAATCATTCTATCCCTAGATCAATTTGTCTTTGGATCACTTTGATTTTTAATTTATTTTTATGTCTCATCTCATGCACTGCATTCACCTTTGATCTCTTTAGTTCTAGACATCTCCATGAATTTGTAGTCCCTTTTTGTTAAACCTTAGGGCCTTTTTTAAGTTTTCCTCATAGGTCACTTCTTCTTTCCAAATTGCTAAGAACTAAATGGAATCTTTTAGCATAAAATATCTTGCCTTTCTTTAGGACCCCTTCTAGTTGTTGTGACCTCTTAGCCTCTCCCAACCTTTCCACAATCTCAACCCATTTATTATCTAGGGTTTCTTATGACATAGAGCTATGCTACTAATTCTAGATAACCTTTCCACATTTTGCATAACCAAGTTGAGTGTGTTGCAAGCATCAATTCATCCATATGTTCATACCTAGGGTGTCCTCACCCCACCAAGCTGAGTCAAGCCAAGCTAATGGCATAGCCCAAGGTTCTTTCTTCGCATTGGAATGAGCTTGGTAAGAATTTTTGCCTACTTAATTTTAAAAAGGAAAGAGAAAGAAGAATTTCTTGCCCACTGTGCACTTCCTCTATCAATCCATAAAATGCCTCACTGTTTGATCCAATGTCTAGCTAAAACGTCTTCTTGTTCAATCTAGTGTCTAGATAAGATATCCCATGGCTATGATGTATGTAGCCTCATGATTGATTTACTACACAGTCTATCTTCCTTTGCTTTAAAAGCTTAGAGCTCGAGACCGCCCTAAGATTTTGATGTGGAAGCCACATCCCATGATAAAAAATGCTAGCTATTCTCCCAAATAAAGTCCTTAGCTAATATGCCCACAACTACAAAGCTAGCCTAAAACAAGGGCAAAGCACTCTAGACATATACCATAGTGACTGCTAGGATATTTTAATAATAGTAATTTGGCCAAGGAGAGACAACTTCTTCTCTTTCCACTCATGAAATTTAGCTTGAACTTTTTCAATGCTCCACTCGATTCTTTGGTTGATGGTAACTCCAAATCCTAATGGATAGCTTACATACTAAGAAATACTATCCAAAAGGATTTGCAAAAAGCCATAATCAGAGATCCACAGTTGAGGGTCGCCGTCTTGCACAGCCAAAGATTGTAGTCTTGGAGTGGTTGATCTTGGCATCCAAAAGTGCCGAAAAGGAAGAATATATATCCATGAGCTTGTCCATGTTAGCCCTTCTACCACCAATATGTTGGAGTTATTGTTAGAAAAAAAGGGGGTGGTCAGTCTAGCGAGATTCAAGCTTTGAGCTTTCGAGCTTGTCTCCGGTGGAGTTTACAAACAGTTCAGTTTCCAAAAACGTTTTTCAGTCTGAGTGTTGGACCCAGTGATTGGGACCACGGTTTCCAAAACCGTATGTCCCATTGCATTCCGGACACCCAAAAACCCCTACTTGTTAGTTCTTGCGTGATTCGGTGGAGTATTTCCAGAGTTATAGATCTGTGTGTACTGGATTTCGTCTCTCTGTTATGCATTTTTCATTATAAGGTTTTGAAACCTTAGATTTATGCCACATGGCAGTGGATAAGTGTTGATTCCCATTTCTCACTCACCGGTTGGGATTTTGGAGTTCCAACAAAAGAGAGATATTTGAAGATTTTCTTGCTGCGTCTAATTATGCAATGGCACCCATGTTTTGAGGCATCTCAGGTTCTATTTTCAGTAGCGGTCATTGCCGTGGGACCATGATTTCTTGAGCATACCTCATGCAGATTACTCTGGTTGCAGTTTGAGCCATGTGCGCCCATTCATGGTGTGCATTGGGTTGGTTGTAGTGGATGATTTATAGGCCTTTTGGATGCATTGCGATCCTTATTGGATGCGCTGATAGGCCCAAATTGCCTTGTGGGATGCTATTTTTATGGACGCTTTGCACATGGATGCTATTTTATGTTGAGGGATAGCTTTGACACATTGCAGGTGATGCAATGATAGTGTTATGCTCTTTTGGATGAGATATTGTTGATGCATATGCCCATGGACAGTGTTTATGCTTGAGCCATTTGGCACTTATTGGCATTTTGGATTGCCATTGCAGTTGGCATTTTCTTTTGGGCTAGATTTGCTCATATGGATGCATAGTACATGCACATGAGTCAGCTGCATCTTTTGATGCTTTGAGCTTTGAGTTTTGGTGATATTTCACTCTATTGTGGCATACACATTTGGGTGCACCTGGTATTTAGTGTGATTCTCTCTTACAAGCACTAGCATTTGGGATTTTGTTCATTTGCATCATGGCATCCTCTTCCATGTCTGAAAAGGAGTTTTTCAGCATTAGAAAGTTTGATGGGACAAACTTTTCTTTGTGGAAAGAACAGATAAGGGATGCGCTTATTCAAAAGAGCAGATTAAACCCTTGGCAGGGATTGAAGCTAAGCCTGCAGATATGTCTGAGGTTGATTGGAATGCATTGGATGCATTAGCAAAGTCTACTATTAGACTTCATCTTGCAGAGTCAGTTTATTTCACAGTAGTAAATGAGCAGACTATGGAAGATTTGTGGAAGAAATTGTGTGCCACTTATGAGAAGGAAACTACCTCTAATAAAGTTTACCTCATGAAGAGGTTGTTTGAGCTGCAGATGAAGGAAGGGGTCTCCATTTCTTCTCACTTGAACGAATTCAAAATTATTTTCAGCCAGCTTCAGGCTCAGAGGGAAGTCTCGTAGCAAATTCAGGGCACATAACATTGAGTGTTACCACTGTGGCAAGAAGGGCCATATGAAAAAGGATTGCTACAAGCTTAAAAGAGAGCAAAAGGATAAGAAAAAGAATGCAAATTGGGGTGCAAATCAGAAGGAAGAGAGTCCAAGGGAGGACAAAGGAAAAGTGAAGATCGAGGAGATCAATGCAGTCACACATGATAGTGACAATGACATTCTCTTCATGTCTCATTTATCTGCAGAGTTGCTTATCACTTCAGATGATGCATATTCCCAAGATTGTATTTTGGATTCTGGTGCTTCATTCCATGTTACTCCCCATAGGGAATGGTTCTCCACTTATGACAGTGGAAAGACACATTGTGTGCATCTTGGAAATGACTATGCATGTGACATAGTGGGAGCAGGTTACACAAAGTTTTCTTTTGCAAATGGTTCTGCATCTGTTTTGAAACATGTGAGACATGTGCCTAAGTTGACCAAGAGTCTTATTTCAGTGGGTCAGCTAGATGATGCTGGTTTTCACACCACTTTTGGCTTTCACAGTTGGAAAATTCAGAAGCCTGCTCTATGCTTTTGGCCAGGGGTGCCAAGTGTGGGACTTTGTATGCCTTACATGTATCAGGGGTGTTTGATCATGTTGTTGCAATAATCGAGCAGCCAAGTACTTCTTTGTGGCATTGTAGGTTGGGGAACATGAGCCAAAATGGAATGAAACTCTTATGTCGTTTGGGTTATGTACCGCATTTGAGTTTCTCTAATTTTGAATTTTGTGAGCACTGTCTCTATGGGAACCAGACTAAATCAGCCCATAAAAGAAAAGGAAAGAAAGAGTTTGAAAAGCTTGATTTGGTGCATATAGATGTATGTGATCCCATGCCTACACGGTCATTAGGCGGGGCTGAATACTATGTGACATTCATTAATGATGCAACTAGGAAAGTGTGGGCTTATGCTATAGCTCGAAAGAGTAATGTGTTCCAAGTATTTCAGAAATGGCTGGCCTTGGTTAAGAATCCTGGTCAAGTAGAATGCTTAAATAGGCTACGAGCTGACAATGGTGGAGAGTATCTCTCATGACTTTCAGCAATTCTATGATACGCGTGGGATTAAGAGGGAGCTCACATCCCCTCGTACTCCAAAGAAAAATCCAGTTGCAGAAAAGATGAACCATACCATTCAAGAAAGGTTGCAATGCATGCTTTCCAATGCAAGTCTTTCTTGTGGTTTTTGGGCTGAGGCAATGAAGACTGCAGTGCATGTGATCAATAGATCACCTAGTAAGAGTTTGGATGGTGGTATTACTGAAGAGGCATGGAGTGGCAAGAAGGCCTCTTACTCTCATTTGCGTATATTTGGGTGTGAGGCATATGCACATGTGCCAAAAGAGCTTCGAAAGAAGCTAGATCCTAAGTCTAGGAAATGCATCTTTCTAGGTTATGGTGAAAGTGGAGAGATGGGCTATCGTCTCTGGGATCCAGAAGCAAAGAAGATCATACGCAGCCATGATGTAGTCTTCAATGAGAAGAAGATGCATAAGGCACCCATGAGGGATGTGGAAATGAGAAGAATCACTTTCCAGGACGTGAATCCACCTACATATGTTGATAGACAGCAAGCTGTCCATGCACCAAATGTGCAAGAAATGGTACTACCAAGTACTCCCACAGGTATACAATCAAGGGTAGATGATGGATCATCTATTGGTGGAAATGATGAGCCAAATGTGGCTGATATGGAGGTTGAACAGCAAGCTGAAATGCCCTTGAGAAGATCATCTAGAGTGTCTAGACCACCTGATAGGTTTGTTCCAAGGGTAGACTATGTGATGCTTACTGACTGCGGGGAGCCTTCTTGTTATAGAGAGGTTATGATGTGCGAGGATCAATGCAAGTGGGAGTATGCTATGTAATCAGAGATGAGTTCACTTATGAAGAATAAGACTTGGGACTTAGTTTCTTTGCCACATGGAAAGAAAGCATTGCCATGTAAATGGGTCTACAAGATGAAGGTCACATGTGATGATATGCCTAGGTACAAGGCCCATTTGGTCGCTAAAGGGTTCAAGCAAGAGAAGGGTGTGGAGATGACCACACTTAGATGCATGCTTGGACAAGTGGCAATAGAGGACATGGATCTTATGCAGATGGATGTTAAGATAGCTTTCTTGCATGGGGATCTGCATGAGGAAATTTACATGGTGCAGCCGGAAGGCTTTGAAGAAAAGGGCAAAGAGCATTTAGTTTGCAAGCTGAAGAAGAGTCTCTATGGTCTTAAGCAAGTGCTTAGAGAATGGTATTAGAAGTTTGATGCTTTCATTCGGTCCCAGGGTTTTACAAGGAGTGAAATTGATCACTGCCTCTACACTAAAAGGGCTAAGGATAATAGCCTGATACTCCTGGCACTATATGTGGATGATATGCTATTGGCTAGCAAGAATACTTATGAGCTAGATGCATTAAAGGCCAAGTTACATGAGGCCTTTGATACGAAGGATTTGGGACTTGCAGATCATATTCTTGGTATGCGCATCACGCATGATCGGAGTAGGAAACTCCTTTGGCTTTCACAGAAGGAGTATGTTACAAAAGTATTGCAGCATTTCAATATGGAGGGGGGGAAGGCAGTGAGTACTCCATTGCCTCCATATGTGAAACTGAGTCATATAGATACTCCCAAATCAGATGAGGAGAGGGCCATGATTGCCAAGGTTCCTTATGCATCAGTGGTTGGGAGTCTTATGTATGCTATGATAGCTACTAGACTAGACATTGCATTTGCACTGGGAGTTGTTAGCCGGTATATGGATAATCCAGGAAAGAGGCATTGGGAGGTAGTTAAGTGCATCATGAGGTACATGAAGGGTACCAAGGAGATGTGCATCTGGTTTGGTAGAGGAGATATGCGTGTACTCTCGGGGGGGTCACTCATCTTATGTAACCCTATCACGTGAGTTCAAAAGAAGGATATTTTTAATTTTGAAAATTTACATAATTTAACTTACATAAGGGATTATTTAAAATTTTTTAAGAAAAAAATTACAGATTTGTATAGAAAAAGGGTACATTTTATTAATGAAAAATATACCGATAAGGGATTTTACAAATAAGCCTTGAACACACGTGATATAGAGAGTTTATACATACTTACCCCCCCGAGCGTGTACTTGGGTACACAATGTGGATAGTAGGAGATCCACTTCTGGTTATGTGTTCACCTTTGCAGGTGGTGCAATGTCGTGGATGTGTTGTGCATAGAAGTGCATTGCTTTGTCTACCACAGAGGCTGAGTATGTTGCAGCCACACGTTACAGCTATATATAGCTTGCCCTAACTTGAACTAGGTCTCACCTATATATATGTAACTAGTGATCAATATGAATCAGTCTTTGGGAGTCTATTTGGTGTGTCTATCATCTCTTCTTCTTCTTTCTCAACATGGTATCAGAGCTACAAAGGTTTTGCTATTGTATGCTCACTGTAATGAAGAAAGACATGAAGAATTAGTTGTCGATTTGATTACACATCGCTTTCAGTATCTCATCGCTTATTTTCTCTTGTCGATTTTGACATGTCTAACTTGATGTGGTTTTTTGGAGGTCTTCTGGTGAAATTTTGAGAAAGTTATCATGGCAAATGGATCATAGATCGATTTGCAAAGTGGAGCTCTTGTCGTGCTTCATTTTGAGCACTTAAACACCCTAATCGGACTTCGGAGCAGAAAGTTATGTCAAATTTCATGACGACTACTTTTTTCTTGGTTTTGTGATTGGCACGCTCGTACTGCTTTTCGCCAAGAATCTTGTGGCTTTGTGATAAACGTATTGGTTTTGTGATCAGCATGATCATAGTTCTTTTTGCCAAAAATACCTCCATTTTGTGATCAACAAGTTCTACTTTTCTCCAAAAATATCGTGGTTTCGTGATCAACTAGCTCAAAGTGCTTTCTTGGCATGCATGCTATTTCTAGTATACTCCCATCTCACGTTCTATCCCTTTTTGGGGTATCTCAAGTTTTATATTTTTAGAGCGACCATTGTATTCTTGATCATTGATGTGAGCTCTGACAAACGTATTCTTTCGAAGTATGATGGCAACGTCTATAATCATCAATGGCTTTCCTTCTGGCCAATGATCTGTTCCTCTGTTTCAAGGACACGGTTTTCCTAGTTGGAAAGTGAAGATGTTATTGATACTCAAGGTGATAATCTTTCAGATATTGTTCTTGGTGATCTCGTTTGTCCACCCTAACCCGTTGATGCAACTCCGAATCATGCTCTTGTTACTCAAGGCCCTCTCTTTGAGCAATGGAGATCTGACTTTGCTGATTGGCATTCTCGTGATAAAGCAGCTCGTCGGTATATTTTATCTGCTCTACATGATTCTCTTATGTTGGAGGTATTTGCCCTTCCTTCTTCTCATGCAATATGGGAATATCTCGTTTCTACTTTTTGTTAGAAAGCTGAAAGGAAAGAAAAGAGTGGACACAAACTCAGAATACTTGCATTACTTGGTTGTAGAATGAAGAAGAGTGAGGTCCTTAAGTAGAACACACTATTCAAAATTTTTGGACTTTCTCTCTTGGTTTGGACTTTTTTTTGGAGCATATCCTTTCCACTCAACTTCACTTAGTGAGCTAAAAAATTGGGTTTTTTGAGCACTTAATGGGTCACTTATATACAAATATGGCCTTATTAAGCTAGTAAAAAGTCAAGTGGTAACCTCTAATTTTAAAAAAAATGGCTCGCTGAAGCTATAATTCCCAAACTCATGCATGGTGCCTCCATCCAATAACTATAATAATAATAATAGTAGTCTCCTAACTCAAGTTCAATTTTAACACTATGAAGTGAAAATATGACACCATATGAAAAGAGTTTGTTGAATTCAACATATAAGTGGTGTATAGATACACCATTTAAAAAAAAAAAAGAGTTTGTTGAATTCAATACATAAGTGGTGTATAGATACACCCTTTTTTAAAAAACAAACCATACAATAAATTATCTTATTGGTGGTGTATAGATACACCATTTGTATGGAAAAAAGCATACAAAACATTATCTTATGCATCTGAATCTCGTTATTGGTGGTGTATAGATACACCATTTGTATGGAAAAAAGCATACAAAACATTATCTTATGCATCTGAATCTCGTTCAGAGTCATCAGACTCATGTAATGTATTTGAGCTTGATGGGTCAAGTCTTACCAAATGATGTTTAATATGGACACGACTTGGATCAGGGATTGTGATACATTTTTCAACATTGTATCCATGCTTCTTTTTAAAACTTCGTGTCCTCGATTTCCAGCAATGAATAATGCTACTGACTTCCACCTCTGTTAATCCCTCATTATTTGGAACCCATTCACGTTTCTTTTGCAAGCATCCCTCATAGAGTTGTTTTATTGTATATCTTCTCGGGAGATTTTTTAATGGCTTTGGTTCATACCATAAAGCTGTAAATGTTATAGGAGTTCCCTTGTCATCCCTTTCTATCTTAGTAACCTTTGCAACCCAAATTGGGCCACCTTGGTCATCCAACTCTGAACCCGGATCACATGCCCAAACTACAACAAATAGACCCTCTTCAATCTCATTACATGGTATAAACTCTGGTAAGGGTTTGTCTCCCTTCCTGCCACAATATTTTCGAGGTAAAAGGCATTCCTCTGCTTCCTCCATATCTACTAACATATTTATATCCAAAGGAAAACTTGGTGACCTAGCTTGTTCTGGCCAAAAGGATTCAGAGTATTCAATGCTCATTAAGTTTTCTTGTCTTTCTAAAGATTGGATAAGTGCTTTAGTTGATTTAATTGTCTCCAAATTCTTAGTTGATTGCTCTGGATATTTCTGCATCATACTTTGAAGATGTTTAATGAAGGCTTTCAAGCCTTTCATTTCATCTATGTCAAGTGATTTGTTTTTTGCAAGAACAAATCTAGTTTCCTCCAATGGAATTATTCGTTGTAACAAAGCATATGACTCACTCCATAAATGATCTCCATCTACTGAGTAGTGCTTCCATTGCATCACTGGAATATTGTTATGCATGTGAAACCGAAAGTAGTGTGGATTTGTGTGTCCTATTAGGGCATCATCTCCTGTTTGTAAATGTGGCTCTATAAATGCTCTCCAATCTACCATCCTCTCTAAGATAGCCACTTCTGATTCTTCCTTACAAGAACCTCCAATTTTTTTCCCAATTCGAAATAGCATATCCTCCATTGTCAAAACATCCATTGCCTTCAACTCACCAGAGATAACACTGAAGATTTGATCTATGTCTTCATGTGTATGGCCGACAAGAAGAAAGCCAACTTCCACTTCTTCAAATATTTTCAAACCAACCAACATAGAGCATAAAGCAAATATATATTTATTCTTGTTCTCTCTCCAACAATTATCAGCTTGTATTCGCAATGTGTTAGGCAAACATCCGCGAGCATCTCTGACCTTTCTTATTGCTTTCATGATTGATGTAACAACCTGGTTACTATCATGGTCATGCAAACTATCAATCCATACATCACAAAAGATTCGGTATCCATGTACTAATACTCCACACAAGTGTGTTTTTAGTCCACGTTTGCCCTCCAATGCCGGTGGGATACGTCTATATCGTGGCAAAGTGGTTGTATTCTGGTCCATGCCATCAATGGTGATGCACATGGACTTATTGACATGTGAAATAGCTTCCTCTCTCCAAGAAGCATACAACTTTCGAGCATCCTGCACATGATGTAAATGGATTGATCGCCATTTAATATATCTTCCTCGCTGCTGCTCACATTTACTATGTTCAATGGCATTTTTTAATTCATCACATGTCTTACATTTTGACATCCTTTGCTTTGATGGTGTCTTGACATGGCAAAAATCTCTACGCCAAATTTTGTACAAGGTTGATCGTGAAATCATGCTCTCGTCTCTGTCTTGTAAAGTTTTATTGACAGTCTCTAGGACGACCTTCTTTGTCATTCCCAAAGGAAGATGTTGTTGGCATTCGACACGTCCATCTAGCATTGTTTGTTGAAGATGAGGCTGCGGTAATGCATGGTCTTCGAGAACTTGCTTTAATGTTGCGGTTGCATTTATAGTGCTTCCATGGCATTTAAGCTTGTACGTATTTCCATGAATTGTATGAATAACTTTTTCTTTCACCTCTGCCCAGATGGTCCAATATGTGCCATGTGATAGTCCAGTTAACCATTGATATCCTTGATTGCAAATGGGTCTCCCATTAACCATGGGTTTCAATCTAGGTTTACAGTGTCCTGTGCTCAAATCTTGATTAGTGCCTTGATGAAGAAAGCATGAAAACTCTTGAAGAAGATAGTTATGTCTATTAGGCGCTGTCTTACTCCAAATACCAAGGCGTATGGCTGCACAATCATCTTTCCCAACTTTTCTAATGCAAAGTCTCTTGCAACAAACTCGCATAAGCATCCTTTCCATATTCTCCTCGGATAGCATCACATGTCTCTTTGGTTCTGGAATTGATGCCATGATTCTTCGCCTCTTCACACTCACATACTTTCTTTTTGTAAATAGTGTCTTGCGTTTTCTAGTTGTAAGACCATCAAACCTCGAATCCATTTCCCTTGAATCTTCATCTTTATAATCAAATGCTGTGTAGGCTTGAGAATTATTTGATACCTTATAATATCTTGGAAATGGCAATCTGGTCGACATGTTCATTGATGTCAATTTGTTGCTAATGCCTCTTGAATTTTGTGGTTGAACTGTTTCTCCTTCGTAACTCAAGATTCTCCCATCTATATTCTCTGGCATGCTAGCAACAATATTCTCATATTCTCTGCCCCTTTTGCCTTGTATTCGAGTGGTAACATCATGATCATTGTCACTAATATCATCAATTCCTGTTATTGCATCACTTATCCCATTGATCTTTGCGTGTATTTTTCTTTGTGGTCCCATCTTATTATTTTCAACACATCTTCTGTCTTTTATATCAATAAGCATGTTTGAGTCACTTGCAGCACAAGACAAGTCTTCTATACCAGTGAGCCTGTTTGAGTCACTTGCAACACAGGATAAATCTTCTATACCAGTGAGCCTGTTCGAGTCACTTGCAACACATGACAAGTCTTCTATACCAGTGAGCCTGTTCGAGTCACTTGCAACACAAGACAAGTCTTCTATACCAGTGAGTATATTTGAGTCACTTGCAACACAAGAAACCTTTTCTGCATCAACATCTGTTACTATAATGTCCTCGATACCTGTGAGCATGCCACTATGATACTCTTGATTACTACTATAGCTTCTTATCAATTTGGATCCCATTTGTGTTATAGTCTTTTTCTTCTGATAATATTCTGTTGTGTCTTCCATGACATTGAAGGAAACTGTCTTGGGCAAACTTGATTTCAAGAAAGCTAACCCCCATTTACAAGTACTATGAACTTGTAGTTGAGACGTAGTATTATGGACGTCTAATTGTGAAGTACTATCCATTGCATTTTGAATGACACCTGCACTAGTCAACTTAATTATCTCCACTATACAGAGAAAACTCTGAGCATAGCCCTTAAAGTTGCCAATTGCTAAAACTTCTCCGAAGCGAGATAACATCTGTACTTTTTCCCCCTGGATATAAGTTTTCTTGATATCTTGAAAGTATGTCTTTGGAACAATTTTGTCTTGGTCCCAGAGTGTTCTGTGTGCTTGCATATCAAATATATCACATTGTAAGATATCTCCCAATGTTTCAAAGTCTCCATGTGGATATTTTAAATGTACTTCAGGATTTACAACGTTGGTGATTATCACTACACATCTTCTCTCACCACAACGTTGAAAATGACACACATTCATAGGATCAAGACTATGAATTCGTCCAAAAGCCACCACTTCATTCTTCTCATATAACACCACATCCATACCCTCTGTTAGGGTGAATACCTGTTTTATGTATAAAAGTAAATTAGCAACTCAAAATGAACATTTAATAAATAATCATTGAGCTTATTATTACTTAATAACTTCTATATCAAAACTAGCAGAGAAGGCATTAACCTAAACCCTACATCCTAAACTTTAAATAATTAATACCAAAACATCTTAACCACCGTAAATCCTAAACTTTAAACATTTAATTCTTAAACCCTAAACCCTAAATCCTAAACCCTAAAAATATAATCATAAACACTAAACCCTAAACACTAAATCTTAAATCCTAAGCCCTAAATCCTTAACCCTAAATACTAAACCCTAAACCCTAACCCTAAAATACAATCAAAATTTTATGATTTTTCTCGATTTGTGCAACATGTTAGATATACCCCCAACTCAAGCAACACGTTGGGGGGTATATCCGACCTGTTGCACAAATCTAGAATTTTCTCGATTTGTGCAACAGGTCGGATATACCCCCCAACCTGTTGCTCAAGCAACAGGTTGGGGGATATACCCGCAACCTGTTGCTTAAGCAACAGGTTGGGAGGTATATCCAACCTGTTGCACAAATCGAGAATTTTCTCGATTTGTGCAACAGGTTGGATATACCCCCAACCTGTTGCTCAAGGTTGGGGGGTATATCCGACCTGTTGCACAAATCGAGAATTTTCTCGATTTGTGCAACAGGTTGGATATACCCCCCAACCTGTTGCTTGAGCAACAGGTTGGGGTATATCCAACCTGTTGCATGAATCAAGTTGGATATACTCCAACATGTTGCACAAATGGAGAATTTTCTTGATTTGTGCAACAGGTTGGATATACCCCCAACCTGTTGCACAAATCAAGAAAATTCTCGATTTGTGCAACATGTTTAATATACTCCCCAACCTGTTGCTTGAGCAACAGGTTGGGGGGTATATCCGACCTGTTGCACAAATCAAGAATTTTCTGGATTTGTGCAACATGTTGGATATACCCCCCAACCTGTTGCTTGAGCAACAGGTTGCGGGTATATCCCCCAACCTGTTGCTCAAACCCCCAACCTGTTGCACAAATCAAGAAAATTCTCGATTTGTGCAACATGTTTAATATACTCCCCAACCTGTTGCTTGAGCAACAGGTTGGGGGGTATATCCGACCTGTTGCACAAATCAAGAATTTTCTGGATTTGTGCAACATGTTGGATATACCCCCCAACCTGTTGCTTGAGCAACAGGTTGCGGGTATATCCCCCAACCTGTTGCTTGAGCAACAGGTTGGGGGGTATATCCAACCTGTTGCATAAATCGAGAAAATTTTCGATTTGTGCAACAGGTCGGATATACCCCCCAACCTGTTGCTTAAGCAACAGGTTGGGGGTATATCTAACATGTTGCACAAAATCGAGAAAAATCATAAAATTTTGATTGTATTTTAGGGTTAGGGTTTAGGGTTTAGTATTTAGGGTTAAGGATTTAGGGCTTAGGATTTAAGATTTAGTGTTTAGGGTTTAGTGTTTATGATTATATTTTTAGGGTTTAGGGTTTAGGATTTAGGGTTTAGGGTTAAAAATATAGGGTTTAGGGTTTAGCTTTTAGGGTTTATGATTATTGTTTTAGGGTTTAGGATTTAGGTTTTAAGGTTTAGTATATAAGATCATGAGCTTAGAGTGTAGAATCTAGGGTTTAGAATTGAGAATTAGGTTTTAGAATTTAAGTTATAGGGATTAGGATTTAAGGTTTAGGAATTATAACTATTATATAATTTTAAGAGCTTAGATTATATAACCTAAGATTTAGGAAACTTTAGGATTTAAGATTTAGGGTGTAAGATTTAAGATATATAGACTATATAAAATATGCATTCTAAAGTATTTAGTTTAGATATATATAGACTATATGTTATATGCTTTCCAAAGTGTTTTGTTTATAGGTATGATACATTGCAAAGGCTTTACTTTAAGTAAGTATAAGTCTACCTAGTCAAAGTATCCTACTGATTAGGGACAAGCACATAGGCTAAAAGCACACCGATTCATATTTTTTTACATTCATGCTGCATGGTGTATCAAAAGGTACGATCCTTTGCAAAGGCTTTACTTTAAGTAGTTACAAGCCTACCTACTCAAAGTATCCTACTAATTAGGAACAAGTACATAGGCTAAAAGCACACCGATTCGAAGAAGTGATGTATGCACACTGATTAGGAAGAAGTGCATGGTGTATGAGAAGAAATGAAAAAGTATTTGATAAGAAATATTCGAAGAAATATATATTCCATATCATGGACATTCTAAGAAATATGTATTCCATATCATGGATACCATGGATATCTGGTGCTTGCTAAAGTAAAAAAAAATGATATGGATGCAATGATACTGTAGTCTTCTAGATTCTATGGTTTTAAATACCTACCTTACAAATACATTATCTAATTTTGCATTCTTTCGACTAACCAACAAGTATTATACACATGGAATCATGGATATCTGATGGTTACTAAAGTAAAAAAATGATATGGATGCAATGATAGTGTAGTCTTCTAGATTCTATGGTTTTAAATAACTACCTTACAAATACATTATCTAATTTTTCATTTTTTGACTAACTAACAAGTATTATACATATGGAATAAAAGCATACATGCTAAAAGTAAGTGTGTAAATTTTAATATTTTCTAAATTTTAAAATTAATTTAATTCTTTTATTGACTACTTTTTAAAATTGAAAGGTTATTAGTATATAATCTACATAATTTTAAATGTTATTAATGTATAATATTAATTATTTATATATTTATTTAAATTTATATAATAATTAATTTATATTTATATTAGTTTTTAAGTTAATAATGTATAGAAGAGCAATATATTCACTAATTCTTCATTGTTTTAAGACTAAGTATTATATAAAGCACATATGCTAAAAGATCTCCTTTCAATTTTTTTCTTAAATTAATGTATTTATATATTTATTTATATAATAATTATATAATATTTATATTAATTTATAGATTAATAATATATATTTTTAGTAAAATTATATTTTAACATTAGTTAATAAAAATTTAATTTATTATATTATGGGGTAAAAATATTATAAATGGATTTCTTATATTAATAAAAAAAATTGAAAGGTTATTAGTATATAATCTACATAATTTTAAATGTTATTAATGTATAATATTAATTATTTATATATTTATTTAAATTTATATAATAATTAATTTATATTTATATTAGTTTTTAAGTTAATAATGTATAGAAGAGCAATATATTCACTAATTCTTCATTGTTTTAAGACTAAGTATTATATAAAGCACATATGCTAGAAGATCTCCTTTCAATTTTTTTCTTAAATTAATGTATTTATATATTTATTTATATAATAATTATATAATATTTATATTAATTTATAGATTAATAATATATATTTTTAGTAAAATTATATTTTAACATTAGTTAATAAAAATTTAATTTATTATATTATGGGGTAAAAATATTATAAATGGATTTCTTATATTAATAAAGTGTAGTGAGAAGAGTTTTTTGAAAAGATTTATGATTGAATTTTGTTTTGAAGTTGTTGCGTACGCAATAGGTAGGACATTTGAGTGGTTTTGAGATTGATAGAGATATTTGTAATAACGTGTAGTGAGAAGAGTTTTTTGGAGGATTTGTGATAAAATTTTGTTTTGAAGTTGTTGCGTACGCAATAGGTAGGGAGGTTTGAGTGCTTTTGAGGTTGAGAGAGAAATGTGTTATAGATTTTTTTTTTTTTTAAAGGAGTTTTTTGGAGAGATTTATGATTGAATTTTGTTTTGGAGTTGTTGCGTACGCAATAGGTAGGGAGGTTTGAGTGGCTTTGAGGTTAAGAGAGAAATTTGTAATAGATTTTTTTTTTTGGTTGATGAGTTTTTTTGAGAGATTTATGATTAAATTTTGTTTTGAAGTTGTTGCGTACGCAATAGGTAGGGTTTGAGTGTTAAATTTTGTTTTGAAGTTATTGCGTACGCAATAGGTAGGGAGGGGTTGTGAGAGTTTGAGTTAAAGAGGAAAATTTATGGAAAAAAAGATTTAATGCTAAAATGGTTTTTTAAGTTGTTGCGTACACACAAGTTTTTTAGAAAAAGATCGGATTTGAAAAAAAATTCAAATTTATAAAAACTTGATTCTTAGAAGTTCTTGCGTACGCAACAACTCACCTCTTGCATCATTTTGAAAATTTTTGCGAATCCTGCAACAGGTTGATGAGAGGAGAGAAGCGTGGAGTGTAAACGAATGATCTATGAATGAAAGAGAGAATGAAGAATGTTCTACTTATAGTGAACCTAAAAGAACTAAAAAAACCTTAAAAACTAAAAAAAGCTGACTTGACCTAAAAGCTATCCATTTCCTATAAAACTCTACTTCTCCTCATTCTGTCTCACAACTCTCTTATTCTCTTTCACAACTCTCTCCTGGAGCTCCACCACCTCTCCACTCAGGTACTCCCTCCCTCCCTCTTCTCCAACTTCCTCTCTCCCCTCCCCTTCCCGTCCCTTCCCCTCTCCTCCCGCTTCTCCCCTCCCTTCCCTTCCCCCTTCTCCTCTCCTCCCTCCCCAAGGCCCCTTCCCCTCCCCTTGCTTGCTCCCTCCTCCTTCCGTCCCCTTCCTTCCCTTCCCCCTGTCGTCGCTACCCCCCCCACTCCCCTCCGCCCCCCTTCCCTCCCCTCCGCCCTTCCCACTCCCCTCCCTCCCTCCCGCCCTCCGCCGCACCCCCCTCCTGCCCTGTCGTTGACCCTCTGCCCCCCCTTCCCTTCGCCCTCCCCTCCGTCCCTCCCTCCCTGCCGCCCTCCCCCCTCCGCCTTCCCCTTTCCTCCCCTCCGCCCCCAAGCCCCCCTTCCCTTCGCCCTCACCTCCGTCCCTCCCTCCCGCCCACCCTCCCCCCTCCGCCTCCCCCTTTCCTCCCTCCGCCCCCCAACCCCCCCCCTCCCCTCCCGCCCTCCCCACGCCCCCCCCGGCCGGCGCGCCCGCCCCCTTCCGTCGTCGGAAGGGGACGGGCGCACCGGCGGGGGGGGCGTGGGGAGGGCGGGAGGGGAGGGGAGGGGGGCGGGCGCGCCGGGAGGGGGGGCTGGGGGCGGGGGGCGTGGCGAGGGCGGGGCGGGCGCGCCGGGAGGGGGGCTGGGGGCTGAGGGAGGGGGGGTGTGGGAAAGGGGAGGGGGGGCAAGGGCGCCCCCCCCCACCTGTTGCGCACAGGTGGGGGGGGGCACCCTTGCCCCCCCTCCCCTTCCCCACACCCCCCCTCCCCTCGCCCCCCGCGCGCCCGCCCCCCCTCCCCTCCCGCCCTCCCCACGCCCCCCCACCGCGCGCTCCCCACACCTCCCCTCCCCTCGCCCCCCGCGTGCCCGCCCCCCCCTCCCCTCCCGCCCTCCCCACGCTCCCCCACCGCGCGCGCGGGGGGGGGCGTGGGGAGGGGGGAGGGCCGGGCGTAGGGGGGCGGGAGGGGAGGGGGGGCGTGGGTGGGGCGGGGGGCGTCGCGAGGGCGGAGGGGGGGCGGGCGCGCCGGGAGGGGAGGCTGCGGGGGTGGGGAAGGGGAGGGGGGCGAGGGCGCCCCCCAACTTGTTGCGTGCGCAACAGGTGGGTGGGGGGGCGGCCCCCCCCACCTGTTGCGTGCGCAACAGGTGGGGGCTTCCCCCTCCCCTCCCGCCCTCCCCACGCCCCCCACCGCGCGCCCGCCCCCCCTTCCGGGGCGTGGCGTGGGGGGGCGCGGGAGGGGAGGGGGGGCGTGGGTGGGGCGCGGGGGGGCGGGGGGCATGGCGAGGGTGGAGGGGGGGCGGGCGCGCCGGGAGGGGGGGCTGCGGGAGGCGGGGTGTGGGGAAGGGGAGGGGGGCGAGGGCGCCCCCCAACCTGTTGCAACAGGTGGGGGGCTTCACCCCACCCGCCCCCCTTCCCTCCCATCCGCCCATCCCTCCCGCCTTCCCCTTCCCTCCCCTCCGCCCCCCCAACCCCCCCTTCCCGCCCCCTGCGCGCCTGTCCCTCTCCCCTCCGCCCCCACGTGCCCTCCCCTCTGCCCCGTTCCCTCCCCTCCGTCCTCCCAACCCTCGCACACCCCCGTCCTCCCCACGCCCCCCCGCGCGCGTTGGGAGGGGGGTTGGGGGCGGAGGGAAGGGGGGTGGGGGAGCGCGGGAAGGGGAGGGGGGCATCGATGCCCCCACCTGTTGCGCACGCAACAGGTACCCCTCGCCCCCCTCCGCTTTCCTCCGCCCGCCCGGCCCCCGCTCCTCCCTTCCCTTGCCCCTCCCCTTCCCTCACCACATGCACACACACGTGTGGAGAGGGAAGGGGAGGGGCAAGGGAAGAGGGGCGTGGGGAAGGAGCAAGGGGGAGGAGGGCGGGCAGAGGGAAGAGGTGGGCGTGGGTGATTAAAATAAACTAACTAATTAAAATAAAATAATTTAAAAAAATATTTTATTTTAAAAATTAAAAATAAATAAAACTTAAAAAATATTTAATTAAAAATTTATTTAATATTTTGAGTTTGAAAATCATTGTATTTCTCATTTTTTATTTTTGATTGTTTTTCAGAAAACTATAGCTTTCATGGCTTCCAGTTTTGGTTCCAAGGTGTCTTTCAAATACCTTGAACATGCTTGGTATTTTATGGAGCGGAAATCAAAGTATTTTTTGGTGATCACTTCAGAGAACATATCAAGCCCGAAATATTCTGCAGAGGCAGTAAGAAATGGTGGCATGGTATCAAACATCAATATTAAAGAAAACAATTTAATAGAAATTGTGTGCCAAGGAAAGAATGACGAGGTGGTTTACAAGTTACGAGTTACTCCGAAGCACTTCTTGAAACCGTTACCAGATTCAATGGAGGGATCCCAAGAATTACTTAATGCCTTAGAAGCATTGAAGAAAATGTGGGATGCATTTCCAAGTGGTGGTGTTGAACCTTCAGGGGCATTAATTATGCCATCTATAACACACAACCCTCAAGTACCGTCAATATCTGTGGCGGTAACTCCGATAACTCCAACAAGTGTAACTACAGTATCTCCAACTGTACCTACGCCATCGACTGCTGCAACTACAGGAACAAGAAGGAGTGATCGTGGAGTAGACTCAAGTGCTATAGCTATTCCTAGAAAGAGAGCAAAAATAACTCCTACTCCACGTGGAGATCGCTCAAGTGTAGGCTATTTAAAACCTGGCGAAAAATTGGATAGCGATGAAGAGAAAGATCAGCAAGAAGAAGATACAAGTCTCGAAGACTTTTCTATAAGTGTGGCGGACTTACATCCTCCAGAGGATGAGGGATACATTTGGGGATTTTCACAATTCAGCGTGGCCACAATGCTTATTGATCGAGCTTCATTGTTCACAAATCAAAGAAAGCTCGATAAGATATTTGCACGCAAATTGTATGAAGATACAAGGAAAACAAGAACTCCCGTTGCCACTAATATCACTCTTCGTCCTATGGCATTTAAGAGACTTCAAGAAGATGATCCCACATTTCAAAAGCGCGTGGACTTTCTTGATGCTTTTGAGAACTTTAGAAAGAGTGACTTTGTTCGTGGAGAGGCTTTGTATCAAAGCCGATATGGGAGTGACATCGAGAAGAGATACATGCTGGCAAAGAATAGATTCTTAGAAAGATGTAGGTTTGAGCCCATTGATGGGCAACACTTTTGTGAGGCTTGCAGGATCGCCCTTGATGAGGGAAGAAAAGGAAACTTGCCACAGATTGAGTGGATGGAAAAGTTTCAACGGGTCATTTGTCATATATGCATATTTAATGATGACTCGAAGTACATTCTGCTCCATTTAGGTTGAAAAAAAGCTCTTCTCTTTCTGAGATCTTGATAAAGGCAAGGGAGTTATGGATGGGCTGTGGAAAGCCACAAACAGTGAAGGGCAGGAGACCTACATCGGAGTACATGACAAAGAGGACTCGGTTCTATAGATGCTTGAAAGGTGTTGTAAGCAATACGCAAGGCATACCAGGTAACAAGGTTGAGGCAAAGGATTTGAACACCGCTGTTGCAAGATACAGGGATGTTACCTGCATTGTCTTCCGTGAGGAATCAGTGTTTCAAAGCATCGTGGATGTTTGCCAAGCATATGAAACAGGAAAGATATCCTTTGAGGCACCAGAGCACATTGCAACTCAGAGGAAAGAAATAAAGAAACCGATGTCTATTGTTTGGTGGAGAGCTTTAAGGTTTGTTCCAGATGCAATAACAGAAGAAGTATGCAAGAAGATCCTAAGTGGTGACTGCTTCTTTGGAAAGAAGAGCAAGCATAGCAACTTAGATGAAGTGGTCACCCGAATGATTCAAAGTGAGGCTGCTCTCTCGGCACTATTATTTTTATTGAAATCTGATGATGAGTTAGCTGGCAAGTCAATTGATGTGGATAAGAAGAAAGCACTTAGCCTAGGTCAACTCCTTGATAAAACATGGGCTAGAAAGTGGTTGGCTTCAATGGATGCAGATGCCACACCAACAAAGGATCTAAGAGCTAAAATGCCAAAGGTTGTTGAGACAGAATATATGGACATTAAGAAAAAGGCCTTGCAGTCCAGTACCCAAGGTAGAGCAATTGGTGGTTTAGATGATGGTTCTTCATTCAGCTTCTCTTATGATATCCTGCTATCAGAGAATGATACAAAATTTGCACACATCAATGGCATTGATACGGAGCATTTCATAACAATGAGCGGTCATGCTTGGGAGAAGCCATGCATATTTTTCATAAATGAATTGCAAGACCTTGCAGTGTCACAAATAGTTGAACTTGTGCGGTTTATTGTTGAAGGTCCTATGGCAGATAAGAAAAGATCAACGTTGGTCCTGTTCGTGACAGAATCACAAAGGGATGCCCTATATGCGAGTTTGACATCTTCATTTGGGTATTTACTTTCAAAAGTATACCATGGTATAGTCCTGCGTAATCATATGACTGTCTTGGAAGGCACTGCCATTCAAGTCTTGCAGCCTTTCTTGATGTGCTTCTTATCGAGGGGTGGTGGTAATCTAATCCAAACTCCTTTAAGGACTCTCGAGCTTCATTACTTTGAGGACCATAAGGTTAAGCTTGATGCAGCAATGGTGGATTACAGAAAGCCGATGGATCCTGATGTGATACTAGAGATGACAAAGAATTTATTGAATGATGGGTGGGAAGTAGCATTGTATCGAATGGGTTTTGCTCTGAGAAATTGCTACGGCAAGGTAAAAATGTAAATGTTATTGATACCCCCCATCAAATTGAGTTCTTTGACACATATTACAGTTGCACTACTTTCTTTGAGGAGGAAAATGTCAAAGAAGAGGGTAGTGAGTCTGAGGGTGATGATTCTAGCTCAGGTGATGATGAGGATGAAAGCTCTGCATCCGATGACTTACGGCAAGAAGAAATCCGCACAAAGAATAAGGGTGATCAATTGTCAACTAGAGTCAAGGAGGTTCCACTCATCATACGGGAAGGTTCACGGCAACAAGAAGTTACAGTAGTACAGCACGTCACAGGTAAAGGTAAGGCTAAAGAGGTGGAAGCACTTCCCTTAAAATTAAAAGTGAGGAAGGCACCCTTGATCTTGGATGAAGGACAGGCAAGTGGATCGATCTTGGGTGAAGGACAGGCAAGTGGATCAAGCAAGGAAGCCTTACTTAAAGAAGGTATGGACGAGGCAAAGCATGACCAGGAGGAGTTACCAGGAGGCATAGATGGTTCTTCAACCATGACCTTACAGACTCCAGAGCAGCCTACTAGTCAGGAACCTAGTAGCCAGGTCCCTACTTACCAAGAACTTGGTCATGAGACTCTAGAGCCGCCTACTAGTCAAGTGCTTGGAACTGAAGAGCAAACTAGTAAGGACCTTGCTACTGAGACTCCAGTCTTAGAGCAGCCTATTAGTCAGGACCCTGGTAGTCAAGGGCCTGGCATTGAGGACATTGGTACTGAGTAACATGTTGGCTAACGGCTTTGTAATCACAAGTTTTGAACTTCTATGTAAAGCTAATATCTAATGAAAAGTTTACTACTTTTTTTATTTCTTTACTCTCATTATTATGTATAAAGATTGTTTATGAGGGCCATTTTATACTTAACGGTGTTTTTTAATACCAAGTGTGGTGTATATGTACACTACTTACACATAAAAGGATTTATCTACACTACCTTTCTAAGGGCTTTATGTACACCACCTTTCTAAAAGAAATGGTCATAAAGGTGTGTGCACACCACTTATACATAAAGGTGTTTATTTACACCACCTTTCCAAGAGAATTGGTCATGTATTGGTCATCTATTGATGTTCTTACGTGATTATGAAGATGTTTATGTAGACCACTTTGTAAGAGAATTGGTCATCTATTATTGGTCATGTATTGATGTTCTTAGGTGATAGTTGCTCAATTCACAAGAAGTTATGAAGATGTTTATGTAGACCACTTTGCAAGAGATTTTTGTGAAGTTATGAAAATGTTTATGTAGACCCCTTTGTAAGAGATTTGGTTATGCATTGATTTTTGTAAAGTTATGAAAATGTTTATGTAGACCCCTTTGTAAGAGATTTGGTTATGCATTGATGTTATTAGTACTTAATTATTAAATCTTTTGTTTTGAGTTGGCAAATCTAGTTCAAAATCATTAAATCTTTTGTTTTGAGTTGGCAAATCTAGTTAAAAAACAACATTACTAGTATATTCAAAATTTTTGGACTGTTTTTTAGTCCATTTCTCAAATTGGACTTTACACAAGTCCAAAAATTTTGAATAGTGTGTTGTAGGCACCTCATACATGCTCACTGACATCACTGATGACTTCAGAGCTCCACAATCATCTCCTCAATCTGCTCCTAGATTCTCTCAATCATCCTATGTGGCTTTCCACCACCTAACTGTGCTTGTGGGAACCTAACTGTGCCTCTAGCACTCACACATAGAAACATAAGGTGTGCCTGAGGCATACACCTTGAGATATCCCAACAAACCCCCCCTCAAGGGAATGCCTCAGGCTATGTCAAGGATACATCTAGTCTCATAGTTTCTCATGCCATCTCATGGTGGTCAAGGATTAATCTATGGCTAGGTTCTCATGCTAGCAAGGGTTCCCTTGGGTGTAAGGTAAACAAAAGGGATACAAAAAGACCTTCCAATGGTTATCTCCCCTGCATGTACATGCACACAATGTCTGCAGGAGGTACCATGGAACAAAACATACACATGGCCTACATCATAAGGTGACCAGAGGTGTTTACAAAACACACAACACACAATAGTTTATTTTCATTCATTTTGGAGGACTATCCAGGCTGAGTACCTTGACATAAAAAGAGAGATCTGGAGCATACATAGAGATGATTTAAAATGCATAATCTTCATGGGATGCCTCATCTTGTGGAGGCAAAATATCCATGTCAAGGCAAGGTCTTACCACATGGGCAGTGTCTAGTGCCTTATAAGATGGTACTATGATAGAACAAGTGGATCTGAAAATCATATCCTTCAAGAGAACAATTATCTTGTCATCTCCATAGTTGTGTAGAGAAGCATATCTTAGGTATCTGACCTTCATCTTTTTCTTGTACTTGGAGTCCAATAAAAGTGCCATGAGAGGGTAGATCTCTGGCTTTGTAGTTTCTTCCTTTTTGGCAACCATTGTTTTGGCAATCTTCAACAAGGAAGTCATGTTGGCATTTTCATCCTTTGTAGCATAACAAGACATTGCTTTATGTTTTGGCTTTTCACATATTTTGCATAAGCAAGCCATGAGAGGCTCTAACCCAAGTATTGGGCAGTGTCTTCTCTCTTACAGAGCTTAGAATAACAACTGAAATGCTTCAAAATATAAGCATTTAATGTAGCAAAGTCTTGTGACCAAATTTCAAACAATGATGCTTCTTCTTACATGCTTCATAGAAGTGACTAAAATGAATACTTTTCAATCAAAACCAGGTCTAGCAATTCAAAACAAAACTGAAGCCACACTTGTACTGAAGTTATTGAAAGTTTCAAAAAACCAGAAATGCTAGAGTAGCATTTTATGTAGCATCATCTTCAAAAACTTGTCCAAAACTGTCAAAACCAAAAGGCTGAACTTGGAGGGCTTGTATCTCACTCTTCAAAGCAAGGAAAAGAGGGCTTTTTAAAGCGAAAGAAAGCTCATATACCAGAGAGGGTCCAGCACAGAGGTTGGACGAAATGGTGCGCACTTTTGCCCGGGAGAGTTGCTACAGGCTGAAACTGAGTTTTGACGATTTCTCCCTTGTTACTGAACCAAATGACCTGAAAAATGGCTCAAAATCTTCATCTTGAGGTTGCCCATCTACTCCTAAGAGGGCTTAGGCAATGGCGGAGCAGGCAGGGAGTATTGAGCAACAGAAGAAATTCGCTGTTTGGAGAATGGCAGCCACCACAGACGTTTTTTCTTCAATTGCTTGCAGGTGGAAGTTTGCCCATACTAGAGGAGTTTCCAGCTCAGAGGGTTTGGGCAATGGTCGTTTGTTGGTAGAGAACCAAGCTCTCAAAGATTTTGGGAAGAAAGAGGAAAATGGAGAAGAAGAAGATGAAGAAGAAGATGATGATGTGGCAGAAATGGGCTCAAGGGGGATCAAATGGCTCTGATACCATGTTGGAAAGCTGAAAGGAAAGCAAAGAGTGGACACAAACTCAGAATACTTGCATTACTTGGTTGTAGAATGAAGAAGAGTGAGGTCCTTAAGTAGGCACCTCATACATGCTCACTGACATCACTGATGACTTCAGAGCTCCACTGTGCCTCTAGCACTCACACATAGAAACATAAGGTGTGCCTGAGGCATACACCTTGAGATATCCCAACACTTTTGAGAAGAAATCTATCACAAAAATTCTTTATCTTCGTAATCTTTTGAGCACTCCATACAAAGTTGGAGCTCCTATGACAACTCATATTGACTCATTCAAGAATATCGTCAATCAACTTGCTGCTGTTGGTGCACCTGTTCCACGAAATCATTGGTGACCTATCTTCTTGACACAGTCTAGGATCCATTATATGATAATATTGTTACCATCCTTTCCAACAAAAATGTTATTGATTTTGATCAAACATGTATTTCTTTGATTGAGTACGCTCAACGTCGTAAATACCCTCATGAATCTGTGATGATAACAATGGATGATGCAGATTCAGAGACAGCTTGTGTTGCTCGCAAGTGTCCTTTCTTCAAATATGGACGTGGTAGTTATGGACGTGGTGGTCATCCGTATAGAGGTGGCAATTCTTCTCGTCTCAAATATCCTGAGAAACATTGTTCTTACTGTGATAAGCATGGTCATGTTATCTCTGACTGTTGGGCTCAGCAATATGATGAGGAACATGGTGTTACCACTAAGCAACCCCACTTATCCAATAATTCTCCTTGCGAATATTGTGGCAGAAATCATCCATCCTTTTGATGTTATAAGAGGTGTTATGATCACGAATGTACTCAAGCATATGCTGCTCAACAACAAGATGCCCATACGCATCAAGAGGCAAATCATATCATTTCTGATGTCTCTCCAGATAGGATACTTCATGTTCGAGATGGTTCCACTTTTATTGTTGATTCTGGTGCTACTGGTAATGTGACATATCAATCTCAATGGTTACATAATTATCATGCTCTTCCTCACAAGAAATTGGTTTATCTTGCTAATGACACTACTTGTAAAGTCATGGGCATTGGAGATTTATATCTTGGCACTTTTTCTTCAACAAGAGTCTTGCAAGGCGTTCTCCATGTTCCAGATCTTCAGAGAAATCTTCTTTCTGTTGCACGACTTGTTGATCTTGGTCTCTTTATTGGCTTTGACCACACAGAGTGTCGGATTGAAAAAGATGGACATACCATAGCAGTTGCTCCTCGGAATGGTAACCTCTTTCAACTTTCCTTAAATAATGATATGTAAGTGGGTTTATAAAACCAAAACTAAAGCTGATGGTTCTTTTGACAAGTTTAAAGCTTGTCTGGTTGCAAAAGGATACTCACAAATTGCAAGAGTTGATTATCATGATACCTTTTCACCCATTGTTTGCAGCACAAGTATTTGGGTACTCTTGGCTTTTGCTACTCAATTTGATTTGGAGATTCATCTAATGGATGTGAAAACTGCTTTTCTTAATGGAGATCTTAAAGAGGAGATTTATATGGAGAAACCAAAAGGGTTCATACTTCCCGGTCAGGACCACCTTGTTTGTCAACTTCATCGTGCTCTTTATGGTCTAAAACAAGCTTCCAGTTCTTGGTACATGAAAATGGATCAGTTTCTAACTTCTCAAGGTTTCAACTCTTGTTTCTCTGACCCCAACTTATATGCCAAACATGATGGTGCTCTTTTTGTCATCCTTGCTCTTTAGGTGGATGACACCATACTTGTTTCCAACAATCTCGATTTCTTGCATCATGTCAAGAAAATCTTATCCTCAGCATTTGATATGGTTGATCTTGGTGACATTCATTCATGTCTTGGTATTCAAGTTGAACGATTTCGTCACAAGGGAATTTTGCTACTTCAACAAGCAAAATTCATTCAAGATGCAGTTCAAAAGTTTGGCTTGACGAATGCTCACTCTGCGACCACTCCTTGTCTTGTGAGCTCTGTCAAAAGTACTCGATTGACTCATGATGTTGAGGTTTCACATCAACCCTATGCCAATCTTGTTGGTTGCCTGCAGCTTGTTGATTTGAACACTCGACCAGATATTCTTTTTACTGCCAATTTTCTAGGTCAATATCTGGATGCTCCCTCAATGCAACATTGGTCTGCAGCAAAACGTGTTCTAAAGTATTTGAAAGGCACTTCTGATTTTTGGATTAGTTTATCGATGTCATACAAAATCATCTTCTGTGATGTCTCTTGATCTTTTGGGATATACAGATGCAGATTAGGCGAGCTCTCACTTCTCTATGCGGTCTATAAGTGGCTTTTGAGTATGTAGCGGCTTCTCTAGTAGCTCAAGAATTGGTTTGGCTACGACAATTGCTTGAAGATATTGGTCAATCTCCATCATCCAGTACTCCTCTCAGGTGTGATAATCAAAGTGCCATAAGTCTGGCTAAAGACTATGTTCAGCATAACAAATCCAAACATATTGCTGATCATTACCATTATGTCAGACATGAAGTGAAGAAAGGGATGATAATGATTGAACATTGTCCCACTTCTCAGATGATTGTACGCTTCACACTCGAGGGGGTCACTCATCATATGTAACCCTATCACGTGAGTTCAACAGAAGGATTTTTTTAATTTCTAAAATTTACAGAAATAAATATACATAAGGGACTATTTAAAATAGTTTTGGAAAAAATTTACAGACTTGTATAGAAAAGGGGTACATTTTATTAATGAAAATTTTTACAGATAAGGGACTTTAAATATAGGCCTTGAACGCACGTGATATAGAGGGTTTGTACATAGTGACCCCCCTGAGGCTTCACAGTGCTACGATCAAAACTTGGAGTTCTTGCAGCTTCTCTCTTCCAAGATTAACACACCTATGGGTGACCTTTTGTATATAAATGCACATCTGCATTACATACTTGTAAATAATTGTACAAATGATCAACTTGTATACTTGTATATAGGAGCTTGGGTTTTTCCTTTGTGCTCCCCAAGGGTTTTTTTTAATCCGTAGCTAGGGACCTTTGTTTAAGTGGGGGTGTTAGAGCTATATATAGCTTGCCCTAACTTGAACTAGGTCTCAACTATATATATGTAACTAGTGATCAATATGAATCAGTCTTAGGGAGTCTATTTGGTGTGTCTATCATCTCTTCTTCTTCTCTCTCAACACCACAGAGGGTTGCAAGGAGGCTATATGGCTTGATCGGCTAGTGGGAGATTTGGGGTTTCATACAGGTGTACCAACATTGCATAGTGATTCCATGAGTGCTATTCAGCTAGCACGGAATCCAGTCTTTCATGCAAAGACCAAACACATTGAGGTCAAGTACCATTTCATCAGGGAGGTACTTGAGGACAAGCGCATAGAGCTTGTCAAGGTTCATACAGATGATAACCCGTAGATATGTTGTCGAAGAGTCTACCTAGTCAGCGGTTTGAGTATTGTCGTGTATTGATGGGCATAGGATAGTATGCTCACTAGTTGTTCTCCCTTAAAGGCACATTGTCCTTTAAGTGGGAGGTTGTGGGGTTTAAAGGTCATTGTGCCTTTACGCCGGTTATGTACAATACTCAAACACATATATAAATGAATGAAAAAGAAGATTAGGGTGTTCTGCACCCATCAAAACTTGTGTGGCTCTCTGTTTCTCTCCCTCCTTCTTCCGTTCTTGCTTCCGTTGAGAGCATTCTTAGGGAAGGGGTGGGGGGGGGGGGAAACGGAGGGAGGGAGGGGGTGGGGGGGGTTGGTGGAGATGGAGGGGGGGGGAAGCAGTGGTGGAGATGGGAGGGGGGTCGGGGGAGGGGAAATGGAGGGAGGGAGGGGGTGGGGAGGGGGGGGGGGGAATGGAGGGAGGGAGCGGTTGGGGGGGGGGAAGAAAGGGTGGTGGTGGAGGGAGAAGGGGGGGGGGAAAGGGGGTGGTGGTGGAGGGGGAGATGGAGGAGGGGGGGTTGGTGGAGGAGATGGAGGGGGGTGGAGGGGAAGATGAAGAAAGGGGGTGGTGGTGGAGGGGGGTGGAGGAGATGGAAGGGGGGGTGGGGGGGGAATGGAGGAAGGGAGGGTGGAAAAGGGGTGGTAAAGATGGAGGGGAGGGTGGAGGGGGGGGGTGGAGGAGGGGGAGGGGAAAAAAGAAAAAAGAAAAAACTTGACGGATGGAAAACTTTGATGAAAAACGGAAAACTTTGACGGAAATCCAAAGGGAGGAAGAGATGGTCACCTGAACGCTCTCCAAGTCTTTCTCGATGTAACGGGATTGTTGAGGACCAATGGACGGTGGGTGGATGGCTAGGTTATCGCTGTGAGATGGGCTCGAAGTCACTTACTATGTGAGGATGGGAGTAGGGTGGTGGTCGATGGAGAGGGAGGAGTGCCTTGCGTAGGGCTCGAATGGGAAAGAGGATGGAGGCAAGATGTGAAAGATGAAGAAAGAGAGGGTGGAGTGGGTTTTTATAGGAAATGGGTTTAGGTTTAGGGCTAAAGCCTAAACTCTTCCCGAGCCGTAACTTTGATGGTTAGCTTGGTTTGCTCTTCTGCAAAAAGGTGAAATGATCAAAATTGCAAGCTCTATGCATTCGTGTCCACTACCTAGCCTGATTGTTTATCAAATGGCTTCTTTTTAAGAAATAAAGAAGATTTCTTAAGGTAGTAACCCAAGTTTGATACTTGGGGTTGATATGTTTAGCTATAAATGGAAAAAATTTTACTCTCCTTGCCCTTGAGTGTTATGTTCGTAAAAGTTCGAAGTAGTTTGTTTTTTACACATACCTGCATATGTTTACTCGTTACTTGAGACACTAGTCTCCCCTGTAGCGGCACCAAATGTTGGCTCTTTCCCACGGCTTGTGCAGGAAGAGCAGGGTATTCTCAGTTTGCAAGGTTCCGAGGCTTTTTATCACGTACAAATATATTGGGGGTGTCATTTGTAGTATACGTGTAGCTTAGGACCTCGAGTCATGTTCCGGTGAGAGACGTAGGCTTAAGTGTGGTAAGCAAACATAGTGCATGCATGTGTAAAAGGAACGTGTATCATCATGGTTGAGGTAATAAAGGCTTTCGTCTTCATTGAGGGTTGTAGGGTTTAGGAGGAGTTTAAGGGTTAGGAGGAGGTTCCAGAGTTTAGAAGAGGTTCCAGCGTTAGAAGGAGTTCCAAGGTTTAAAAGGAGGTTTTAGAGTTTAGAAGAGGTTCCAAGGTTTAGAGTAGTGGTGGAGAACTTGTCTCCCTTGTAGATCATGGAGATTAAGGGTTGAGAAACTAAGGGTTTAGGGGGAGCATAGGAGTGGGAGAGGAAGAAGGTGTAAGAGCATGGGGGAAAGAAGAGAGAGGAGGGAGGAGGAGGAGGAGGAGGAGGGAGGAGATGGGTTGCAAGGTTGGAGGAGAGGGGAACATGAGTTGCAAGGTTAGGATATGCTTTTGGACGTGGAGTGCAAGGAAGCATGGACACTTGAGACAATTGCTTGGAATACCAAAGTAGAACTTTACATAATGCCCCAAAGAGTGTGGGCTTCATTCCATTATGGGCTTCAACAACAAGAACCATAGCTAGCCTTTATGGAGAAAAAAACCAAACAGGCAAACACACTATAGCCGCAACATGCAACAAAATCTACAAGTTGAAAGCTTTAGCTTTACAATCTAACATTGCAAATGAAGCGAGACTGAATCAGTACCAAGACTCCATATTAGCAACACCCCTACAGAAGCAACCCATGACAGTAATCCTTACATAACCAGAAATTGAAATGGAAAAGAATGAACGAGAATGCACAAAGTAGTTACCATGCAAAAATAAACGACACATCCGATTTCACATGCTTCAAATGTGGTTGTTTGACTTTCAAATCAAAACTAAGGAAAATCAAGATGGACATAATAACCACAAGTCAAGATTGCAACATAATGATGCAAGGAGGCGAAGAAGAACTTTTTCATTACGAAAAATTTGGACTCAAAAAGGGCCCTATAAGGGAGCCCTTGGGTTGGTGACATGGAAGAATAAGGTGAATAAAACCCAATAGAATATTGGCTGGTGGAGGGCAATAGAATATTGGAAGTGGCCTGACTTCTCTATTTCTTTATTCAATGGCCCAAACAATGAGGTGGAGCACCCACTTGCTGCCTCAAAGTTCTCTCCCATCACGTTTTTTAACTATAACCAAACTGAGAAACCTAGTTTCTCAACCAAACTTGAACCATTTGACCTGAAACCAAATCCTCCCATCCAACTACCACACTCCTTTCATTCTCTCTCATTCCTCTTACTTTTCCCCCATTTCTGAGCACCGATTCGATTTTTTCTTTGCTCCAGCCCTCTTTTCAAATTTCCTGTTGGCTCTTGAGTGGGAAGCTTATTTCTCTATTCTCCCTCTCATGGGATGGACTCTCATGCCAAAATCTCGTCACTTCTCTTCTCTACCTGTATTTCCCTCCCATTTCACTCTCATTCTTTCAAAGCGTTCAAGATTTTTGAATGAGATTCAACCTACCTTCTTCTTTCTCTATTTTGGGCGTGTCTGCTTCAAATCTCGCCACTTCCTCTATCATATGAGATTCTCCCATGATCTGAAATCATTTCATTCAAGAAGACAAGGCAATCAATGTTTTGAGCGAGCCATGAATGATGCAAGGTGGTTGGAGCTTAGAAGGAGCTATTGGACGAGATTCTTAGAAAAAGGATCAAAGAAGATTGACTTTCAGGCATTGCAGTTGCTGATGCATGAGAATCAATCTTTCTTTTGCCCATCTCTCAATACTAGTTACTTTCCCTGCTGCAATCTCTAAGGGTGCATGATTTTGAACCATTTGTGAAGCTCAGGGGGTTCACTATGTATAAACCCTCTATATCACGTGCGTTCAAGGCCTATTTCTAAAATCCCTTATTTGTAAATTTTTCATTAATATAATGTACCCCTTTTCTATACAAATCTGTAAATTTTTTCCAAAACTACTTTAAATAGTCCCTTATGTATATTTATTTCTGTAAATTTTAGAAATAAAAAATATCCTTCTATTGAACTCATGTGATAGGGTTACATATGATGACTGAGCCCCCCAAGTTGTGAAGGTTTGGGGTCCATCCAGACACCTTGTATGGAGGTTCAAGTGAGATAATCTTTGGAACAATTCAACACAGTGATTATGACGAGATTTGTTTGTTAATGATGTAACTTTGAAGAGACAGTTAGTTCGTAGTTCATTTTGTGTAGTTGTGTTGTTTTGTTTTATTTCATGGTTTGAAAACATTGAAAATTTTGTTTGTTTTGTAAGAAATTCCATGAGAAATGAGTCTTTTTCACTCTTACTATCAATGGTTTTCTACAGAATATTGCTTGAAATAGATTTCAAGATGTTTGGGAGCATATAATTTGTTTTGAAGAAAGAACCATCAACTTCATCAATCCTGGAACACATTTGGGACCACTGGCAGGGACAATTTTGATCACATTTTTCTTTCAAAGAATCTTGCTCCAAGAATCAGGTACTGTTCATTCATGTAGTTTTAGAATGTTTTTAGTTTTCAACTCAAATCAGGGTTTATCAGAGCAACTTGCATGGAGATTCAGGTGAGAAAACCTTTAGAACAATGCAAGACAATGAAAATAATGAGATTTTATGATGCAACTTTGAAGAAGCAGATAATTTGTAGTTTGTTTTGGTAATTTTGTTGTTTTCTTTTAATACATGATTTAAAGAGGAAGAAATATTTTTTTGTTTTAAAAGATAAACTCTTACTATTGAGTTTTTTTATAGAAGATGGTTAGAAATAGATTTGGAGTTGTTTGGAAGCATATAATTAGTATTGGAGAAAAATCCATCAATTTCAGCATCCTGGATTACAAGAGGGACCGTTGAGGAGGACAAGTTTGATCACGTTTTTTCTTCAAAGATCCATGTGAGGTATTGTTCATTCACATAGTTTAACAGTGTTTGATGATAAGTAAATGTTTTTTTGAATTTATAGATTTCAATCGTTGGATTTTGCATGCAATTGGGGTTTTCATTTTTGCTTGGTTTGATACTTTTCTAAAACATGTCATGTTTGTATATTATTTATTGATGTCAATGTTATATTATACTAGGTGGAAAGTTCATGAAATCATGCAAGCCGCTCGGAATAAAAAAAAGGTGGATATCCATTTTCAAATAGATGCAGAGAATGCACCATTTTAAAAGAGGAATGAATCCTCCTTAGTAAGTGAAAGTAATTTTGTAGCTCTTCGAAATCAAGGAAAAGGACATGGATTTGTGGTTAGAAGGGAAAATATATCCAGTAGATCCACAAACTTGTCAGACTCCTCAATTCCATGGATTGACCAGCTTAATAAAGTTTCTATGTAAGGGTGAGAATGGTTTGTTAGGATATTGTCGAAGGTTGATTGGTCATGGAGCAAATAGCCTTCACAGCCAATATCAATCTTTGCTTAATGAAAGAGACAAAAGGATCGTAATGTTGGAGGCTTGGAATCAACATTTAGTATCATCTATGCAAGCTACAAGTGTTCAAATGTCTGCATATGATGGCATATAGAAAAAAAATCAAGAATTACAGGTAAAGGTTCAAACATTAGATGCTCAATTGGGAGAGAGCACTATAAATGCAATTCACTTACATATGCAAAACACAGCTCTAAAGGATGAGATCAAGAAGTTAGAGAAAATATTATCATTCATGAAGGATACTCCAATGGGTCCAAGACTACGTAAGAGGAAATTGCATCCAATGGATGAAATATCCAAGAAAAGTGGACACTGGAAGCATCGAGTGAGAGCTTGTAGGAGTGTTTCAGAACTCATGTCTATCCATGATGAACACTATGGTGCTATGGGTGAAGTGTTTACAAAAAAAATGTTGGAGTCTGTTATACAACATCCAAAATTCAAATGTCTAAAATCAGAGATATCTTAGTCAATGAACAAAGTTGTGGAGCATTTCAATGCAACTAGTGCATAGGGAGTTCGTGATACTGCAGGGATCAGTACAAGGGCATATCGGCTCATATTTAAGAGCTTAAAAACAACATGTCTTTTTGTGGGAGCAAAAGTTAAAGCCCCGCTTCCTAAACCAACTGATGTTGATAAGGCCAAGCATGCAATCAATTTGGGCGTACTTGATTTAGTTGGTGAGCCCCAGCATGTATGTAGTATACTAACTTTGAAAACAAAGGTTGGAGAGACTAAAGAATTGGAATTGATAGTCAATAATAACTTTGTGATGGATGTTCAAAGAGTTCTGCAAGCCATGGTAAAGTTTTATGATATGCCTATGGAAGAATGTAATGGTACTCTGAAGATTGTACTAAATCTTGATGAAAGTGAGGTGGTCAAAGGTCAAAAATTGGGAAGAGCTAGTTTGACAATGATGAATAGAATACTGGACCTTGAAGTTGAGCTTGATGATGCAAGACAGTTCAGTTTGCAATCAGATTAGGAGATTTGGTGGTTGGCTACCTTTGAGGTATGATGGAAATTTGTATTTTAATGCAATAATGCAAAAAGACTTAGAATATTTTGAAATAACATGTGAGTTTTTATTGCAGGTGCCGAAAGAGTCGCATTCAATTTTGAAGTGGTTTTTTGACAAAACTAATATCCCAAGTGTGATCAAAGGTCATAACAATGGTGAGCTACTTGAAGTTGAGGGCTATGGATCCTACTGTGTAGAATGGCATCTAGTTTTGCTGACCTCAAGACTATTAAATGTATGTTTAATGTGGCACGTGGAGCAAATACAAGCCATCCTTGTCCACTGTGCATGCAAACGAGAGTACCTGCAAAGGGTGGTGAAAAGAATCAAAAGCAATGGGCATCTGAACTTGTAAAGATAGATCAAACTAAGGCACCAGATAGGGATGCTCCAGGGAAAGATCCATCATGGAGCCCGATTCTTGAAATTCCTCTTGAGCGAGTATACATTTGTGCACTTCATGCTATTGTGACAATAGTTGAAAAGTTGGTGCATCTATACATCATTGATGCATATAACTTAAAGCCCCAACAAGAGAGTGAGAGGATGATTGCAAGAATTGAAAAGGTTCTTTCAGATATGGGCCTACACTCTGGGCAAGTAAAGATTACAAAAGATGAGAAAAGATCTGGAAAAACAGGCAATGTTCCTTCTAAGCCAAGCTTTGGTGGTGTCAAGGCTTTAAAATTCCTTTCTACAAAGAAGAAGAATGACAAGCTCAAACATGCTACTGATTTTGATGTATGGAGAAAGTTACACAATGCCTATTGTGAATGAGGGGAGAAGGGACACAAAAGACTGGAAAAGGCGTGAGTGTGGTTAGCTCTTGATAGCTTGGTACCTTTACTACAAAAGAAAGAAGATTTGAAGAAGATGATGCACAGTGTTTCATCAATGCTGTGAATGACTTTAGCCGGAATATGGAGATAGCTTGGGGAAAGAATCATTTCACACAGTACATGGTAATCTCTAACTTGGACATTGAGATGTGCATATTGAATGGTCCTATATTTACTGATTTGTTTTTCTATTTGGCAGCACATATTATATGCTCATGCACCATACATGGCATGGAATTATGGAAGCATCGGAGTGTGGTCCACTCAGGGCATGGAAAGATCGCATTGGCAAGCACGTTGTGCATATAATAGAGCGACCCAACACGGAGGTGGTAGAACTAAGTCAAGCCCAATGGTTCAATTGGTTCAATGGTGGTACAGGCATATTGAAATAAGAGTAGTTGCAGCACTAGCATTCAAAGAGTCCTTAGTGTCCCATGCAGTGTAAGATGTTAACGCGGAAAGTTGAAGAAGAATATACAACTCATTGAATGCAAGACAAAATCATGCAAGTTGGCATGCAACCCATCATAGACAAGGGCGCATATGGGTGGAGATAGATGAAAATGATGGTGTAGACTCTTCCAATGTGGATGCCCATGCATAAGTTTCAGAATTTATTTGTAATTTTAGTTATGTGATTTGCAATAAAGCCAACGTATAATGGACATGAGTTGCAGTATAAATGAGAAATTTTGTGTTATGGGATGTTAATTATAAGTATTTAGCTCAAGGTTGCACTAATTTTACTTTTTTAAGGGTTTTTATCGAAACAAGTATTTTTTAAAAATTAGGGTTTTTGTCCCTATATAAGAGAATGCACCCTCATTTTCATTTCACTATTTAAAGAGCTCTCCACTCCCACACCACCTCCCACTTGCCCTTGAGATTTCCACCCTATCTCTTGCACCCTCACCCTTTCTCTTATACACTCTCTCCATCCCCCATGGCCAGGCCCAAGATCAAGGCACCACATAGACTGGCACAGCCAGACCCACCTCCAGACTCAGAGATAGAGAGTGATAGCCCCCCCCTCTCCCCCCAATGATCCCCGTCATGCTAATCCGAAAGCCAGACACGGAGCAAAAGGGACAGAGGAAGGCACAAGAGGAGGGACAGAGGAAGGCACAAGAAGATCCTCTGATAGAGATGGATGACTCGGAGAGCACAGAGGAGGAGCATGTGGAAGAGGAACAACGAAGGACAGAGCAGAGGACCAAGAGAAGAACAGACAATTAGGGTCCATGCCAATGGGGGAGAGTCGCCCGAGCTCCAAGTGCAGGTCAAAGAGGCCCTCAACATCCAGGAAGAGGCCCTCCACATTGAGGGCAAAGAGGCCCTCCTCTAGTGAGGTGGTACAGATTCAAGCCAAGGACAGTGGCACTACGGGAGATCAAAAAGTTTCAAAAGTCCATTAATCTGCTGATCCCGATGGCCAGCTTCGCAAGGGTGGTACGTGAGGTCATGCAGGACCTCAACCCTAGCCCAATGTCCCGGTTTTACAGGCGCGGAGTTGGGAGGGCTCCCTGGCGTATTTCTAGAGATGCCTTGCTTGTGCTGTAGCATGCATCTGAGGCCTACCTAGTAGACCTCATGGATGACACCCAACTGGTTGCCATCCATAGGAAAAGGGTCACGGTGACCGCTGCAGACATGCAATTTATTGTACGTCTTAGGAAGCCCAAGGGCACTTAGGGATTTTGTATGCTCCACCTTGTACTCTGCCTACGGGCATCTATCTTGTACTCTGCCTACGAGCATCTACCTTGTACTCTGCCTACGGGCATCAATATAATAAAATGTCTTTTTTAGAATTGTATTTGCATGTGCAATCTTAAAGTTATTTTCAATGTATTTGCAATCTATTAATTTACTTACATGCACTCTCAATGTATACAAAAGCAAAATGAAATAATAAACATCAAATCTTAATAGAACATGCAAAAGGAAATAATACTTAATTTTACTTAACATAGAAAAGGAAACAATGTTCTGTAAACGATAAGAGAAAATTATTTGAAAATGGTATTCTTTATTTACATTGAGTAGTATCGCAAAGATCATCAAAGATTAAATGCCTAAGCTACTCTAGTCTATGCTTCTTCCTGCTTGGCTCAAATCCCTTTTCTGCTTGCTGAAGTAGAGAGGGCTACACAATTTCATTCTCTATATCCAAGGGATCTATAATGCCAGCTAGCCCTGCAATAGCTAAAATACTATGAAGCGGACCAGATCGTGTGTATGAGAACAAAAATAAAGCTACACTATGCCTAATCAGAACAACACGATCGACAGTAGGAGGGATGGGCCTCATCTTCACCATCCGACTGAGGACCCTGAACTTCATGATGTTTATCTTTCCATCTGGCGATAATTGTCGATGGAACACCAAAATGTGTTGAGCCACTCTGTTGATGTAGTGGCCGATCGATGCCATCCCCCCACCAGAAGACCCTCTGGTTCCACCCTTGTGTCCGGCATACTCATCAACCCATAAAATATCCTGCAACCAACATATTACATCAAAATACAAAGATTATATAAATTAATAAAATATCATTTTACAAGAATTAATAAGAATAAGGATTTTTTTCCAAGTAAAAATCATATCTTTAAGGAATCTTATTTGGGAGGCTGTTGGGACCCTAGCAACCATGCCCATAAATTTTATCCCAAAAAAGCCCCTGCAAGCCCAAAATCCAACATCAATGCGACCAGAGCCCAGTTCAGAAACACCAGAGCCCAGTTCAGAAACTAGGCTCTGGTCGCATGATGTTGGATTTTGGGCTTGCAAGGGCTTTTTTGGCATAAAATTTATGGGCATGGTTGCTAGGGTCCTAGTGGCCTCCCAAATAAGATTCCTTAAAGATATGATTTTAATATGTGAAAAAACCATAACCCTGTTTACACAAATGGAATGGGAGGGGCAAGTGGTAGAGGCATGTGTAAGGGGCAAGTGGTAGGGAAAAGTATCAGGGCAAGTGTGACAGTGGCAGGATGTCCTGGGTTCAAAATCATAACATTTGGTTGGGTTTTGTACCCTAAACCCTCAATCTTATTTTTCATTTGGTTGGGTTTTGTACCCTAAATCAAATTTGGGAGGCCTCTGACACCCTAGCAACCATGTGCATCATTTTCAAACCAAAACCCCCCCTGGAAACCCTAAATCCAACATCATGCGACTAGAGCCCTGTTTCATGATGTCAGATGATGTCGAATTTAGGGTTTCCAGGGGGGTTTTTGGTTTGAAAATGATGCACATGGTTGCTAGGGTGTTAGAGGCCTCCCAAATTTGATTTAGGGAGTGAAAAATAAGATGTGGATGTCGGGTTTAAAAGTCATAAAATTTTATTGAGTTTTCTACTCTAAACCCTAAACCCTATTTTTTACTCCCTACCAATTGAAGAAAAAGCAATGATTTTTGTTCCTAAAATGGAACCTAGAATTATACTGATGATTTTGAATCACATGATGAAGCTGGAAAAGCTACATACCTTTTCTGCCTCATCGCGCGGAGTGCATCAGCTACAATGTCCAACTGGACTCCCTTTTGTGGTTGATCTTGAACTTCATGTTGGGTTGAGGTGCCAACTTCTTCATCTTTGTCCCCGAACAATTCCCTCTTCAAATTCATGAACTGATCATCGAACATGTCGTACTCTGGTGCGACATCCTTGATTGCCTTCCGTGTTAGTTGGATTGCCTTCAGATTTGCCTTCAGATCGATGAGGCTCGAGTCATCAAAATGTGCAATCTCATTGATTGCTGGATTGACTGGAGCTTCAAAGTCAATGACATCATCAAAAGTGTCATTTGAGAGCCGATAGAGCACCTCGTCCTCTCGGAGACCCCGATTTCTTCCATCACTTCCAATAGGGTAAGGTATTCCTCATCCTCAATCTTGATTGGATCAACCGAAGCAAGGTGTGGCTTGCTTGCTGCCTCATCTGGATTATAGGTAGAGGATGGATATGCATGAGTCAGATATGAAGATAAGATGACCTCGCTTTCAACTTGCTCCTCAGCTAGGCTAATAGTATGCTTCTCAGGCTCCAAGTCTAGGTTTAGGTCATCTCCTCCACCACTTGTTGATGGACCTGCTCCACCACTTGTGGATGCAAGACCCTCGGGCTGCTCACTAACATCCTCATCAAACTTGCTAGTCGCAAGGAGAACGGTAAGGGCTGCATCTCTCTCGATCAAATGAATCGGCGAAGATGAATCATCCCCGATGGGAATAGCATACTCAGAGAGAGAGAGAGAGGGACATTATCCATGGCCCTACCTAGTGTCTTCTTGAAGTTAGCACTCTGGTCAAAAGAGCTCAAAATATCCAATGAAACCCATTGGTGAGGGGAGTTAGCAATCACGACAAATTTCCCAGGGATAAGTCTATAAAAAAATTGAAGAGATGGATTATTAGCAGGAAGGAGAGCTCTCAAGTGTGACTCAAGATGGAATGCTTTGCAGAAGATAGGATAAACCTGATCTGCAGAGGCATGGGAATCAGTGGATGAAATCCACTGGTCAAAAGCCTCTCTAGGGGAAGTCATGAGTGTAGGAGGATGCTCGGGAAGACAAAAGAGGAGGCTGTGGAATACAAGTTTACTCAAGAGTGGGAAACTGAAAATGTGAAAAAGACCTTAGAAGTGTACTTTATAAATGGACATTGCCCTTAAAAATTCTCTTAATTACAATATTTTTATATTTATTGTTTTTTCTTTGGAAAGTCTCTCTCTCTCTCTCTCTCTCTCTCTCTCCCCTTAGCTATCTCCTCAGGGGGGTCACTATGTATAAACCCTCTATATCACGTGTGTTCAAGGCCTATATTTAAAATCCCTTATCTGTAAATTTTTTCATTAATAAAATGTACCCCTTTTCTATACAAATTTGTAAATTTTTTCCAAAACTATTTTATATAGTCCCTTATGTATATTTATATCTGTAAATTTTAGAAATAAAAAATATCCTTCTGTTGAACTCACGTGATAGGGTTACATATGATAAGTGACCCCCCCGAGGCTATCTCCCTCTCCTCTCCCTCTCCTCTCTCTCACTCTCTCCCTCCTCTCTCTCTCTCTCATAGACCCACAAGGTCTTCTGAGGATGTTAATATATCTTTCATTCTTTCCCTTCCTTTGTGTCCCTCATTGCTCTCTCTCTCTCTCTCTCTCTCCCCTCCTCTCCCTTGCTCTCTCTCTATGTCTCTATCTCTTTCCCTCCCTTTGTGTCCCTATTTGCTCTCTCTCTCTCTCTCTCTCTCTCTCTCTGTGACACCCGATGATCATCTTGTTGCCATGTTGCCCTTAGCTATCTATGTCATGGACATTGATTTTAGAAATACACTTTTTGTATTTTGTTAGCGGCTCCACCCTTTGGATTAGTTGTATATGGTTTTTTTTCAATCTCATAGTCTCTCAAAGACCTTTATTAACTTTCTTATTTTTCTCTTTCTCAACTTAGAGGTGCAAATGAATAAATGCAATCTTAACTCTCTCTCTCTTCCCATTCTCTACCTCTCTCTCTCTCTCTCTATCCCACTCTCCATGTCTCTCTTTCTGTCCCTGTCTCCATTGTCATGGACATTGATTTCATGTATACACTTTTTGTATTTTGTTAGTGGATCCACCCTTCGGATCGGTTGTATCTGGGTTTTTTTTTTTCAATCTCTTAGTCTCTCAAAGACCTTAATTAACTTTCGTATTTTTCTCTTTCTCAACTTAGATGTGCAAATGAATAAATGCAATCTTAACTCTCTCTGTCTCCCTTTGTATCCCTCCCCCTCCCTCTGTCTCTCAGAGGCCCTTTGTGTCCCTGACTACTCTCTCTCTCTCTCTCTCTCTCTCTCTCTTCATACATCTAACTCTGTCTCATGGCCAGGTGCATTATTTGTGTCGTTTATTGTACTCAACTTCTCTCTCTCTCTCTCTCTCTCTCTCTCTCTCTCTCTCTCTCTCTCTCTCTCTCTCTCTCTCTTGCACGCTCTAATTGCTATCTATCTTGAGATCACACACTCTCTGTCTTGCACAATACAGATATACAAATATCCACACAAATTTAAAATTACAAATATTTATCGCTTTATCATTCATAGACCATAGAGTTCATCAATCTAGAGGTGCATACTTAATAAAAAAAATCTTAACAATAAATGAAACAACACTTTGTATTATATATGCTTTCTGTTCATACATGTAACAATGCCTCATTGCCAAGTGCATTGTTGAAGCACTAAGGATCCAAGAAACTCGATATCATATGAAATACCTGCGATCATGTCTCTACTATCTCTAGAGTATGGGGGGGCAACAATTCTTACAAAGGATACTTGTCTCATCCCTATATCTAACTTTGTGATTTTATCAAGTCTAAAATAACAGTCTTGGGGAGGGCTTACTATTGCCAACTGCAATTCTTCCCTGATCAATCACATGGTCCACTCGTCTTCCAATTCCAACATTAGATCAGGATGTCCTTATCGATAAATTGATACCTTGACAATAGGACTGTGAGTCACATCATGCAAATCATCATCCATTGCTTCCCATTGAAGGTTCTTCCATCTAAACCTTCTATATGTGAAAGTCATGCAGAGATTTTGCCTTCCAATGAAATACCTGCAAAATTTGGGATCTATTAATACATAATATTCTGATCATTTTTTATACAAACAAGAATTGTAAGATTTGCTCACCAAAATCTCACATCTAAAGTGTTCAATCGACATTGTACTAAATCTTCGGCATGACATGCTCTTGTTGTCCATCCATTGTCAAATAGCTCAGATAGCCAATCCATTTCTAAGCTCTTGCAAGTGTAAGTAATCTTTGTTTTCCTTAATTGCCTACAACACGCAAAGAAATCAACAAAGCATGGAAATGGAAGAAACCAGCTCAACCTAGCATTTCTTCCACCGGTAGTTGGCTTCAGAGCATTTCTCACATCATTAAACATTCTATTCTATATGATCCACTTATCTCCATGCTTGGAAGCGGTCTGGACTATCAAAAGACGGCAAGGGAAGAGATTCTAATCTACCATATTGTCCTTCTTCATCTGGCACAATGAAAATTGAGTCATAGAAGAAGATCCCGTCCTTTTTTAATTCTGATGGTGTGCGACCTTCATACTGAAGACTCTCGATCTCAACATGGAGGACATGCGACACCCCAGTTACGCATGCTGTAGGCTCCCACTCTTTGTAAGTAGATGGATATAAGTCTGTAAAACAAATACAAGGCATAAGACACCAGTGTCAACGTCCCCAAATAAATGCAAATACTCTAAAAAGCAAATGAAATACTAGTACACTTTAAAAAACTTACAATTGGGCCTACGATATGGAAGTCCTTCATTCGGATGCACATATATGTTTGCATGGGTAAAGACATGCTAAATATATACTTGTGTCACTGTGTTACTACCAGGAGAAATTTCAAAATCTAAGATCCTTCCCTTCCAATGTTTGGAGATATCCATTGCATCCTTCCGACCCACTTTGTAGCACCCACGATTAGTGGGTTGCATTGTGATCCAAGAATATTTCCTGTAGAGCTGAAGAATCCATTCCCCATGCTCATCCTTAACATTCTTCAATACAACAGACTGTAAACTACTTCTGTATCTATCATTTTCTACTTCCATAGTTTTTGCCCCTGTACCATATGATTAAAATTAGCTCTTTCTACTTCCAAAGACCCTCCAAATTTATGTCTTGTATTCTCTCTTTCTCTATCCCTCTCTTTCTCTTTCTTTGCAAGTCTCTCTCTCTCTCTCTCTCTCTCTCTCTCTCTCTCTCTCTCTCTCTCTCCCTCCCCCTCCTTCCCTCTCTCCTTTAACTAAACCTCTCACAAAAACAAGAAAAATATTACTACAAAAAACATAGAATACTTCTCTCTCTCAGTCTATCTTCCAAGGTACCCCTCACACAAACAAACATCAAATTTTTTTGAAATGCTTAGTTACGATATGCTCTCTTCTTGCTTTGTTTCTCCACAAACAAAGAAAACATTATCAATATCATATCATTCTCTCCCTCCCTCCCAAAACTCTTTAATTAGGATCTCTTTTTCTTCCTTCTTTCTCAAATACTTCTAAAACCTACCAGTTTGAAATAGAATCTCTGTCTCTCTCCCTCAATCATCCCCTCAACAAAAGAAAACATAGCAGTTCGAAATATAATCTCTGTCTCTCTTTTCCCTTCCTCTATCTACCCCTCCTATACTAGCAAATAAGAAAATGACTATTTTCTATCTCTCTCCCTCACTCATCCCCTTATACAGATTAAAAAACATAGCAGTTTCAAATATAATCTCTCTCTCTCTTTCTCTCTCTCTCTCTCTCTCTCTCTTTCCCTTCCTATATCTATCCCTCCTATACTAATGAAGAAAAAAATGACTATTTTATGTTGCTCTCTCCCTCACTCATCCCCTCAAATAGAAAACAACATAGCAATTCAAAATAATCTCTCTCTCTCTCTCTCTTTCCCTTCCTCTATCTATCCCTCCTATACCAGTGAAGAAAAAAATGACAAAAATCATCTTGTAGTTTTATATATCATCTACCTCAATCTCTCCCTCTTCCCTGTCTCTTGTAACAAACATATAGACAAAGTGTGATACAAAAACGTATCTACTTAATACAAACAAAACTTTCAAGATGAAATCACTTCATTACCTGGAAAGTATGTGTTTCATCTTCCGGAGTTGACTCTATATACTCCAAAAGGGTAGAGAAAGAGCCGAAAATGATAGAACACCCACTTTTCTCACTCCTTCCAAGTAGATTTAGGTCGCAACTTCAGGAGATGACTCTCTATACTCCAAAAAGGTGAGAAAAGAACCAAAAATGAGAGAACACCCGTTTTTCTCACTCCTTCCAAGCAGATTTAGGTCGCAACTTTGGTTTCTAAGAGAGCATGAAATAAGTAAAGAATGAATGGAAGAGAAGAGGGATGAACAGAGCTTTAACAGAATTTCCTCTGAGAGATTTTCAAATGTGGAAGAAAAATGTGAGCAAAGAGGAGAGAGAATGACTAAGCAAGAGTGGAAAGAAGATATTTTGATACTAGCTGCTAGAAAGTGGCAGGAATGAATGTTTGAAACGTTTTGGAAGAGAGAGAATAGGGGGAGAGCTAGTTAGGAAGTCAAAGTTTGGGCCAAATGGTTGAACCAAATGGAAAACGTGAGCATAGTTTTAGCTAGGGGATAGTTTGTCCTGGGAGGAAAACAAGGAGGCCTGACATGGTTAGGGCAGGCTTGTCAAATATAATTTTTTATTGTGAGCTACCAATGACGTTTTTTGGGGTATTTTGGAAAAAATTTGAAATTCCCCCTAGATTTGGGGAGCCTCTGTTACAGAGAAGTCCACATGGCATAATCTCCTTCATGGATACCATATTTCCTTATCCAAGCCTCTAATATTTTAGTAATTCTCCAAAGGGCCCCTTTTTGAGTCCAAAATTTTTGTAATGGTGTGCTCATTATGCTATAGCCAAATTCGTCTCGCGTAATGACCACAACTACATAAGCGGGTTGGTGCGTCCCACTTTGACAATGTGGGCCCTTCAAGAAATGCTCACAACCCCTCTATATATTAAAAACAAAGTCAAAATCAATCAACAATGGGCCGAGCACATCCAACAGCTTTAGTGCACGGAAGAGCAATCCCAACAAACACCTAAACATACGAGCGAACACACTCCCCAACCTGAACATGCAACAGACACCTTAGTGCATGGTATCTACACAAGCCAGCAAGTTATTGACTTCAAAAATAAACCCATAATCATAGCACCTTCAGAAGGGTTTTCTCCACTTAGCCTTTTCAAAGACGAGTGTGAAGAGTTGGCATTCCCAACACTATTTTTCAGACAAGCCCATGTCTCTCACGTTGCAGCTCAAACAAGTTATTAGGACATAGTGAAGTGGGAACTTCACAATTAGAACGATATTTGCATACTCAATTGAAAACCTATTCTTCAAAACAATGAAGGTACTGGTGCGCCAAGTACTGTCCTCTACCTGGGTACAAATGCGTAATTGGCCAAATGCAAGGGCAAAAAATCGAGGCAAAGACAGTAGTGCTGGACATAAACATTGAGCAATTGCTGCAATCGAAAATAGGCTACCATGATTTCATATGCTTAAGAACTTTGGCTGATTACAAACAATGCATAAAACACAATCTCTTTGCAATGGTCAGGCAATTGGGGCCTCCTACATTCTTCATCACGCTCTTTGGGAGACTGAAAAAAGGTGGGAGCCACTGGTGCAATGCTTAAAAGAACTCAACGAGCACACAGCCTCACACAATGAAACTGGAGCGAGCGACAACATCCAACTTATGATTAGATCAAACCCAATTACAAAGGCACAGTACTATGTGCACAAGTTCAGAGCTCTTAAAATGTTGATACATCAAGGCAACACTATTTTGGGTCCAGTAGCAGATTTCATCTTTGTAACGAAATTCCAAAACAGAGGCAGCCATCATGATCATGGCTTGCTTTGGATAGATGGAGGGCCCATTTGCAACAACACAGATGACAAAGCCATAGAAGGGTTCATCGACAAATACATCACTACGGCTAGCACACAACTCAAAACAACCTCAATGACGTGCACAAATTAGCACAAAGAAGCAGTACAAATTAGCACTAAGAAGCAGCATCTCCCAACCAAAAATCTTCATGAAAAGAGACCCAAAATACATTTACACAAACAATTTCAACCCATCTTTGACAAGACTTTGGGGGGCAAACACTGACATACAGTTTGTTTTGAACCCTCACGGTGCAGCATCTTATTGCACAACATACATGACCAAGATTGATAAAGAAAAAAATAATGCCTTCAAAAATGTGACTATACAAAGCTTCAAAGACAATGCAACAATGAAGGAGCATGTTTGAAAGGTTGGAAACACAATCTTGAATACTTAACACATAAGTGCACAACAAGTTGTATACTTGTGTCTTTCACTTCCCCTGACAAGTGCAACAAGAGAATTTATTTATGTAAACACAAACCCGACTGTGGACAGAACATTGCTACTGAAGAGATGCACACAACTTGAATTACTTCATCCGAACAGCACAGACATCTTCTTTGATGACATTATCACAAAATATACAAATAGAGACGAAAGCTTACATCACATTTGCTTGGCCGAGTATGCAGGCAACTACATAGTGAAGCAAGGGCGCACCCAAAAAAGAAAAATCCAAAGAATAATACAGTTCAATAGCTACAACAAAGTAAAAGAGTCAGAGAACCACTACAGAGAACTTTGCCTACTCTACCTTCCATTTCACTTCGCTGAGCATGATCTAAATGATAAGTTTCTAAGCTAGAAAGACATGTGGCATAGACAACCACAAAATTATCGACTCACAGCAAGCTCATTTTTAGAACACTGCCACATATGCAATGATGTCTACAATCAGTAACAACACCTCCCTTTTTGCTACAAATAGTCACAATCCAATAGCTTTTGCAGACAAATTCGACCTCAAGAATGACATGGACTTTGGCAAAAGCACACAAAACCTCCACTTGCTCCAACAAGCGAAGTAGAAAACCACATCGAATGATGCCTATTTTGAAAACCTAAGAAAAATGAATCATGAACAGTGACTAATATTTGATGACATTATGCTCAAAAAAAGAACAAGCCAAGCTGAACAAATACACCTATTCATTTTAGGTAATGCAGGAGCACGGAAGACATTCATTGCAACAATGATAGTAGAAGCATTACGTCGACACTACTCGCATAAGAACACGATTGACATCGAGTTGCCGAAGTTGCTATTACTGGCATACACAGGAAAGGTGGCAAGGGCAATTAATGGTAGCACTTTGCATGCAGTGCTCCATCTACCATTACTGACAAGCACTTACACATGCCTTTCAATGGAGAAGCTACAGACACTAGCTATACCATTAACACATTCCTTGCGGTGGACACACAGATGAGAGAAATAAAGCATAATCACAAAGAACCATTCGGCATGTGGATGTACTTCTTTGCGATGATCTTTGCCAGGCAAGCTCAATAAAAGATAGCTGGATCTTCTTTGAATAATTAGCAACAACAACCATGTTGGGCTCAGTTTGGAGATCGTATGTACAATGAGTTGAACTTACCTATGCTCTAAGACAAGGTTGCATTCTTCGACATGCTTAATAAAATTAGAACAGTAGAATAGACTGATGAAGACATCGCCAAATTGAACACATTGCACTTTAAAGCACCACTAGATAGAAATAGTATTCCACACTTGTTTTATACAAATTTTGCAAAGAACCAACACAACCCAAAAGCATATGAAAGCCTGCCTGAATAGCCACACATTCTCACAGCAACTGATATCAAGCACAGGACATGCAGCAAAACAATACTCATCCTAGACGACCCTAGGAAAACCTGTGGACTAATACACAAAATACATCTAAAACCAAGCATGATCATATGAAATATGCTTGGGCAACTTGGACATCAACGACGGTATTGTCAACGGTGTGGATGGAATTTTTTGGGGCTCTGAGACAAACAAAAAATAGTCTCAGGTTTGATTGAATTCACTGGGAAGAAAATAGGTGCAAGAACTCGCTACAAAAGCAAGAAACTATAGGGTCCAAAAATTTTGACAAGGCATGTTAGCCTATCAAACTTATATGCTCAACTATCATTAGCTAAAAAAATTCTATTACATACACGGCTAAACATTAATGAAGATCTATCATAGGCTCATCAAGCAGCTAAAAATAAGAAGTTGAGATTCCAAAAATATACTTGAAAAGGCATATGTTGTCCCCAAGGCATGTGATTCCAAAAATATACTTGAAAAGGCATATGTTGTCCCCAAGGCATGTGAGCTATTGAATGCTACTATTAGGATATATCTAAAATCTTGGATTCAGCAATTAAGTATGAACTATAATCTACAACCATAAATTCATGCTAGAACACTAAGGCTACCCATGTTGCTCTATGGCCCAACTTGATAATGTCAATTACATTTGGTCAAGAATGTCTCAGTGCATAAATGTCCCCATGCTAAGGAATGAGGTACTAATCTAAAGTGGTGGTGATAACTAAACCCCATCATGATGAAGTGTGACATAGCCGAGTTGATGGTAAAGTGTCATGATGAGACATCTATTATTCTATTGTGCTAGTGGAAACTAAATCCAAGGACGTGACATACTCAATGTCACGTCACCTAAGGAGCTAAATGCATTAAGACAAGTATTCACATGCTGCTCAAGATGTGAGAGCCTTATATTGGCAAGTTATTTGCATATTTGAATGGCCACTATTAAACTTATGCTGAATATCTATATCATCTATTGTGGAATAAATGGATTCAAGTCCATGCATGAATGTGGTGTTTGTACATTACTAAATGTAGATTGTTTTGGCATAGATGGAAGAGCCTCATGCTGAGGACTTACCTAAGATTTGCATGATCAAAAAGTTGAGTGTGATCTATGCAAGCAAGTGATACATCTGTTTTTGGAATATCATACCTTATGAATGGCATTATGCTAGATTTTATTTGATGCTCTATGTTAGAGGTGTACCCATGTGCCACCTAGTGAGATTGTGGAGCGATGAGAACATCGGGAGCAACCATTGTGGGGCTTATGCTCCACCTACTCAATTTGAAATACTCCTCAAAACAAACCATTTTGTAAACCATGAATATGAGACTACTTATAGCGAATGTGTAATCCAAGTCATGATGGAACAATGTTGAAGATGTGAAAGATCAACTCTATAATAATATGATAATAATGTGTTGGGAATAGCCAAGAGGCCATACAAGGCTGATGTATTACCAAAAAGCCAAAAAATATGACTTTACATGGGTCACATATGTAATGCAAATAATTGTACAATTGTCCTGAATCGAAAAGCCACTCTATTAAGTATATCATTGATGTGATGAACCACCCACTATCAAATGTATTGAGAGGGTATGTCAGATGTATAGATGTGAACATTTATGATATATCCAAGGGGATTGACACCAAGAGGAGCTAATCGAGTGTTTCAAGAAATGGCCCACTAGATTGATGGAGCTAGATATCCTCTAAGGCTATGCTAGCCTACAACTAGACTACATGTTGATATGAGAAATGCAACAAAAGTCTTTATCTCCATTCATTTTATGTGTTAGTTTGAAGAGCCTATAATGGATGAAGATGTGGTTTTGATGAAGAGGTTTGAATTATTCTAAATTGTGTGTAATTGAAAAATTACATCTCTCTCTCTCTCTCTCTCTCGCTCTCTCTCTCTCTCTCTCTCTCTCTCTCTCAATAGGGGGTTTCCATCGAAGGGGAAATCATCTATTCCCATCACTGACCCAGGGGTATAGTACATGTATGCATGTTCCCTCTATGATGACTAGAAGCAAACACTCCCAGATATGCCCTCTATGCTCAAGTCCACCACCTATCATTTGTTCACCATAGAATGTACGGGCTGCACTTTGTCGATTACAAAATTGGAGAGCATAGGATCATGAGGGCCTACAAAATGAGCACTTTGCACATGCGAAGGAGGTCTTAGCTCCGGTGCTAGCATAGATGTTCAAACAAGCTGTATGCACAGCTTCCCACCTGCTTGGAGCACCACCACTATTGTGCCAATACACAAAGCTGGGGACCCTATGGAGATTGGGAATTATTGAGCCCTCGTGATTGGCCATACTCTAGACAAAATCTATATGTTGATATTAGAGAGGCAGTCCAATAGTCATATAGAGGCACGGGGGTAGTGAGCACTAGGACAGGTAGGATTTTAGAGGTAGCACTCTACTCTTTTCCAGTTATTATCTATTATATACTTGAATTTTCTCAAGCTATTGAGCTTTGTAGATAAATTTAGCACTCAGCAAGGGCCCTAGCATGCCATTTTCCCAAGCCCTTTGAGGCCTGTATGAGTTTTTCCTTCTTGGTTTACTTTTGTACTTTGTCCCATAGGCTTGCGAGGCCTTTTGCAGACATTAACATACCTTTCTGACTCTCTCCCTCCCTCTCTCCCTCCCTCCCTCCCTCCGTCTCTCTCTCTCTCTCTCTCTCTCTCTCTCTCTCTCTCTCTCAATCATTGTGCTAAATCCAATCTCATTGATAGAGAACCATGCATGCAAAGTATCTTGAATCTATGAAGAGGTGATGGCATTATTTCCCCACAAAAAGCAACTACCCTTCTTCTTCCTTTCTAATCTTATTTTTTTGTCCCTCTAGGGGTCTCTAAAAGTCCCTTTCAGGGACTTCCAGTCCCCCTAGGGATCAGGCAAGGGAGATTAAGAGGCTGCTATGCATGCATAGGATGTAGAGCTTAGAGCAAATTTTTAACATCCCACTATGTAGCTAAGGCATCAACAAAGCTATAAGTATTGGGTACATGTGGGGGCTATCCTTTGCAAGTTTTTGACTTGGGTGCAATATACATTCTATACCTTTGGCTATCCTTATTTTTCTTCATTACTCAATATCTTTTTCTTCTTTTGAGTTGTTCTTGCACACATATCCTTTGTCAAAGTTATTCCACTACGTAGGGTTTGGCTATAAAAAAGTAATCTAGCTTCTATATTTAGAGTATATTTATTAATAGATAAATGTGCCATCATACCTCCCACTTCTTCCCACATTGTATCACTTTCAAAATATAAATTGTACCCAAAATATTGCTTCCATGACCAAATAAAATATCCCACTAAGAGAGCTAAGATTATTATTTAGCCTCTCTACTCTATCAAGTAGATGGAGGAGAGCTAGATGCTATTGAAGAATGCCATTTGGACACCTTCTAGATATTGTACTACCATTTCTCCAATGAGGGTACCACTTAGGAATTGGTCAAATCCAACCCCCTAAGCAAATTTCAATCCACCAATTGGAATCATGCAAAGCATGTGAAGAGAGTGGGAAACAAGGAAGGAGTCTCACTTGCGGCTTTCTCACATACACAATGGGGGAATACACACAAAGGTGGAGGCTAAAAATAATTTTCCTCTTTTTAGTTGTGAAAGCCAAAAGAACTCTAAGTACAAAGGAATAGATGAACCCTATATGTGGGTCTCAAACCAAACTCAGCTAACTAAAGTGGCATACTAATTGAGCCACTAACTAGAGTACATAAAGATAGCTGTCATCTAGCTATTATTCATGGGCGGTGTACCAACCGCATCTACAACTAAGAAGTTGGTGACATAAATGCACAATGGTCACCCTGGCATATCACGAGTGGAGCTCGATATCTCAACACTCCCCCTCAAGCTCAATCCCAATGCCTGCACACCAAGGACGTCTCTGAACTTGCGCAGCTTCTCTATGCCCAATGCCTTCGTGAATATGTCAGCTACCTAATCCTATGTGTTGACATAAACTAGATCAATAAAAGCTACTAGAACCTTCTCCTGCACATAGTGATAATGCATCTCAATGTGCTTTGTTCTAGCATGATAGACTGGGTTATTTGCCAAGTGTATACTGCTCATGTTGTCACAATAAATGACAACTGGCCCATCTGTAGACTGATGCATATCATAAAGTAGCTTATCCAACCAAGCTACCTCACATGCTAGCATAATAGACTGGGTTATTTGCCAAGTGTATACTGCTCATGTTGTCATAATAAATGACAACTGGCCCATCTATAGACTGATGCATATCATAAAGTAGCTTATCCAACCAAGCTACCTCACATGTAGCCATTGCTGCACCCCTGTACTCAGCCTCTGTGCTCGACAAGGCACCTGTAGGTTGCTTCTTGCTGCTCCAAGTGACTGCAGCACTCCCAAAAGAGAACACATATCCACTGGTAGATCGTCTATTAGAAATACTACCAGCCCAATCAGCATCAATGTATCGATGCAACTGTATTTGAACCCCAGTCTCATAAAATAGTCCATACTGCAATGTGGACTTCACATACCTCAGTATGCGTCTAGCCATATCCAAATGCAGTTTCCTTGGAGCCTGCATAAATTGACTTACCAAACCAACAGCATAACTCAAATCTGGCTTGGTAATAGTCATATAAATCAGACTTCCTACTATGCGTTTGTACATAGTAGGGTCTTCCAGAAGCTCACCTGCATCTGCACTCAGCTTCACATTTTGCTCCAAAGGAACTGAAATAGGCTTACAGCCTGTCATCCCATATTTGGATAGCATGTCCAATCCATACTACCTCTGCAAGAGCCATATCCCACTTGTGGATATAATCACCTCAATGCCCGAGAAGTAACGCAACTCTCCCAAATCCTTCATCTCAAACTTCTGCTTCAATAGCATTTTCACATGAAGGATATCTTCATCACTATCACCAGTGATGATCAAATCATCAACATAAATGACAAGCAGCATAATACCTTTCTCTATTTTTCTCACATAAAGTGAGAAATCTGCCTTGGAAATCTAAAAACCAATAGTGACAAGATACTGTCCTATCTTGTCAAACCATGCTCTGGGTGCTTGCTTCAAGCCATACAAGGATTTCTTCAACCTGCAAACAAACTCAGGATGAACAGCATGAACATAATCTGGTGGCTGCTCCATATAGACCTCTTCTTGCAAATCACCATGCAAGAAAGCATTCTTTACATCCATCTGATGTAAAGACCATCCCTTTGATGTAGCCATAGCAATGACTGCTCTTATGGTTGCCATCCTTGCAATCGAGTTGAATGTTTCTTCATAATCAATGCCATATGTCTGTGCATACCCCTTGACATCTAATCTTGCCTTGTATCTATTCACAGAACCATCTGCATTGTGCTTCACCTTATAAACCCACTTGCAGCCAATTGCATTCTTGTCTTTAGGCAAAGGCACCAATTCCCATGTAGCATTTGCTTCCAAGGCATCCATTTCTTCATCCATGGCTTTCTCCCATTTTTCTTTTCCCATGGCTTGCTCAAAAGACTCGGGGGGGTCACTATGTATAAACCCTCTATACCATGTGCGTTCAAGGCATATTTCTAAAATCCCTTATCTGTGTAAATTTTTCATTAATAAAATGTACCCCTTTTCTATACAAATCTGTAAATTTTTTCCAAAACTATTTTAAATAGTCCCTTATGTATATTTATTTCTGTAAATTTTAGAAATAAAAAATATATTTTTGTTGAACTCAAGTGATAGGGTTACATACGATGAGTAACCCCCCCGAGTCAAAAGAAGTGGGTTCTGGTTCCTGTATCACTTTGACCATATAGGCATAGTGAATGGCTGTAAATCCATCATATTTCAGCCTATCCATAGGATACGTAGCTTTGGTAGACTTGTGCAAAATAGGCTCACTACCAGGTGCTCTCAAAACATCCCTGGTCTTCCTCACTTCAGGTGTAACAATAGAAGGAATACCCAACTCATCATTAAGGCTCTATTCTGAGCCACTGGATTCACCATCCACATAAGAGTGACCTGCATTCACATCAACCATGGGCTGATCTACTTTCTCTTTTCCTTTTCATGATACCTGCATACCACTATCTGCATTGCTTTGAGGAGATCCTCCTGATCTCAATCTGCCTGTCCAGGGCGAACTATGTGAACCACTGGTAGAGGACACTACAGGTCCACTAATATTTTGTGATTGCTGCTGTGAATTCTGTGCAACATTATCATTTTGTGCATCTACATCATTAATCACATTTACTGGTTTATACCAGCTGCTCATCTCATCAAAAGCAACATCTCTACTCACTGTAAACTTATGAGTAGAAGGGTTATAGCATCTATACCCTTTCTGTTGCTGAGAATAACCAATGAAGATGCACTTCTCAGCTTTTGGATCCAACTTGGATCTCAAATCACCTGGCACATGAACATAGGCAATGCAACCAAAAACTTTCAAATGAGAAATATCTGGTTTCCTACCAGTATACCTCTTCTCTGGCATCATGCCATGTATTGCTGCAGTGGGAGTCCTTTTCATTATGTAGATTGCTATAGCAACTGCTTCAGCCCAATAATAATTTGGCAGGTCTTTTTCGTTGAGCATGGCATGAGATACCTCTCCAATATGCCTGTTTTTTCTTTCTGTAAGTCCCATTTTGCTGGGGGGTATGACTGCATGAATATTGCTGCTTTATGCCATGCTCCTGCAAGAAACTTGCAAACTCATTTGAGAGGTACTCTCCCCCTCCATCTGACCTTAGGCATTTTATTTGTAGGCTTGTTTCTTTTTCAACCATAGCTTTAAAAGCTTTGAAATGACCAAACACTTCACTTTTCTTTTTCATAAAATACACCCAAACTTTTCTGTTGTAGTCATCAATAAAAGTGATAAAATAATGACAGCCTCCAATAGATGTAGCTTTAGTAGTCCACACATCAGAGTGGATTAATTCTAATGGCCTCTTACTCTCTTGAACATGTCTAAGAATTTCCTTGCCTGTTAACCGAATCGACAGGCTTCACATACCTTATGCATTTCTGCAACCTTGAACTTAGGCAATCCTGCAACAATATTTTGGGTGTGCATTAATTTAAGTCGCTGTACATTAACATGACCAATGCGTTTGTGCCAAATATTAGTATCTGCTGCAAATACACTGATCCCATGTGCAAACATTGCTGCACTCAATTCAGGCATGTCCACATCCAATGTAAACATCCTGCCCTTCTTCTTCCCTTTTGCTATCAAGCGACCTTTATTTTTCATATCCTCAACAAATCATCCATGAGGATTAAATCTGACCTGCAAGCCCTGCTCAATCATTTGACCAATAGAAACCAGGTTCTTGGTGATATTCGGGACATGAAATACATCAGACAAGTATTTCTTTTTCCCATCCTGCATAGACAAAGGAATTTTACCAATCTGCACGATAGGATGTGCAGTATCATCATCAGTCTCCACAAATCCTGGTCTTTCCATTTTCCTTGCATCCTGCATCCATTCTGCATGACCTGTCATGTGGTTTGATGCACCTGAGTCAACATACCACACATCATTGCTTTCTTCTGCACTTGTCACAGAATTGGTCATGTGCTGCACCATAAGCAGATGCTCATTTCTGTCATCACCCTGTCTACTAGAGGATGCATAATTGCCTTGCTGCAATTTTCTAGTCATGATGTCATTCTGCTTTTTATAGCAGTCTTTAACCATATGACCCATTTTACCACAGTAGTAGCATTCAACATTGCTATTTGCATTTTGGCCTCTTTGCCATCCACCACGACCTCTTTGGCTCCCCCTGCCTCTAAAGTTACCACGTCCTCCTCCATAGGACTGGTTTTCTTGAATTTGCTGCATATTCTAATTTCTGCCACAGCCTCCAGATCGGCCTGCTCTACCTCTGCCTCTACCTCTTCTGGCATTTGAGTAGAAGATAGTTTCTTTTGAAGCTCCTCCTGAAGAAGATGCACCACCATTTCTCTACTCTTCAAAAATTAGAAGAGCAATCAACTCCCCAAATTCTCACGGACGGCAATGGCTGTCCGGAACTGTGCATAATCCTTTCCTAGACCATTCAAGGTCACAGAAGCTAAATCATCATCTTCCACTGGCGACCCAATGGAAGCAAGTGCATCTGCAATCTTCTTCACATTCATGTGGTAGTCATTGATGCTCATATTTTCTCTCTACACATTATGCAACTCCTGCTTGAGTTGCATTTTCCTGGCTTGCATATTTGTGCTATACATTTTTGTCAAAGTATCCCATGCCTCCTTCGGTGTGCTTGCATCCTGAATATGCACAACCATAGAATCTGAAATACTGATAGACAGCCAGTACATAACTTTTATGGCTCTCTCATGCTAGCCTTTAAATGCCTGCATTTCCTATTGATTGGGAACATTAGGAAGAACTGGTTCTTCTTCAGCTCCAGTAATGAACTCCCAATAGCCTTTTCCCATAAGGAAAATCATCATTCTAAACTTCCATGCTTGGAAGTTGTTCTTGTCAAGCTTTTCAGTGACAATCTGTGAAAGAGCATCAGACGCCATTACACAACACTGCAAAAATATTCTGTCACTGCAAAAAACACAACTTCTACCTCACAAGGGCAAATCTGCAAAATTGACAAAAGTGGTATTTGACCACACAGTCACTTCCTAGTGACGATTTTGCATCAACAGGCAATAAGAATGATTCTGTCACTCCCAATATCTGTGCGCACAGGCATACGATGTAATTTCTGTGATAACTTTTCACCGACCTGTAGAATAGTGGTCGCACAGCAAAAACAGGGCACTTTTCTGAGTGCCTGCGGAAAACTTCCACCACCAAAACGGGCCCCGAAATGGCCTCGAATAAAAAAAGGGCCCTGAAATGGCCTCAAATCAAAACGGGCCTCAAAATGGCTCGGAAATGGCCCCGCAGCATATACTGCCCTCTCACCACACCGCGAACGGTGTCCCAATCTGAGAGAGTGCACTCTTGCACTTTTCGGTTGTGCTACCTGCAGAGATTTGCTCCCAAACTCGAAAAAGGAAAGCAACACTGATCCTCTTACCAAGACACCGTGAACTTGGTTTGCTTTCTTGAGCTCCTTACCACGAACTGAGTTTTGATACCATGTAAAGAGAGTGCGAGAGAAGGAAGGAGTCTCACTGCGGCTTTCTCACATACACAATGGGGGAATACACACAAAGGTGGAGGCTAAAAACAATTTTCCTCTTTTTAGTTGTGAAAGCCAAAAGAACTCTAAGTACAAAGGAATAGATGAATCCTATATGTGGGTCTCAAACCAAACTCAGCTAACTAAGGTGGCATACTAACTGGGCCACTAACTAGAGTACATAAAGATAGCTGTCATCCAGCTATTATTCATGGGCAGTGTACCAATCGCATTTGCAGCTAACAAGTCGGTGACAAATGCACACAAGTGGAGCTCGATATCTCAACAAAGCACACATGACTCCAAAACTTATAGCTCAAGGAGGTTAGCCACTACCCATGGAAATGGTTATTGCAAACTCTTCCAAGTATAAATTTTACATAGTCCCACAAATACCCAATAACCTATCTAGTAAGGAGGGGGAAGAGAGAGAGAGAGAGAGAGAGAGAGAGAGAGAGCGGGGGGGGCGGGGGGAGAGATTCATTGAGAGCCCAAAATTCAATTAGATGGCTCAGTTGGGATTAGTGAGAATCTGAGATTCTTTGTTGCCCCTAGTGAGAATCTAGGATGCCAAAATTCAATCAAATGGCTTGATTCAAGTTAGCAAGAATCTGTCATGCGTTGTTGCCTCATAGAGGCTCCTTATTGTCATTCCAGAAAATCTAACAATACATCTAGGTTCCTCGTGGCTATTTACACTTATGGGCAAAGGTGAGGGATGGACTTACATCATTTAGTGACTCTCCTTAGGTGGATAACTAAGAAACCTTGGTTATATTAGGCATTTAGAAAGCCTGAAGACATAGTCCACTGTACAACAAATCAAGTGTACCATATGTTGGTGAAAGGGAAGAGTTGGCTCAATCAGAAGGGTAATCCAGTTTGGCACACTTGGAAGAGTAGGGCTTGGTGGAAGGAAATACTTTTGCTGAACTAGTGCTCCAAGATTCCATATCAAGGGAAGGTGTTTATCTAGCACATGCTAGTGGGAGGCCTACCCATGGGAGACCAATTACAAAAGTAGCGAATTGCTTCTAGTAATTGTCTATTTTGCACTACATGCTTGGAAGCTTCTCTGCATCTCTTCATTTCATGTCTGATGGTGGCTTGAAGGTGTGAGATTTCATTTCTTGCATATGGACTCTATTGAGCAACATGCCCATCATAGCTAAACACCAGGTTTTTAGCAAGATTTGCATGGGCTAGATAACCTAGAGTATTTGGTCTTCATTCATTTTTTCAAATAGGTGATATATTTGGTTAGCAAGGAATGCTTTCATACTTGATGCAAAAGTTAGTATTAAATCTCACATAGGTCCTACCAAACAGCTATTATTGTGGCAACTCTCTTCCTTAAGGTTAGCCCATTTGGTGGAGAATGGCACGGCTATCTGTTGGATGAGCATACTTCAAGCTACCACAGTGGTTCAGAGTAATTAGGGAGGGAAATATTGAACATTGCATGCCGACCATGTGGACCATCTGTTAAAAAAATTGAAAATGAGAGAGAGAGAGAGAGAGAGAGAGAGAGAGAGAGTTTTCAAAAGTGACATCAAACTTGAATGCACTTCACATTCTTTAAGTAAAAAAGTTGTTTTAATAGAAAAAATTTCTAGTGCATTAGATCTTACCACACTATAACTTCTTTGCCAGCTTATGATTTTTTAAGTCCCAAGATCCAATAATATAAGTGCTTTAGAAAATACAATCTTTGAATTTGTTAGGGAGATGTGGTAAATGAGAGAGAACCAAGAGTGCTTCAACACATTCTATTGGCACAATTACTAAAGATTGGTCAACTCCCCATGAACATGATTAATGACTAACATGGAGTGCTTGTTAAAACACCCTTGGTTAGTGTTCAATCAAGTTGTACCAAGCTAGTAGAGAAAGGGATATGACTAAGAGAGCACTAAGAGTATTATGAGAGTATTAAGACTACTAGGAGAGTACAGAGGCAAGTGAAGAAAGAGAGTACTAAGAGTGCTTCATTGCATTGTGCTGGCACATTACAAAAGCTGGGTCAGCTCACCACCATGAACATGAATAGCCACTGGCATTGGGTGCTTGCTAATATACCTTTGGCTAGTGTTCAATCAAGTGATACCAAGACAGTGGAGATGTGGGACTAATGGCAGGTTCCTCCACATTCTGGTTACAACTATATGGATGGGGGATGGGGTGAGATTTACAATGATAGTCAACCCCAGTTGTGTGGCATCACATTGGCACAAGAGGAGATAATGCTTGCCTTAAGTGCCATGGACGTAAAGATTGAACTCAATAGCTAGCATGGATCCAAAGCATGAGGAGATGCTCTGAGCTACTTTTGAATATGCTTTAAATATTTGCTTTTGAAAGCAAAAAGGAAAGCTTCTCTCTTTCAATTACATAATTTATTGAGTAGTTGGCACTCGCTCTCTTTGCAAACCCACATTTGATTAGATTTTCACCAAGGATTTTATATCCCCATGGTTTAAAATGTAAGTAAGTTTTGTGAATTTATCTTAATAAAGACTAAGATATGAACATTTGGAAGTCGAATGTATTGAATAAGTATGATATGGAATGCATGTATCTAGCAACATGAATTAATGCTCCCATTAAAGGATTGAATATTACTTTACATGAATCTCTCATTTCATTTATTTGCTCCCATTAAAGGATTGAATATTCACTTTACATGAATATTATAGTTTACATGAATCTCTCATTTCATTTATTTGCCCATTAAGCTAAATAGAAGAGCTCCACGCTATACAAAGTTAACTTTTGGGGGTTTGGGTATGTTTATGAGGGCACCTACTCCAATCAGGTCTTGTGACTAAGAGCCAGGTCTCCATGTGCTAGAAATCTCAGCGTGCAAGAGAGGAAATCACCAATAGCCTCTTGCAAGAATCAAATGCCAAACATTGTAGAGGAGATTCTCCGTGGTTGCTAGAAATATTTCACCTATTGCAGAGCATGTCCTCTGCCAATTCCCAAGTCACTCACTTAATGCACTTAATGCTTTGCTTTTCTAGAATAGAAGAGATGTATTCCAAATCTCTGGCTCCCACGGGGTGCCGTAGCCCACCCCTAAAACATCTTCAAACGTGGGCTAAAATCTTAGAAATATCGCCTTTAAATTTACAAGGAAGTCGGTGAGCTCTTCCATGGGGACCTGCTTAGGGGCTTGAAATATTCAAACAAATAGCTATATTCCTGCTCTAAGGGGGCATAATTGGAGGACTAATTGCTCTCATCAATATTTCCCTCCCCTTGCCTTTAATAGCTCATTTCCCCTACCCATTTCACTCTTCTAGTCTCCCATTAGGTTTGAGATTAAAGATCAAAAAGGGCCAATCAATTAAAGACCAAAAAGGGCCAATCAATTAGAAACTTAGGAAAATAGATATTCATATATCCAAGTGATTATAAGTGATAGAGAGAGAGATTGGCTACCCAAGAAAATTCATTGGCCAACCAATAGTTGCAGTTGTAGCTTCCTCCCACGTTAACCCAATTACCTTGGTATAAGCAAACCTGGACACACCTTGGTATAAGTAATCTGCCATTTGCAATTCTCTTCCCATCGATGCAATTAACGGTTTGGCATTTGCGAATTAACGTAACAATGATTGACCATGTCGCTTACTTGGGCCGCAGGTAAATTAGCAAATTGACTAGGGATCGTGAGATAGACCAAAAAGACGCTCTCAATGACAGCTAGTGCTCATCCAAGCTTAAAAGCTCAACCTGCACTGTGAATTAATCTTAGTTCTGGTGGACGAATGCAATGAGAGAAGGTGAAACGCTCCCTTGCTACGCTTAACACCTAATTACGTAATTGAAGGTGAAGAGATGGCTGCACACGCAAATTATACTTGTCTGCCTGAGCTATGTTACATTAATCTATGTCGGTAATTACGATCAACTAGATTCTAACATATACAAGCTGAGTGCAACGTTGCAATTATAAACTTTGTCAGCCATTTGCAGTAACTAGGTATGCTTGATCCGCCAGGTTAGTTTATATCCGCTCCTCGCATAACCTGCGATCCAAACGTTTCATGTATCAAAATACTAGGGGAATCTGGGCATGGAGGAGTCGGAAGCCGGACAGTACGTCAAGGTGAGGTCGTTTAAAAGATGCTGAAAAAACACAGCAGAGAAGGCAATTTCCTCCATTCATATATTGGTAGGCCTACCGGTGGCGACAATAATACTGTATTAATCGAAAGGTTCAATCGAGCGCAGTGGAAATCCTTGAGTATTGGGAAAACTTACAATTATAAGTTCGTCAGGTCCACAAGCCGTGCCTACACATGAGCCGGCCAAAGGAAAGACAGACATTAGTTCGAAACATGCAGATTTAGAGAAACATTAAGCTCAGAAACATTTTAGAGAAACATTAAACTCAGAAACAAGCTTCAGGAACTATGACGCTGCGAATGAGAACGCTATCTACGTGATCTTTGTGTCGATCGTCATGGTATGCTGCAGGACGTAAGGAAAGGAAAAGGTATCGATGCTCGACCTTGTATGCAGAAGAGAACAGAACTTATAGAAGGTACGAGTCATTTCTGGTGATAACGGCATACATATTACTGTGTGCGCAGCTTGACGACTGTCGACGTTAGCTTGATTTGTCCAGAAATGATAAAGGGCTGTCGCGTACCTGAAATAAGAGAGCGAGCAGAAGTCCCAGGGTGAAGACGGCGAAGGTGATCGATCTGAGCACCATCGACCAGGCTGGTCCGTGACGGTCATTTTCATCGGGGAGGGCTCTCGAACTGATGAACATGTAGAGAAGTGATAAGAAGCAGGTAAGGAGGAGTGTGATGCGAATGAGATAGGGCATTGTTTCGGAAGGAAGCTGCAGCAGCGCCCCAGCGCAAAGGGCAAAGATAGAGTGAGCGAGGTTGAGGCGGAGTTCGGAGGGCGAGGGAAGGGCCATAGAGGCTTGCAGGGAGCTGAAGATCGGAGATGGTTACCCAGAGAAAAAGGAAGCGACAGAAGAAGCGAAGACGTGAGCAAAAATGGGACACTGAGGAATGAAAATAGGCAGCGAGACTGATGATGAAGATGCAAAAATGGGACACTGATGATGATGATGAAGAAGATGCAAATGACGTCTATGATTTGAAGAAGATGCAAATGACGTGGAAGCTACATAAAATGACGTCTATGTTTTGAAGGAGTCGTCTTTCTTCAGGACAACTTTTTTATCTGCAGTTCACAGATCGTGGCGGCTCAATCCAACGTAAGCGCAGATCGCTGTCCGTTGGATGAACAGTTGATCGAAGGGCTCGGATTGGGTGATGAAAGGGGCGCTGCACGTGTGGCAGACTGGTTTTGGTTGGAATTCGACCGGTTACCCTTTGAGGAGCAAATTATGATTCGTCAGATTTGTTGATCCAACGGTCTAGATCAATCCTCCGCCGACCCGTGCCGTTGACGATGAAGACGACCTAGCTTTTCCTCATTCCTTTATATACTTCACAGTACTGGGTAGAAGCAATAGCCACTACAAACTACTTGCTTAATTGGCTTCCTACCAAATTGATTCAGGGTATGACACCTTATGAAGCATTCACTCAACACAAGCCACACATTGGGCATCTCTGTGTATTTGGTTGCATAGCATATGCCCACATACATGACGACCATCCTAGGAAATTGGATGCGAAGTCACGTAAATGCATCATGGTTGGCTACAGTGAAGAAAGCAAAGCATACAAGTTGTATGCTCCCATCAACTGAAAGGTCATTATCTCTAGAGATGTAATCTTTGATGAGAATCAGAATGGAAGACCTCAAATACACAGGAGATAGACGCACTGATTTCACAGTAATCTACCAAAACGGTGATGAAGAAGAGCAAGAATTGCCACTAACACCCCAAGCAGAGCCACAGCAACTCGGATGGTCTACTAGGGAAAGCAGACCTCTAGCCAGATTGACATATGCTCAGAAAGGCAAAGCAATTCAAGTTGAAACCACCAACTATGCTCTTATGACTACCACCAGACTTCGACATGAAAGATCTTGGACTTACGCATTATTGTCTTGGAATTGAGTTCTGGAGGGATTCAGACAGCACCTTCATGAGTCAGCTCAAGTATGTTGACAGTCTCCTGAAGAAGTTTCATATGGCAAATTGCAAGATTGTAGCCACTCCCATGGAACAGAGTTTGAAACTTACTAAAGATTCAGAAAAGCCTACAGTTAATGACAGGTACTACAGGCAGCTCATCGGATCTCTTATATATCTAACTATCACATGGCTAGATATTTGTTATGCAGTAAGTTCACTAGCACAATTTATGGCAAATCCAAAACAGTCTCATTGCAATGCAGCCAAAAGAGCCTTGAGATACATTAGAGGTACAAGACAGTTTGGGATAGAATACAAAGGAAGTCATCCACGGTTGCACAGATACTGTGACAGTGATTATGTCAGAGATCATGAGACTAGGAGATCGACACAGGGATATGCATTTTTCCTTGGTCAAGTTGCTATATCATGGTTGTCAAACAAACAGCCAACTGTTTCTTTGTCTTCGACTGAAGCAGAAGATAGAGCACTCACTCCAGCTGCATGTGAGGCTTTATGGTTCAAAAGACTATTGTCAAGAGATTGTCAAAGAAAGATTACTTTGATGAATCAAAGCCAACAACAATATATCGGCTTAAGCATTGGACAAGTATATCACTCCAAAACAAAGCACATTGATGTCAGAGAGCACTTCATCAGAGAAAGAGTGCTACTTGGTGACATCACACTACAACATTGTGATAGCAAAGAGAATGTTGCAGACATCTTTACCAAACCACTCGATAAAGAGATTTTCGAGAAACACCAACTAGCTCTTGGTTTGATGTAGACGAAGGACATGCACATTAAAGAGGTGTGATGGAATGTAATGTTCAGTCCTTCTTTGACTCTCTAGAATCATCATCTTGAGGGAAGGCGATCTTGAGGGAAGGTGTTGAGAGATCATGCTCAACATCATGTGATCATACGTGCATAGCACTAACCCAATATAGTGCTATAAAGGAAAGGGTTAGATGCCCTAACCCTAACCCCAAATGGGTTTGTATATATTCTACATTTTCAACTAAATCTAGTGTATAGTTAGTCATTTGTGGTGTGCTCTCTAGCTGTGCCCTCTCTCCTCATCTCCACTCTTCTCCTCTCCCCTCTTCATATTTTGTCACCTTTTTGGGCAACCAACTTGTCGATCAAGGGCTACTTAGCAAAGCCTACACTCAAGCACTACCAACTCAAACCAACGTATGTTTTCCTAGATTTGGAAGGCTATTCATCTATTTTGGTGTACTTCTTGGTTATATATCTTGGCTAATCAACATAACATTTTGTAATATACTTTAGCATTTATTGTACATTTTTGTAGCCTTCTTTCAGTTCAATATTGATGCAAGACATCCGATTTCAATCCGCTTCAGGAAAAAGAAAAGACTACACGTCCGATCTGACCATTGGTTCGGCATCCGACCCAGACATTCAAACGAGACTCCAACAGTGCCCTAACTCTCTACCAAAACCAACGCAATCAATGCCATGCGTACTAGATTCTTTGTACCAACTGCACCACCCAAGGATGTATGAGGTATTCACCTGAGTCTTGTCGACAAGCCTCTTCGCTCGGATAAGGCTCTCACTTTTACAATTGGCAACCTCGTCGACCCCTACTTGACAAACTCCATGATGCAGTATAACACCCGCAGTGCCAAATGCAAGATCAACACTAGTCCCTCCCAATCATCGAAATGCACTGCGAGTTCCCTGCATGTTGAACTGACTGACTGTCAATCGCAATGACACATCAATGTAAGCTTCTCACGTGATTGATCTAAAAATGGCACCCAAGAGAAGCCATTGGCTCACAGCTCCCAATGCCTTAGAACAGCCAGAGCCAATCCTTGAGCTCTTAAGCGATATAGCACTCCTCGACGCAGACATGGGTCACAAGAATTCTCTCACCCTTGCTCACAAAAGCCCACGCAAGAGCCTGGTCGAGGAAAAAACTATACGCATAGTGGACTCGGAGGAGACTAAATTGGAGGGAGAACCACCCCTTCCTCCGCTAAAGAAGTAGATGCTCACGGCCAGCTTTGTGAACTTCAAGGTCTTTCAGCTACCCATTATCGAGACAAGGAGGTTGTGTATAAGAAGGATGTCAATTCCAACATGCAGAAAGAATTCAAGCTACTAGAGACACATAAAAATTATTTTTTAATCAATAATGTTCACTATGAGAGAAGGCGCCAATAGCTTGTTTGGTATTTAGAAAGAATGCAGTTGCTAGTAAAGGTAAATACTATGAGTAGGGATTCTTATGTGACACTAAGTGCAGCCGAGAAGGGGACAAAGATATCGTGGGTGCATCTTCTCCACTCACGGCTTGTGGGCAAGATAGCTAGAAAGGATTTGAGCGCTTCAAATGCTCATTCCAAGATAGCACCATTTATTTCTGCCTTATTTGAATTTGCCAACCAGATCGGTATGAGGAACTTGGATGTAATTTTTCAGTACTGAGAGGAGTGCACCAAAGCAATTCAAGACAACCATCACGAGGAAGGAAAGACAAAGCAAGCCATGCTTCAAGCTTTGGAAGATGCTCAGTACTCCAAAGATGAAGCTACTATGGCTGTGTATGGCCAATCTTTGGCAAAACGCCTATGGGATACATCCCTAGCAGGAGAAGAGCTATTATCTAGCCGGAAGAACCCAAATATTCCAAGAAAATTAAATTAAATCCTCGAGCAAAATCCATGCTTCCAAAGACAAAGACCTAGAAAAAACCAGAGGAGAACATTGCCAGTCTATTGCTCACATCGCCTCCCATAAGCCCCTTTGAGGCCTTTTCCCCTATCCACAAATTGACAGACTTGTAGCAATCCCCAACACAAGATGTGACTAGTCTGTGAGTAGCAAGAATAGTCTCCAACATGGAGGCAGAACATTCCCTCATAGTCTTGCAGAACTATTTTGATAAGCAGAGAAAGGTACATATGCAGCTACAAAAGCAAGTGTAGGAGTTGACAGAAGATAAGAAGGTGGTACAAGAGTATATGCTTAAGCAGTCAGAAATGCAGAAGAAGTTTGACGACACTCAGTTAGAAATAGAGGCAATTAAGAAAGAATATGCCCAATACAGAGAAGTGCAGGACAAGCAAAGCTCGAAGCTCACTGCCCAAGTGAGAGTACAGAAGGAATGCCTGCCAACTATAACAACTTGGCTATAGGAAATGAAAGCATACATTTTTTTGCAACTAGATCGAATGGGTGCAGCCCACACAGACTTAAATATTGAAAATATTATACTAAAGAAATGAATCCATGCATTGGAAGGAGTTGAACAACAGCTCAAGGACATGGCAGAAGAGGTAGATGGAGTTTTCCTCAGCTCCTCCAAAATCAAAGATATGAAGAATCAGTTGGTAAAGACGTCTTAAGACATATGGTCAAATTTTAAAAAATGCATGTTCGTGATTGCTCAAAGACCTTATGATACCTTTGCATCTATTGCATATGCATACGATACCATGGCATATGAATAGAGACGCTTTGATCTAAAGCATAGGATGCAAAATAGAGGCATATGCCAATGCATGATGACACATCATTATTTGAGTTGCAAGCACCCGGATGCCTCTTCTAAAGAGAAGCTACACAGTCCATGATGACGTAGGACATGTTCATCTTTGACATGTTTGGCATGTAGCCATACACACAATTCTTCATGAACTCATCTCTTGATCGACCAACCTTTGATCCAAGTGGACTTTACTTTCTGCATATTTTGTTTTGACTTATCTTTTGGGTTTTATTCCCAAAGGCAAAGGATGACCCACAACTTAAGAGGGGGAAATGCACATTTATGTACAGGATCATAAGTTGTACTCATTGTACAGGCTTCCGCTACGTAGTCACTATGTGCAGACATGCACATACTACTCTGATTCTTTTCAATTTTCGTTCCAGTTTTGGATGCTATCATATGCACCAAACGAAATCCACAAAAAGATATTGTACATGCACCCACTACTTACCCATTGCAATTTAAGAGGGGTGTCGAGGATGGTGTAAAATGCACCATACCATTATGAGCAAACCGTAACCCTAGCCCTAACCTTAAGGGGTACTCATGTATATATTCATGCTTATGTTCAATACAACATAATGTACATGTAGATGTATCGTGTGCACTCCTCTCTCTCTCTCTCTCTCCACTTTATCATTGATGAGAACCTAAGCATGCAGATTCTTATGGGCAAGTTCATAGGTCTCAAAAAGAGTGTGGGCTATGTCCCACGGTAGTATGTGGCTTAGATGGTGGTAACATTAGAGGATGACTTGGTAGTGGATTAGTTCACTATCTTCAAAAAGGCGTTTGAGTCCCAATTGAAGGTAGTGAGCTAGGGAAAGATGCACTTCAAGATCGGCGGGCCTCACCTCTGCATGTTGCACCACCATCTTATGATGGGACACGTTTCATGGCCTCACACTCTTCCAGCATTGGGTGGAGGGGTATCATCAAGAGCCCAGGGTGATGAGCACTTGGAAGAAGAAGAACAGGGACATGATGAAATGGAACAAGAGCAATAGAGTGACAAGGGTGCCAAAGAAAAGGAACAGGAACAACCAGAGGGGAACAACGTTGAGGGCACCTCTGAGCAAAAGACATAGGAACAAACACCAGAGGGGAACAATGGTAAGGGCACTTCCAAGGATCCAAGGACAAGAACAAATCCCAGACTTGGGGAACAGTGGTAAGGGCACCTCCGAGGGACAGTTGGCCAGAGAGTCTTCCAAAGCATTAGAGGGTGGTGAAATGCCCAAAGAGCAAAGGGAAGAGGAAGATGCCAAGGGAGCGGACAAAGGTAACACTGAGTAGCCCTTGCAAACGCTTGTCAAGGAGCAACCCGAGCAGTGATACATCAACTCAGGGCACTATTATTGCATTACATCTATCTCCCTCTCCTTTACAAAGCCTACCCAATGTAGAGGCATTTCCCCTTGATCCATTGCTGACTCAAAATAATCATGAGGATCGGAATGCCATCGAGTCCCAATGGCAAGTCCTCAGGGAGAATATGCTACATGTGGCATAGGCCCTCAATTACTTAGCCAATCTTTGGATCCCTCCCCAAGTACTAGAACACAATCCCAACACAATATCTTTCTGTAGTAAACGTGGTACCAAGAGGAGATGACAGTTTTTTGAGGAGCAAACATCTAGCTTGAGACAGGCTAAGACAGATTTAATAGCAGAATGCAAGAGTATCTAAGAGCAATTGGACAATAGGAGAGTAGCACAGGATGAGCTACTCTATAGCTACTCCCAGCTAAGAGCCAAACCCACAGTGAGCTACAAACCACAACTTCAGCAATCTCTAATGCAAAGTAGATAGTGAGCTACAAACCAACTTTGGTAATCTCTAATGCTAAAGATGATCGTTGCCAAGTCTCGGAGTGAGATCATGGGTGTTGCAGGGACTAACATCGAGTTGCACCCAAAGCTCTACTAGGAGGCCCTAGCCAAAATAGAGATGCTCAAAAAGGAAAACACCTATTAACTACATATCAAGTAGCTAATGACAATGAAGACTTAAGAAAAGAGAATATTCAGTTGCAAGAGAAATTGGAGCAATATGCTCAACTTCAATTGCTTATTTGACTCCTCCAAGAACACCCCTATAAGCTATCCTAAAGATAGCAACCAGGCCATGTTGATGCAATAGGTCAAGTTGATGTGCAAGAGCTCTTATGGGTTGCACTAGCCAGAGTATGCCTTGATGCATCGATTGTGGGGGAGTAGAACTCAACCGCTTCAATATGCTGCCATGCATGATATCAGACTCCTGATGTGGTACTCATTGCAAAACTTGGGAAACTAGCACAACCTCAGGGAGATCTTGCCTCCAGCAAAATTGGGTCAGGATCAAAAACCTGACCTGCTTGGTCTAAACTCCCACATCGCATATATCTATCATTTTTTTAACTTGAATTTTGGCATCCTCAAAATTGCAATGGCCATACTCCTAAACTTGCTCGGCCCGCTGGATCAAGCAATAGTAATGATTGGGACATTACATCCTCTACTGCCTTAGACTTTGATGCACCTCCACCCTCTATGGGTTTGGACCCTGAGGTACCTACCTGCGAATATGATGGCACTATAAAACCCTTTAACCATTTTCTAGAGGAGTGCACCTTATGCTAGGACAATATTTTCAAGGATGTGCACTAGTTGATTGCTGCTTGGACCCACCAACTACCTAAAATAGCGATGCCCGAACTTCCTTCCTATTATTCAAAGCCTTTGAGCAAGCTTAAGAAATTAATCAGTAGTCATACTATTGAAGTAGCAACTATGCATAATAGTATTCATGATTTATTTCAAGATCTGCTCATTAAGTGGCAAGAGAGAATGGCTCGGCTAGGTAGATACACTACAAATTTTGAGATGGCAATGGCCAGCGGGGCTGAAATGTGGACCGTTGATTGGATCGCCAATCCCGAGAAGGCCCCCGTCAACATCAGCTCATTGTATTTGTGGCCTTTCCAAGGGAAATAAAGTTTTAAAGCCAAGCTTCCAACCTCTCCTCCCCAAGCCTCACCTAGTTGGCCCTTCCAAACAGCCAGCTCGCCCTAATCCACCACCCCAATGAAGATGCCATCCTTCACGGTGCCTTGTGGATTCAACCAGAAGCCTCAGTGTCTGCTAGTTCCTGCAAGTTTGTGAGGACACAACTCACTTAAAGCTGAGGCAAAAACTTAGCCCTTGGGTTAGGCTAACACAACAAAGTTCAAAATGCAATCATCGTGTGCCTTCTTACTCGAAAGTGGTGGAACGTTTTGTACAGAGCACCGTTTTGCAGTTAAGGTGTAGGAGATTCTGGCAAATCCACCAATCACAAGTAGCAACATGATGCACCGAGTGCTATTGCTCTTAGAGGCCAGTTTTGTTTAGTTATAAGAGATGTGGTTGTAACAGAAAGCAGAGAATAAGAGAGCTGTGTGCCGCATTACTACAATTAGCTCCTTTTATGATGCTTTTTTTAAACTCATATTACTTAGTTTTTTGGCCAAGAAGGTTTTCGTCGATATAATAACCAAAAATTTGTAACGTCTATATTTTCATCGATATTATGTTGTCTGCTATAGGTAGCATCGACATTTTAGTCAAAAAAGCCTCTAGAAAAACACACAGTGTTATGAAAAAAGTGTGATATTCATCCTTGCTAAACCTTGCAAAATTCAAATCGAATTGAAATGTTTAAACATTGTAACATATATTAGATGAATGTTGTTATATATTTCTTAATCAATTGAAGCGTCATTGGAATATTCACTGTGAGATTGATGCTCATCCTCTCAATCATCCATGGCCAAGTCTTGCACATCTTTAGCATGTAGATTGAGGTCTCCCAAATCAATATCTAGGAAACCCTCTAAGGAGCTCAAACTATCTCACTTTCCAAAACTATGATAGAAGGGGTACTAGAATTGCTAGCTTCCAACCCATTTATTTCTCCATTTCATTCTCTACTTCCGCACCTTCAAATACTTCTTAGTTTCTAGGTGCAACTTGAATCACAAACCACTACTGGTTGTCCATTCAATCGGGTTGAAAGACCACTTAAAACAAAAATCCATGATATGTTCATCCAATCTTTGATGAAGTTGAACGGCAAATGATATCCATACAAGAAATTCTTACTTGCTTGCAGTGCATGGGTAGCACAAATGTTTCACTAAGGTCATCCCAGATTTTTGTTGAGTCAATGATAAAAAATCCAATTGGATTCATCCATGAACGTAGCTTAAGCACCTCTACAGACGGCTTTGAACAATTTCACATCAAATATAAATTTCCTAAAGTTCACTTGCAAAATATCTTGTATGGTTTCAACATAATCCATTTCACATGTATGATGATATTTGTATCCCTCGCATTAGCTCTACTCTCTTGTGAAAAATTGGCCATGACTCCTTGACAAAACATGTGTGCCTCAGGATCTATGGAGCACTCTAAGTTGGATGGAACCTATGTGAAGACATGATGAAGAGAGTGCTCATGACATGTACCTCAAGTCAATTAGGTTAGATTAGCTTGGACTCATAAAGAGAATCTTGAGATAGTGCAAAGTGCTTGATTGATATTACTTCAAATGAACCTCCCTTTTATAGGTGAGGGTACTTACATCCATTTGCTTGCTCACATGTGGGATATCTCCTCCATGCCATGTGGCAGCTTGCCCTTTACTCATACCTTTTCTCTACAAGTGCTCATGGCACCACAACTCTCAACACCTTCCCTTGGTGCCATGATCCTTTGGCTACTGCAAGGTGGTCAGATGTGAGTTACAAGATCAAATCCTCCCCTGGGTGCTTACATAGCTACTCTCAGGTGGTCAGGCTTGATTTACAAAATATAGGCAAGGTTGGCAAGGTATTTGTTTCTCAATACATTCCATTGATGTCACCTTTTGGCTCATGGCTTGATGATGACTCCACGTAGTTGACTTGTTGGTTCTTCAATGTGCAATCTTCTTCCTTGTGTCCCAGCTTCTTGCAATGGTGACACTTTGGTTTGTTCTTCAATCTGCAATCACTTTGATAGTGACCCATCCTTTTGCAATGGTAGTGCTTCGTTGATGTTTTACTGAATAGTGCTTATTCTTCATTATAGCTGTTGCATGTTGATGTCGATGTCGATGTCGATGCTTTCAACTCTCTTTCTTTTTCGAGAAGAGAGGATACACATTCTTCAAACTTTCGATCTGGCAAATTCTTCAAAGTGGTTGTCAATGCACTATACTCTACAGGCATGCTTTTAAGAAGAATTGCAAGTGCATCTTTCTCTCCTACTTTTGCATTTATGCCCTCTAGTTGAGTCATAATGCTTTTGATTTTGTTGACAAATTATGCCATGGATTCATTGAAGCCCATGTGCATACCATAGAATTCAATCTTAAGATGGATTTCTTGGTTTTTGGCTTTTGCACCAAACACTGTGTTCAACTCATCCCATGCATCCTTGACATGATCCTTAGAGTCTATATAATGAATTATGTTTGGACCCAAGTGCAATCCAATGAGTGATAGTGCCGCTTCATCTTTTTCCTTCCAAGCATCATTTTGTGCAGTGGGTATGTCTTCTTTTATAGTCTTCCAAAGCTTTTGTTGCATCAGGAGATATCTCATTTGTGTAGACCATGTGTGAAATCCTTCCCCGGTGAACTTCTCAACAGTTGGGGTGCGGATTGCCATTGCAAAGGTCTTACCAGTTGATGATACTTTCAAATCTAGTAGTGTCGAATTGCATACAAAAAATCTAAGTTGACAGGTGCGTAGAGCTCAAAAAACTGGTTATTTTTCCTTTTGGGAGCGTGGCAAATTCTTCTTGGATTGCAAGTTATGGTTTGTTGAAGTTTCTGTGAAGAAGAGGGCCTTTGATGATGTGGCTGCTTAGCAAGGTACTATGTGCTTAGGTGGCACTGTGGTGACCTATTACCCCAGTTTAGTTAACCCACAGTTACTTAAAATGTACCAAGGTTCAACTGACCTGAACAGTTAACTTAACTGTAGTTAAAAAGTTACCACCTTATCTGCCACGTGGCAGATGCATGGCAAGCGAGAGAAATGTAGAGAGCTCTTGTGCAGAGTGATGGTGACGACCAGTAGACGTCGCAGTGGCGGGACGATCACGATCATAGAGAATGGTGAGCTACGAGATCTCAAGGATCTATAGCATCGTTGATAGCTGTGAGCCTTAGAGGTTTATTGCAGAGGAGGCTTGCATGCAGGTTGTCGTTGGCGCGGTGCGGAGGTGACATAAGGCGGAGTCTTTGGTCGCGGCAGCTGTGAAGGCTTCAGTCATAGGTAGAGCTTGCCGAGCAGGAGCTGGGTCGATGGGCCTTAGTGCAGCAACCGGTCGTTTCGTTGGGAAGATGTAGACCATGTGTTGGAGAGGCGTTTGAGCCATTGTAGGAGGTGACTACTGGCCGAGTTGTTGATGACTAGCAATGGCGAGGAGTTGCTGGCATTGCAGAAGGGCTGTGCGCTACTCTTAATGTAGAGGCTTGGAGCGATGAGTCACTTGCATGGAGGGCCTTGTCAACGGAGTTGCTGTGGGAGATCCGACTGCGTAGGAGGCTGCTGTTAGCTAGTGCAGAGATAGCTCAAAAGAGCTCATTTTGGAGATACTCGTTAAGGAGGTGCGGCATTCGAAGAGGTCGTTGTAGCCAACATAACCTACAGCCACCACACAGAGCTGCCTACGCCCACCGATAGTAGCTCTCCGTACATTCTTGGGATCTGTGAAGAGGCTATTGAATGAGAAGCTGCTGCTTCAATAGTCTGCTGAGGCAAAGCTCGCTGTGATGAGTGACAGAGAATAAAATCTCTTACAAACACTCAAGAAGAAACACCGAATGAATATATTTATCTCATAACATAAATCTCTCATGAAATCTCTCTCTCTCACAATAAGAATGTCTCACAAAATGAATTGAAATCCTCACAAAGAAATCTCAAGAAATGAACAGAAAACTCTTAACCAATGACGAAAATTTTCTCTCAAATGGACAGATGAAGATCTCTCACCGAAAGTGGACTCTCACGGAGAACACTCAAGAGAACTCTCAATCTCACAATCTCTCTTAGTCTCACAAGAAGGATGGCGCCTCAACGGAAGGCAGAACCATGCTCTGATACCATGACAAAACATGTGTGCCTCAGGATCTATGGAGCACTCTAAGGTGGATGGAACCTATGTGAAGACATGATGAAGAGAGTGCTCATGACATGTACCTCAAGTCAATTAGGTTCCAAGATAGATTAGCTTGGACTCATAAAGAGAATCTTGAGATAGTGCAAAGTGCTTGATTGATATTACTTCAAATGAGCCTCCCTTTTATAAGTGACGGTACTTACATCCATTTGCTTGCTCACATGTGGGATATCTCCTCCATGCCATGTGGTAGCTTGCCCTTTACTCATACCTTTGCTCTACAAGTGCTCATGGCACCACAACTCTCAACACTCCTCAATCAAATGTGTTGCACCTTACATCAATTTTCTCTACTCGATAATGATTACCATACTCCCACATTGCCTTGAATGAACATTACTGCAAAGGTAATGGATTCTCGTTAGCTTATACAAAAAGGTTGTAGATGAATGTGAATAAAAGCAAAATGATTACATACCTTTAGATCACAACCTTGTGCAAATCCCTCCTCCCTATCTATCACAATCCCCCCTCTTTGACTAGTAGATTCAAGAGCGTCTTCCAACCAATCAATGTGCATTTAGTTGGCATGTATGATAACTCTGGGGGATACTTCTTACCTCTATTGGCCCTTCGCCAAGATTTTCTATTGTGCTCTCTTTTAGCTCTTTCTTCTTCATATTGTTTGAGACATTTCTCCATTTCTCCACAATTATAAAGACAAAAGCTGTTCAGTTTTTGTTGCAAGGTCATACTCATTTTCTTCTTCTTTTCCTTCCCTTGTCCTATCTCTCCTACAACACATGGATCATCGCTATCATCCCAAAGTCGAGGCATTTCTAGCATGAGCTGTACAAGAAACTTCATAATGTTAAAAATTGACTCTTGCACTAGCCATCCTTTTGCCATGCTTCCCTCTGGTATTTCTTTTTGTCTTACATACCCTTTCAACACCTTCATAAACCGTTCAAAGAAAAACATACATCGGCTATGCAAAGTGCCTGCATATGTCACTTCATTTGCCAAGTGCACGAGAAAATGCAATTGGATGTCCATGATACTCGTTGGAAATTCCTTTTCAATCAAACATAAGGCTTTGACTTCAAGAAGTACTTGCTTTTACAATGAGCATGAAAATTAGGCATGTATTTGTATAGCCTCTAGTATACCTTATGAATACACTGAGCTTGTTGATGGCCTTTGATGCATCTTTAGTACTACATCCCCGCACAACGATTGGAAACAATGTTGTGTCAGTCAAATTCAAACAAGAGGTCCAAAATGGATCAAACTAAACTGGAAGCAATGTTACCTGAATCATTTTGTGCCAATCATGCAACTTTAGACCACTTAGTTTTCCAAAGGAAGTAAAGACACCCTTTAAGCTATGCATGTATTGAATTGGGGTTTTCATACCCACGATAACGCTCTTCACCTAGGTTTGCTCTGATTTTGTCAAAATCTAGGATGCCTTTGGAAAACTCACCTTGATGGCATGGTTTTCTCCTGGCTAGAAGGCTCTGTTGGTTTTCATCACTTTCAAGTCAGCTCATGCCTTTGGGGTTTCTCTATCCCAATCATATGTTTCCACAAACTTTTTAGACACGTTTTTGAATATATGCATTGGGTCCAGCAGATATGTGACTTTGTGTTGTCTTTAGTTAGGAAGAGTATAAAATATGGAGAGACCTTGCATGCTAGGTGGAGGTGTTTGGACTTTTGGATTATGCCAAAGTCGCTCCCAATATCCAAACCTCATGATTGGAGGAATAGGAGCCAATTTTGTCCCACCAAAAGATGGATCCACACTATGCGGATGGTCCATATGAAGAAACCATCTGTGCTTCTCGTATACAACCTTGTTTAGATCTTTTGAGTGTCGACTGCACAAACTATCTCCACATTTTGGACATGCAAAGTATCCAGACATTTGGAGACCTATTAAAGTGCAAGGACACAAGCTACATCTTGTAGAAGTGAAAGACCACTAAGGCAAAGAGCATCGAAAGAAGTTACAACTTGCATTTTAATAGCCTGAAGAGAATTGAGAGGAATAGAAATTTGGTACCTAAGTTCAAAGTAATCGTGCAACCCAGTATAATAATGCATGGTCCGTCAAAAATTGTTCTGAAAATTTTACCTGAGTCGATATTTTTGTTAATATAAACGTCACGAAAAAAGCATTGAAAATGTTCTCTATAGATAGGACATTGAGCACTAGATTTTATAATCAAAAGAAATTTAATCTATCAATTGGAGCTAATGGGGGTTCCATAACCTATATTCACATAGTTTGATGTGTAAAGCAAAGTATTACGGTAGTGCATTAGGATTATTTATGAACTAGAAGAGGGGATGCATGGGCAAGACCATGGAAATGCTCATCTTGAAGATGCAAATGGGATCCGATCGCCATGATATTTTTCATGGGACTCAATCTACATGATTTTAAGTCCCTTGGAAAGTATCATGGCCATCGGGTCCCATTTGCATGATTGGAATACTACCGAGGCATTATCTTGAACCAGAACAGGGGATGCATGGGCAAAAACATTGAAATGTTTGTTCTTGACCATGCAAATCGGATCTGATGGCCATGATGTTTTACATGGGTCTCAATGTAGGTGATGTGATGCCAAAAATTGATATTTTTAATTTGGCATTGGTATTGTTTTTCTCTATGTTTGATAAGAGTTTGAGTATCAAGTGATAGCCTAGCGGCTCTCACTTATTTCTATTTTCTAACATATTGTATGGGATTGAGAGGATGAGTGGAATGGATCGTTGTAAATACCATGTGTATGAATGATAAATACCTTGGTATGGGGTGAGAGTTATTTGTGTATGGGATATTATGGGGTTTTTAGAAAATAGGAAGAGTGAGTCATATAAAGAGGTGGGCTCACGTCCATGTGTTCCAATAATATAAGAGAGATCACATGCCAAGCGTGTGGAAGGCATGTGGAGGAGTGTGGAGCCAAGAGGAATCCTTCTAGAATTCCTATGTGGAATAAGGAGGATGTGGACATATGGAAAAGAGAGGGTCCCTATGGGCTCCATGTGGGGGGACTCTTAACTTTCTCAATATTTTAAGAGTCTTGAGCATCTTTTGATGGGACACATGGCAAGAGTAGCCAAAAAGACATGGATGGTGACATACAGGCTTATGTGATTGATGGGGAAAAGAATGTACAGGTAGCAATTGTAAATGGGTGAAGGAGGGTGACAAAATCTCTAAAAAATGAGCCCTCCTCTCCCTTGTTCAACATCTCTTCCACCATTAGGCCTCATGTTTTTGTAGCTCTAGTCTCCTCAAGCCTCTTCCATGAGCCTTCTCTCCCTCTTGTAGATATTCTCTTATATAGAGTCTTGAGTCCATCTCTCTCTAGTTCATTCTCTCTCTATGAGTAGTCTTGGAGCTTTCGCTCCCTCTTGTACATATGAAACCTCTTCTTCTCCCTTGTGTTTTTCATGTTTTGAGTTGCATTAGAGTGGAGTCTCACTCTATTGATAATTAAGGTCACTTCAAGTTCTCTCTCTTGAGTGTCTCTTTTCTTTTTCCATTGTTTTCTCTTCCAAAGTGCTCAAAAGTATTGTGTATTCGGCCGCTCATTGCACATACATGGTTTATCTTTTTCCCAAGCCACAAAGGGGGCTCTTCCTTCCATCCTAGGTGACCTCTATGGGAATTGGATCGTTGATGAAGTCTAAGCATGGAGGTAGTAATCTCCCAAGTCGGCACCAGTAGAAGGAGTAGGTGTTTTTCATGACAGTTTGACCCCCTATTAGTATTTTGCTCATAACTTTTTGCTCAATGGTTTGATTTGGATGAAACTTATATCAGCATGAAGCTCTCTTCAAGGATCATCATCTTATGTCTTTAGTTACTATATTAGATGTCCAACCAAAAATCTATGACTCTATGTGTATGAGTGTTTCTTTTTTAGATAGTTTTTACCCCTGTCCAGTAAACTGCCCATATCTTTCTGATCGCTTCTCTGTTTCTTACGAAATTATATCAAAGTGAAGCCCATTTCAAGATGCATCTCGATATGTCTTTGAATATATGATATCATGTCTCTACTGAAAGTTATGGGTCTCTGTGTCTTATGATATTTTGGAGAGTGTTTTGATGTAATTGTAAAGGTATCTATGAAGGAGGTGCAATGTTTCCCCGGAATCTCTACCCATCTGACCCAATAATCCCCTTCAAACTCCTTGATATATATCAATTCATGTCATGTTGAGCCGCAAGATCTTCTTTCAACAGCGTATCGCTCTTTTCTTTGGCACAAACTGGCTTGCTGAGATTATGGCCTCCACTGATCCTTTCCTTCTCCCTATGCTTGAGTACAACATCACTTGGGATGTTACCATCTTCATTCTCATCTAAGGGAGGATAGTATGGTGTGGTCTCTTAGTATAAAAGCTTCTTTTTAATGTCCCTTTCCTAGTGACGAATATCTCTATCACTCAGTTCAAAAAGCAGTAGGAAATGGAGGTGCATGAAGTTATTACCCCCAACTTCATGTCACATCTTTTGGTGGAGACGCTGGGAACGTTTGGTATTGGATTCATCCCACCTTACTAAACAGTCTCGGATGTACTTGATTGAATGTTATGCCTGATATAGGCATGTGTTTTTTGATGTGATAAAGAAGATGCCTGGAAGAACTTCGTTAGAAGAGATTGCAACCCATTTAAGAGAAGTAGAAGATTGTGAAGGTGATGTTCAAGCTATTCGCACAATCATCATGATCATATCCTTTATGTTTGCACTCTTGAATATGTTGGTAAATTGAAAATGCTGTCAGTAGGCACAATGAAAGATTGGGGATTGTTTCATGCACTGGTAGCTTGGTGTGAAGAAGAGTTGAGTCTTTGGGTAGTTTTTTACTATAACAGTGGAGTGGTGATTCTCAATGATTTCAATTTCTTTTGCTATGCAAATGATGAAGAGTACAATATCTTGAAGCTGTTATGTGCACCTCCAATTGTGACAAGGGTGACTGTTGAATGCATGTATACACAATGTTTTCATGGTGCTGGTTGGTCACTTATTTTAAATGAAGATTTTGTTGAGGATCACATTGTGGAGGGTTTTCAACAAGTGGTTATGCATAATAAGTTGGTCTTGGTATACTAAGGCTCTGTGGGATCTTGTTTGGGATATTATTTGGACCTTGGTGTTTCTTTTTTGTGTTTCATCATGGTGAAGATTCCAGTGTTTCGAGGGACCCAAGGGGAAGACCCGAAGTCTTATCTTTGGGATTTTGTTCGAGGATGCCGGCTTTCTGGATGGTCCATGAAGGATCGGGTGGAGATTTTGCCTGATTTTCTTGAAGGTGTAGCCTTGAGTTAGCATGAGGCCTTGCGAGACTCTACCAAGGAGGACTGGGACCAAGTGGTGGCTGCAATGAAGTAGAGATTTGGGGTAGTGGAGTCGCCAAATGCTTTGATGTTGCAGTTGGACCGGTTCTATCACGGAGATGGTGAGATGGTCTCTACATTGGCTATCCGATATGAAACTTTATGGACAAAGTATGAAAGGGCAGCTTTGCGAGCTGTGGCATCTACATCATCGGCCCCTCAAAGTCTCATAGGGATGGAGCACTTAAAGATGAGCAAATTTGTTATGGCTTTGGAGCCTCGTCTTTGCTCAAAAGTAATAAGGATCCAACAACATACGTGGAGGCACTTCGCATTGTGACCAAGAAAGAAGCTTCTCTAAAGATTGAATCCTCTTTTATGTCTTCAACAGCTTCAACTTCTAAGGTGGAGGTAATGGGCACTCCTCAGGTACCAAAGTCCTCTAAGTTAGATCATAATATCTCCCAATTGATGGCAGAGTTTGCTGATTTGAAATTGCATTTGGTTAATGCACGACAACCTAGAGCACCAAAGAGTGATGATAGGCCTCGAGATAAGAGTGGGGTCACTTGCTATGAATGTAATGAAAAAGGTCACTATCACCCTGAGTGTCCTAGATTGAGAAAGAAAGAAGAAAAACAAGTATCCTTGTTAGAAGCTTCTTCAGGAGATGAGGAAAGAGAGGTAATGATGGCTAAACGGGGGCGTGGTAAAGCAAAAGAAGAAGAAGAAAGCAAGGAAGAAGTAGATGAGGAACATCAGGAAGAGGAACACCATAGTAAGAAAAGGAAGGCATATAGAAGGAGAATTAGCCAGTCAGACTTTCCTTTAGGACAAGGAATTGGAAGCTATGACTTGTTGTCCGACTTTAAAGAAAAGGAAGCTCATATCACCTTTGGTCAATTACTTGCTTTGTCTCCAAAACTATAGAATGAATGGGGAAAGCTAGCAAGCACAAGAGTGTCAAAGAAGAAAAAGAAGAAAAGTGCCATTTCTATTGTTCAAAAGGTAGATATAGATGTTGGTGATGATGTACCTGTGGTTGATGTGATCATTGATGGTCAAGTGATTTCTAATGTGTACATTGATGGAGGTGCATCGATTAATGTCATGAGTGAGAAGACCATGATAGATGCTGATTTAAAATACTCTAGTACTACCTCTCCTTATTGCATCAAATTGGCTAACAACACTAGGGTAAAGACCTTGGGAGTTGTGAAGAATCTAGAAGTGGATGTATGTGGAATTTCTATGCCAACTACTTTTTAGGTGATCCCTACCAAGCCATATGCACGTGCCTATCCATTGATTTTGGGAAGGTCCTGGCTACGCAAGGTGAAGGCTATTCAAAAGTGGAATACTGGAGAATTGATTTTGCAGGGAAATGATAAGAAGGTGCACTACAACATCAGAAGCCGCAAAAAGGAAGTTGTCAAGGAGGAGTCTTCAACATCAGAGAGTTCAAGCTCTGACTTAATCGATAAAGAAGAAGAGACAAGGTGTAGCTCCAAGGAGTCCAACTCAGAGGGTGAGGTGGAAGGAGTGGCCTTTGGTCTTTGTCTTGGTGCTGATCGAGATGAGTCAGGAGGGAACAAGGTGGTGGTACAAGAAGATCCTATAGAGACACTTCATGTGGAGGATGTGGAGCACACTAAACGACACCAACACAATGAAGAGCTTTTTTCTTTGCCATTCCAAGATGAAATACTAGACCAAGTAGCAGGGCATGAGATGTATTCTGTATGTGATGGGTATTCTAGGTACTTTCAAATTTGTATTCCGGAGGAAGATCAAAAGAAAACATCATTTGTCACACCTTGGGGAGTTTTTGCTTACAAAGTGATGCCTTTTGGGTTGACCAATGCACCAGCTACATTTCAAAGGTTCATGAGTCAAGTGCTCGAGGAAAGTTCATAAGGGTGTTTTTGGATGATTTTTGCATTTATTCTCGGTGCATAGATCACATGGAGAAGTTAAAGATGGCCTTAGCTAGGATTGATGAAGCAAAAGGGTGTCTAAATCCTAGCAAGTGTCATTTGGCTCAAACAAAAGTAGTTTTGTTGGGGCATATTGTGTCTGAAGAAGGGCTGAAAATGGATCCTGACAAGGTTCAAGCAATCAGGGCATTGCCAAGTCCTGAGAGTGTCACTGGTGTTTGCAGAATTCTAGGAAAGAGCAAGTATTATCAACGCTTTTGTGATGATTTCACAGAGATAGTGCATCCCATGAACTTGTTGACAAGAAAAGGAGTTTCTTTTCAATGGGGTGTGGAGCAACAAGAGTCTTTTCAGCAACTTAAGGAGACCATGAGTAAGGGCCCAATATTGAATCCCCCTGATTGGTCTCAAGACTTTAATGTAAATCCAAGTGTATCTTTGCATTCAGTTGGTGCTGTATTGCTACAAAAAGGAGAGGTAGGTAGAATGCAACCCATCTATTATGCCAGACGACAGCATACAGAGGTGGAAACAAGGTATGAAGAAATGGAGTAGCAAGCCCTCTCTTTGGTGTTTTCAGTCAGAAAGTTTCACTCCTGTTTATTACCTCGGCCATTTTTCTTCCTTACCTCTCAGTCTATATCAACATATCTAGTTCGCACTTCTATGTTCTCCCTTTCCTTCTTCCCTTTCTCCCTTCTCTTTTCTCTTTCTGCTCTTTTCTCACTTTTCTCCCTTTCGCTTTTCCCTTTTCTCTTTTCTCCCTTTCCCTTTTCTCTTTTCTCTTTTCTCTTGTTTCCCTTTGTTTCAAAATGTATGTATGTTTAATTAATTGAATTTACAATGAGTGTTAGGCTTTATGAATGTATGTTTTTTAGAATGTGTGTTTAATAAAAGCTTAAAAGCTTAAAGCATATGCATTAAAGCTTAAATCACATGCATATGCTTTAAAGCTTAAGGTACCTGCATATGCTTAAAAGCTCTAAAGCTTTAAGCATAAGAATAAGCATATGCTTCAAGCCTGTACACTTCTCGAGGCCTTCCCTTTGTTTCGAAATGAATGTGTGTTTAATTAGTTTAATTAGTATGCATTTATTTAGGAGTGAGGAGGGAGTGAGTATTCCCGCGAACACAATGTTGAAATGATGGAGACTTTATCATTGTGCTCCCAAGAATCTTCACTCTCCCAAGAATTCTCACTCTGCCTGAAAAAATGCATGTTTAAATAGAATGCATTCTAAGGTTTAAATAAAATCTCTTCGAAATTTAAGATAAACTCTTCCATTTCATTTTGTGAAGGATACCGAGCAAAGGATAAGTAGTAACGGCAAAAAGCGGCCCTCCTTTGATAGTACTACCTGGCCTAGTAGTACGAGAAAGGCTCATGAACTTTGATCCCAATACTAGGGAAAGACTCCTGCGCAGGTGGAACAAGGAAAGACATCAAGTGTCGGGTTTGTCGACCTCCGTAGTGATCTCCCAAGGCACCACTGAAGGTGGACCCAGGGAGAGAGAGAGAGAGAGAGAGAGCCATTGTCGACATAGACGATCGAGCTCTGGTTGGGGGGAGTCAATATGACTCCCAAACTTCCACCACCCTCCCCTATGAGGTTAATAGGGAATTTGAAATAATAATGGATTCTAGAAGTACCTGGGTTATAAACCGAATGCACCGGCTTGTATCCTATGAATTAAAGAGGGTGGTGATGGATTTCCACAAACATCCACAAAAGAAAAATGATTATACCCTTAATACATTAAAGGTGGAGTTCCCTATGCCATCTGAGGAGCTTGAGTTCAACAACCATTGGATGCTGAATAAAATGGCCCAAGTGCTGAAGTCACAAAAAGATCAAATCCGCAGGAAGCAGGGATCCAAGCTTGCTTGGGTCCACGTGGAAGATTGGAAAATTGTTAAAAAGGAATTAAAGGACTTGCAAAATATGCTCACAAAAAGAAGGCGGCGACAATGAGGAAGAGTAAAGTGGGCCAATCCCTCTTGGCCTCTAGTTGTAGGGCCACCTTCAATTTTTTTTTTGGAAGTACATCTTCTTTCACTCTTTTAGTGTGTAATTTTGGGTAGCATGTCAATCAATAAAACTAACATATACTCTTATGATGTTAGTTTGTGAAAATGGGCCAGGAATGTACAGATGAGGAGTACAAGTATGCATACAACAACAACATGGAAGCTTTAATGAACCTACTCATGGAGAGAGGAGAATTTGTACCATTCCTCAATGTAAGCCCTTATTACATTTATTTTTTTAGAAATGCTCTTAAAGATATATATACTAACCATGGAAATTGTGTGTCGATGGTTGAACAGGAGGACGGAGATGGATACTTGAGAGAAGCTCACCAAGAGGATGCTGCAACATGTGGAGAGGGTGCTAGTGGGGGTGACATTAGTGGAGAGGATGAGGATGAGGATGGGAGCAGCGAGGACTAACACTACACTCTTACCCATCAGCCTATTAATGACTGACATACAGAGACAGTGCAGACCTATATATAGTGTCAATATTTTACCTCATATGATGTAATAGGACAATTTTGTAATGAACAATTCTAAGCAATACACTACAATGGCCACTACAATGTAATACATACCTTAATAAAACGGTAGATTAGGGCTTGGCCAGGCCCTAATCCACCCTTAAAAAATGTTGGCCACAAAAATTAGCTTCGATATTAGCGTCAAAATAGCTTTGGGATATTTTACCATCGTTGATATTAGCATCAATATTACCGTTGAAAACTGTGCCCCAGATTTGATATGATCGTCAAAAAAAGCGTGCAAAAAACTGAGGAAACCGTCGATGTGCGTGCCAATATTACTGTTTCTATTAGATTAAAAAATATATATATTGACTTAAAGTTTGATTTAAAGAACGACGTTAATATCGGCGCTTTCTTATTGCCGCTAATAGAGACCGGATTTCAGAGTTTGAAAAAAAGATTAATGTATTTTTCATTTAAAAAAAATGTCAAAATTGAGTTGAACTGTTGTAGTGCCAGGTTCTCTTCTCTCACTTGAGCTTGCTAAGTTAGGAAGCTAAGTGTTCATTACAAGATGAGGCAGCTTGGTTGTAAACACTTGATCAATATAAGTTGATTCCTTTTGTTTATACCCTTGTCCTTTATCGTGAATTGCACTCAGAACTATTTCCTTAAGTGTGTGTAACTCGATATTCTCCCGTCACCATACGGTTCTCCTATGAACAACTAACCCTGAACTCCATGTTAATGTTACCATCCGTTCTATCACCCGAGCACGTTGGTACTTAAAGATTGCAAGAGAGAGCATCTTCTTCGAGCATCAATCGGGTTAGCACTAAGCACCTTTAAATTAGCCGCCATAGGTGAATGAACCAAAGTGTCAACAATCCTCAATGGCCAAAAGTTTAACTTTGGTCTTCATTGTTGGATGTACACATTTGGAATACAAGCTCTCTTTCTCTCTCGTGGCCACGTGCATGGGAGAGGAGGGAGGAGTCTCGCTTCCCTTTTGCCATCCCTTCGCTCCATCCCTGTCGTTTCGCCTCCTTGCATCCCCCTCCCTTTTCTTAACTCCGTGCACCTCCCTCCCTTCCCCTCCCTTTGCCTCTTCCCTCAAGTTCAATTTTGAGTTAGTAGTTATGTGCTCTTCGACAAAAAGGCTGCCTACCGAAACTCTAGTTATATGGCCAGCCTAGACCAAGATTAGGAAATGTGAAGGAGAGTAAGCCACATGGGAGCCCATCATAAATAAAAGCATAAAGAAAAGGTTGAGAAAGCCATGTGTCATCATGGTAATGGTGGTTGAAACAAAAATGCACAACAAGAAAGTTGAAAGCAAGGAAAGCAATTAGAAAGCTGGCACATCACACTTGCCTTTTCTTTGGCTTGCCGAGTTTGGGGTCGAGGAACAATAGAATAGAGCTACTCTTCTTTATTTTAAAACACGTTAGAAATTCAAACAAAGATTGACGGTAGGGTTGGTCATATACTAGTAGTTTCTATTACTACTGTCTTTTGCTGCTGCTTTTGCTTTTGGTTCCACCAACCTTTTTGGTAGGCCTTATGAACGACGAAAGTCATTCATTTCTTTCACTTCTTTCTCGTTAGCAGTGCCTAGCGCTCTACGTTTCTTTTTGCAAAAAAAAGTGTCCCACCTTTTTAATTTGAAGTTGCCTAGATGTCTTCGCGACATTGCCCAATCTTTGCTCTGCCCTTCAAGGAGCACAAGGTAGTGCTCACAAGTACTTGTACTCCCTTGTTTTCTTCCCCCTCGCACACAAACTCAACTAGGAAAGTCATTAGGCAGGCAACATTGTGGGATCAAGTGGAATTTTGCATTGTCCTTCACCCACGTGTCATGCTTTCTTTTAAAATCACTCTATAAAATAAGCAAGTCACTCAATAAAATAAGTTCTATTTCGGCTTCAAGTGCAAGCTTTGTGCTGCAGCCTTTGGCTATGGCAATCGTCAACTCCTACACACATACTCCTACTTTTCTCGTCCTCGTCCTCGTCCTCCTTGCCTTTTCTCCTCCTCTCTCCCTCGATTCCCTTCGTCTCCCCAACTCCATCGTCAATAGCTCATCATCATCCCCCCACCTCTTGCATCCTCCTACCATACCCGCTTCTTCACCTAGACCCTTGCCCATTTCAACTCCACCATACCTACCACAGCACCCAGTATTGGGGTAGCAAATCCTAGTGCATCGCTCTAGTCTTGTCTATTGCAACATTGCTAGTAAGCTCGAGAAGGTATCTATCCATTTATCTCACCTTCAAAGTATCTCTTGCCTTTTAAATGGTGTTAATTGGGCCCCTGAATGCACTTCTCAGCAAATCAGATCGCATCGGATTCTAGACTACTTGTTTCTTCCTCTGGCTATTCACTTTTGGGATGTTCCTCAAGCTCAAGCTCCTTCCAAGCTTGCTATGTCTAGTTGGCTGCCTCTATAGGCACCTTGCTCACGACCTTCACCATCTTCATTCATCTCTCATTCATGTGTACCTCTTTTGAATGTACGGGGCCAAGGATACCGCTCGGTTGGGGTGTGGCTAGACCCTTCGTTTTTGGTTGCATTGTTGTGAAATTGGAAGTCTTTCTACTCGTAGTTCAGGGATCCTAGGACTTAACTCAGGTCCGTTTTCCTTCCAGATCCCAGTTGCTTAGGGAGGAGAGGTCCTAGAAGGTGAGGGGGAAGAACTTAGAAGGGGGCAATTCGGAAGGTGAGGTAGCCAAGCCCCACCTTTGTGATAGATCAAGATCGTTGTGTGTGTTTGTGCATAGAAGATACTATGGCGCACTGTGTTACATTAGCTTTTAGTTGCTATACGCCAATTGACAGAGACTGACTATTGTCACAACTATATATATTGAACATAAGGTTCTAAATAATGTGCATGATTCTTTTCATTGTTGTGTTTTGTTCTATACTTGCTGCTGCTTCCAATTGTTGTTTTTATCCTTCAAACTCAACGACTACAATAGTAAGAATTCTATCGGCGATCATCAAAGCAATTAACTTCCACAGCCACAACCATGGCAATAGCTCACACATCATACTGTTAAGATCTGCATTAAGCTCACCATTGAAGGCAATAAATGCACCAATTTACGACATTGATTCTAGATCTAATCTGTTTGAAATACAACTCTGATGTGTTTGAAACCTAGAAGCTAGGTGGTGTAGGGTTCTACGAGCACTAACCTGTAGTGTATGAGACCCAAGGATGATTTGAGCATGTTTTTGAGTGAGTTTGTCGATCTCTTGTTTTATTATGTTGGAGGCGAGACTCAATAGTTATGCAACAAAAATTCTCAAGACATGTGCAGGCTAAAACATGTGCCAAACGATTTAAAGAACACATGGGATCTTTACAGAGATAGTCCTACTTCATTTTCTAGCACCTTGCTCTATATGAAAGAGTTTTGTTCTATGTAGTTGCACCATCAAGCTGTTCTGATGCTGCATGCTAGAGATTCGTGTCATCAGTTCTTCTTGTTGTAGGTTGTTACATGAATACTCTACTATGATGTACATTCCTTGGTCTTATCATTTTTGGAGAGGAAGTGCGCCAACTCTCCCCCCACATGAATTTGTGGTTGTGTGATAAGTGTTAAGATGCTATGTACTAGTGCTATATGTGAAATGCAACATGCTAAAGGAAATATGCTAAGCACAACGTGCAATCCACCCAAGGAAGGGCACGTTCCTTGGTCTTATAATTTTTGGAGAGCGAGTTTGTGAACTCTCCTCCTACATGAATATGTGGTTCTATGATAAGTGCATACTGCTATGTACCATATGTGAAATGCAATGTGCGATGTGCTAAATGCAACATGCAATCTACCCAAGGAAGGGCACGATCCTTGGTCTTATAATTTTTGGATAGGAAGCGTGCCCACTCTCCCCCTATACCAATATGTGGTTATGTGATAAGTACAAAGTGCTATGTGGCAAATATAAAGTGCTATGTGTTGAATACAATGTGCAATGTACTAAATGCAACATGCAATCTACCCAAGGAAGGGCAGTTGATAATTTTCAAGATCCTTCATGCATCAATATTTCATTACTTTCTTTACGCTATGTTCTCTCTCAACAATGCTGCCGGCCCGGACCTAGTTCATTTCTTTGTTTCTCGTGAGCACTAGACGTCTTCGCGGCATTGCCCAAGCTTTGAGTTGCCTTTCGAGCCGCACAAGGAAGTGCTCAAGAGTACTTGTACTCGCTTGTTTTTCTCCCCCCCCTTTCCCCCGTCCCCCCCCCCCAAACCGCCGGTGGCCTACGTGGAGGGGCAGCAAGTTTTCTTCAGTGACACATGCAGCCACTGAGGTGGGCGAGCGCGCAAACCGCGGGTGGAATGCTGACGTGGAGAGATTGTATGAAGCGTAGAAGGGATGCACATGATAGTTGAATCCGTCGTTGCCCAACATCAATTTCATCGAAAAGACTGCTCTCCAGCAACCCATTTCCATCTTGCTTTCCGTTCTTTGATCTACCCACAAACCCATCTCCCCAAATTGTGCATTCGCTCCGATCTCCATCGCCCGGCTCGCATAAGTTTCACCCTGTAATTCACGAGGTATTGATTTCCATCGACCACAACATCCTTTTCCTTTTTCAGCGAATTCGAAACCAGAATGGCTCGGAAGAAAATACGAGAATTCGATTCTAAAAGGCTTCTCAGAGAACACCTCCGAAGGCTGGCTGGCATTTCTCTCGACATCAAATCAGCGAAAGTATGTCTAGCTTTGCTTTTGTCTCGTTACGTCAGCAGTGTCACGTCTCCATATCAGCAGAAAATTACTCTCCTAAACATTTTAGCGCAGGTGGATCAATCTACGGATTTCAATGAGCTAGCAGACACAGAGCCTTGGCTAAGTACAACCCGGCTAGTTGTGAAGCCGGATATGTTGTTTGGCAAACGCGGAAAAAGCGGTTTGGTTCGTATCTTCTTTTGTCTACTGGATTTCATTTTGAGTGTTAACAATTTATAAAATGTGTCTGTGTTAACGAATTTTTGAAGTACTGCAGGTCGCGCTCAATTTGGACTTGGCTGGCGTCATAATGTTTGTGAAAGAGCGTCTTGGCAAGACGGTAATGAAATTCAAGCCATTGTCCTTGTTTATGATCTGTCTCTTCCAACAAGCATTTTTGGCCTGCCTCAATGGTAGCATAGAAGTGAAATTAGGAATTTTCATTTTCAAAAATTCTTTTTCCACTACTTAGTCCAGATTTAAAACTCCAATGCAACTACAGTCTCACTTGGACATAATCCCCCCCCTCTCTCTCTCTTTTCCCTCTCTACTCTCTGTCTGTCTGTCTGTCTGTCTGTCTCTCTCACGCCCCCTCCTCTCTCTCTCTCTCTCAGCTTTTCGCCCTCTTTTCCAAGCTGCACATCTCAGGCAGGCCTTATGAATGATTTATGAGCTTTCATCTTGTTTTTTTCACAAAATATTTGACAAAGAGAGTGCTTCTTCAGCTGCGTAACTTTTGTTTGGCGTCAAGCTTGGGGGACCATGCTTCAAATTAGAACTGTGAAGTGCTGGCTTCAATTTTAGAAACTTGTGATTGAGATAAAAGTTCGTCTGCAAACCGGTAGCAATATATAAATTGCAGATAACGATTTAAATCTATAGCAGTCACTGATCGAAATCCCCCGTGCCCCCCCTTCTGCCCGTGCTCCTCCCGCCCCTTGCCCCCCCTTCCCCAAAATTAAAAAAGAAAATTTTGACATTATCAATTGAGAGCAGTATCAACATTCAGATAAGTGAAAATTAACCCAAACTAAAAGACAAAATTAGGTACATAAAGCAAAAAAATGCTTGACGCTCTTATAGTTTGACCTACCTCTCTTAGACCCAGAACTTGGCTACGAATAGCATGTTATCACATCGGTGCATTCTTGCAGGTCCTTGAGAATATTATCTTAAAGGAGGCTAAAGATCAGTATGATAAATAGGCACGTTTCACTGTAGAAGGTTTTGGATGCAAGGATGTGTGGGAATTCCCAGATATGATCTTTAAACACAACTGAGAGTACATCATATCACCTCAATGATGACCACGTAAGAATGCTAATCTACTGTTGAGAAATCAACCAATTTTAGGGTCTTCATACTGAAAAATTGGCATCTTTGTGGTCATGATTTTAGATCTGATGGGCTCGGGAATAATCTCAAATTTCTACTAGGAACTTTCAAACCTCTGTTTCTCTTTTGGTTATTGTGGCATTTATACAATTGTTATGACAAAGCACATTCATGAGTATATTGAAAATATGTTTTGCTCTTCTTCCTTGTGTACTTTATGAGGATATCTCATCCTTCATGTTGCATTACTTTGCTGCAAAATTTACTTACTGGAGTGGTGTGTGTGTGTGTGTGTGTTTTGCCCCTTAATTTGTCGTCCAAATAACTAAAACGATAATGGTTTACCATTTAGGATGATAGAGGTTGTCTTAAGATCTATGATAATTCGTAACCTCAATTGGCCATAGGACCTAAGGTAACATCAAGTAATACCCAATCTTTGTTGCAGAACCCTCTCAACCTAACAGATCATAGAATAGAAAACCAAAAGGCTAAGAGCTCGACCATGCATCAAGTTGTCAGTATTCAAGCTCTTGACATTAGATGTTCTAGTTGTTGAATCTTTGTTTTTCTGAGTGGGGGCTAAGGAATATGTGATGGGTTTCTATTCCTTGCATCAGTTTGTAAAAACCTACTGTCTTTATATTAGATATTGTAGTTTTTAAAACTGCTTTGTTTCCTTTTTTCAGATTGAGATGAGTGGGGCTAGGGCACCCATTACAACATTTATCATTGAGCCATTCATACCACATGATGAAGAATTTTATTTCTCTATTACGTCAGAACGCATGGGTGCTACAGTGAGCTTTTCTGAATGTGGCGGTATTGAGATTGAGGAGAACTGGGACAAGGTATGTCATCCTAATCCCGTATAAATTGCCTCGACACAAACTGGTATGAATTTGATTTGCAGAATCTGAAGAATACTTTTTTTTTGTTATGTATACTGTGTTTTTATCACAGGTGAAACAGGTTTTTGTGCCAACATCACAGATTTTAACTCCTGCGCTCTGTGCCCCATTGATTGCAACCTTGCCATTAGAGGTACATACATAATATGATGTCTTTCAGTTAATTTTCCGTGTTTGAGAAGCGATGCTGTCATTATCTCCCTAAAAGCTATTATAGGATTTCTACTCGAGTCAAAATGATTTTGTAGTTGAATTGATTTCCTTAGTAAAGCCATTTGTTACAGATTCGGGGTAAAATTGAAACCTTCATTCAAGGAGTATTCACTGTTTTTGAGGGTGAGTGTGTCACACTGTTTGCATGAACTTGAGATCAACACTTGTTTGTGGTTGTCCAGTCTATTGAAAGCACAAGCATTTAATGGAATTGAGAAATCTGATTGTATCAGATTTGGACTTCACTTTTCTGGAAATGAATCCATTTACCCTAGTTAATGGGGAAGCATACCCCCTTGACATGCGTGGGGAGTTGGACGACACGGCGACTTTCAGGAACTTTCAGAAGTGAGTTCTGTGAATGGAACTCTAGGTTCTTTTGTTGTAAAACATGCAGTTCTTAGGCAAGACAAAGGAATGAGGTGAGCTGCTAGTGGTTCAGTGTGTGTGTGCGTCTCCCGTGACTCACCAAAAAAAAAAAGTCTCTCCCATGACATGATGCTTTTGTTTTGCAAATGACAGGTGGGGGGATCTGGAATTTCCACTACCATTTGGCAGAGTCATGAGCCCTGGAGAGCAGTTGGTACATCGCATGGATGAGAAAGTATGGATCAGAAATGAGCTTTTAAAGTTGATCATGTAACAAAGCTTATTGTCTTGGGTTCATTTTTTGTTCAGCTTAGCTGTGTGTGTGTGTGTGTGTGTGTGTGAGAGAGAGAGAGAGAGAGAGAGCTATTTCATGAAAATGTATCTCACGTTTCCATTGCTTATGGGTTGTAGACGAGTGCTTCCCTGAAGCTTGCAGTTCTAAATCCAAAGGGACGAATATGGACCATGGTTGCAGGTGGTGGTGCGAGTGTCATCTATGCAGATACGGTATTGGTTGTGTGAAGGGGAAGAGTTGTAGCAAGTTGAGGGCTCAGAACAGTAGGGGTAAATCTAGTCTCCTCTTTTACCAGCACCTTTTTTGACAGAGATATTTTGCAGGTTGGAGACTTAGGCTATGCATCAGAACTTGGTAATTATGCTGAGTATAGTGGTGCTCCAAATGAAGATGAAGTTTTGCACTATGCACGAGTGCTGTTAGATGTAAGTTGTCCAGTCGTCATGATCTGGGCCATATAGTGCATGTACATCTCTGTCTCTTTATAATGTTGTAGTTGAGTGAGATTTCAAGGAGTGCATATGCTCTTCTTAGGCTTCTCATAATTGAGAGTCGTGCATTTGTAGTGTGCTACAGCAAACCCTGATGGTCGTGGAAGAGCATTGATCGTCGGAGGAGGTATAGCAAACTTCACTGATGTAGCTGCCACCTTTAGTGGCATCATCCATGCTATGCGTGAAAAGGTTAGTAGAGTCCATGCAAATTTTTATTCTTTTGCTTGCATGTATGCAACATTGCTTCTGCTCAACAGTTTGACAATCTTATCCAATATATGTTCTCTCAAACAAATAGCAAGCACAGTTGAAGGCAGCTAAAATGCACATTTACGTGCGACGGGGTGGACCCAATTGGGAAAATGGACTTGCAAAAATGCGTACATTAAGTATTGAGATTGGGGTTCCATTTGAGGTATGTACCTTGGAAGCTCTTTGGTTTAACTAAAAACACAATTTGAAGTTTCTGTTTGTTGAACTTTACATGCAACTACACTGTAGAAAACAGATGACAATTTCTTGGATCTCAATAATTGCAGGTCTATGGCCCAGAGGCTAGTATGACTGGTATTTGCAAGCAAGCAATAGACTATATCAAAACATCTGGGTGATAATGTGCTGTTCAGGTCTTCAAATCACAGAAAAAGTTCAACTGTTGGGTAGTGTTTATTCAATCGAACGAATGGTATCCTGCTGTGATATTTGCATGTGTGTTAAATATTTTGACTCACGTCTTGTTTGAGGCTTGCATATGTATTTGCATGGGAAAGCTACAGTGAATGTGATGGGTTGGAAGATCTTTCTGAATTTGTGTACACAGATATGGAGAAACAAAGCATTTTGGCTTGGGTTTTGCTATGTCAGGCATATATGCTAGTCTTGGCCAAATATTGACTGCTTGTAAGGAGTATGGGAAAGTCCAGATGTCTGTCTTGGAAGTATAGTAGTATTTTGCACAAAATATGTTAGAAGTAATCTGTTCTTACCCGTTCCCAAAGTTAAGCATTCTCAAGTTTATGAAAACAGAAGAAATTTTAATCCAAAATCCATTCAAATGAACCTCAAATTATAAGAGCTGAATTTTGACCACTCGCCATGTGTCACTTAGCCAAATGGTTTTTTTTCATAGGGGTGTGCCATGCTGCCATGCTCGGTCAGCATTTTGAGGCAAACGTTAAAAAAACTCCCACCACTGAAAGGCTTCTAACTGCTACTTTACACTCTACTCTGGCATCCCCTAGCCAAGGGACAATCTCTTCTTTGTCATCTTTCAACTGTGCATATAATCATCCATTGCAATATCATAGAGGATTTGCCACACACGGTAAAAGTCTATCGATTCATAGAATCAAGGTACAAGCCCATATGAGTAATTCTTATTTAGCAAGTCATCTTTTAAATCAAAACCAAATGGAGATTCTCTTTGGCTATTGCATAATCAATCTTGTAACTTACTATTGGAATGGCTTCCAAGCTATGGTTTCTATGAACTAGTAGAAGTGCTCCTAGAATAATTTTAGGAATGAGAACTTGAGTCTTAAAGGCTTCATTGAGTACAATGAATTGCAACCATGATTGGGTGCCAAATTACAGCAAGGGGGCATTCTTTTTGGTTTTGATCAATATATGTTGGCAAACAATTATGTTATATCTTCCTGTCAATTGATATATATGACCCGAAAGTGTGCTTTGTGTGGGAAGCATCAAATTTCAGGACATTCTTATGCATTAAACGTGCACCAATTCCATAATGCCTATTAAATCAATTCATGATACAACCAATCCCTTTTATTTTGCAATCAGACGATTATCAATAAATAAATTAGCAATGGATTGATTTTACTTGCAAATTTCTATGGGCATGCCTAACATGTCTGAATGGATAGTGGGAGCAACCAACTTTCAAAAATCAGGCTTAGGATGATTGCAATGAAAGTCACTTGTTGATTTACATGTGCTAATATATTACAATACCTAAAAGATTATGAAACCCACGCATGCTTGAGACTTGCTCTTATTATCAATATTCCTTATCTTTGTTATCATCAAACCTTCTCTTTTTCACCATACTAGGGTGAGTGGGTTTGTTTTTCTATCCCCCATATGTCACAAGACTTGCATTTTGTTGTAATTGTTTAAAATATGTTGCTTCCACTTGGGAAAATTCGTAAGACAATGCAATCATCTCAACTAGGGCCATAGGGCCACATGGGCTTAAGGAAGAAAAGGAAGATGTTCTAAACAAACATTGGAAAGGATGGTTATTTGTTAGAATGAGCAAAAATGGACAAGCATTTTTTGGAAGTTTTAGTTAAAGACATTTGCAAGTTTTTGAGCATGATCTGGATATATCCTAAATTCCCAAAGCAATGTATATTCTTCTGAAGCTTTGATATATCTTGATATGCCTTTGCAGTCATAATAAAACAAGAATTGAAAACCTTTCTAGGTCTTTTTCCAACTTCTATAAATGAGAGCTTTTTGAAATTACTAATAGACTCTTTCGAGGTATGGCAATGGAAAAATGGCTTTGGGTCTTCCATTCCCAACATTTGATAGCCAACAGTAGCAAGTTCCATGCGATGAGACTTGAACGTTACATGCTTAAAGCACATGAATATTTGGGTCTCACATGATACACATTAAACAAACATTGCTAGTAAATGTATTTGGTCATTTTTTCTTCTTTGGAAGAGAGCCTCTATAAATTGAGAACTTCCTTCACTTTCAAGAATCCATGAAAATAATAGATGTATGAAATTGTATTGGAAGAATAGAAAGAAAGAACAAGATGCACCCAAGTAAAATATCTAAATGAGTCTTATGTGATGAAAATATTGAATTTACTATTGCATCAAGAAGATTGAGCTTCACATGATGCTTTGGTTGGAAGGTGGAAAAAGAGCCATGGGAAAGTGGGTACCATTAGATTATAGGAAGCTTGTGTTGGATTGAAATTTATTGCTCTTTGTAAAGAAGCAAATGAAAATCTCTTTGTTGAAGCTGAAGTAGAGGAAACTTTGTCTATAGATGACTTATGAAAAGATGTAGTTTTTTATGTTAGAGAGTGCCATTTTTTTTTGTAAAAAGCAAATAAGAGAGATTGATTCTTTAAGGGATGTTAATAGCTAGCGGCGACGGAGTTCCTTGCGACCTCATTTGCATTCATGTTGCGGGTTAGTTCCGCAATTCGACGGGTCAAGCAATCTATCCCCACATGAAGCAACCAAATCTGACAAACCGACTTGCTCGCGAAACGACGACCATCAAATCGGGCTTGTTGGGGTCGCGTATTCACCGCAAAGAGGTCCTCAAGCCAGATTATGAGAGCTTGTAAGTCAGTCACTGAACCCTCAGGTCGTGGTCGCATCACATGCCGTCCCTCTCGGCAATGTTGACACAAATGGTGCGCCATAGATCTTGACACAAACCCCGCATGTATGAAAGTTTTGAGTTAATTGTGGTCGCGAATGTGTAATGCTAAGCTACAAGCACTATAGAAAGATGATCAACACGCATACTCACGCACAGACGACACAGAGTATGCGAAATAAGAAATTAAAGACGTATCATCTGAATACATGAATCTACATAATGATCAAGAGACACTTGGTCCCGTGGATATACGTGTGCAGTTGCAACCGTTGACTGAAGGGTCGTGGGTACTTGCACCCCTTGGACTTTGCGCTAACGTCGCGGACTGCTAATGCCTTAACAGTCAATGATGATGACATAAAGATGGTTCTTCTATCAAGCCTTCCCTCTTTATATGATGGAATTGTTATTAAAATCGTTCGTGTGAGTAGTGAGATATCAATGAATGAGATGGTCACTACACTTTTGGGTCATGAGAGGCAATAGAAACATGAATATGAATTCAGTGATAGTCCTTATCTCATCGAGAAAAGCAAGCAAGTAAAGAAAGACGAGATGAAGTGCACCTATTTTTGTAAGTTAGGCCATAAAGAGGAATATTGTTTTCGAAAGAAGGAATCTCAGGGGAAGATAGGTAAGGATGTCACAACTGTCAACACCAACAAGGATTGTGTGCATGCAGTTTCAAAAGGGATGGTTGGCTTGTGCATCGTTGAGGGCAATGTAGACTATGATGAATTTGCCTTTTGAGTGCATGATGTAGTTGTGTAGGGTGATTCCAAATAAAGTGTGATCAATTTTGTACACATAAAACAGCCAGTAGGGTTCAGGCAAAGTCTCTGATCACAAATTGTGTCTATCAGAGAGGCATTGGGATGTCACTTGAGCATTCTGAGTCAATTTTGCTAAGTCTGGTCGCTATTTTGGCTTGGGATAAAAATCAATTGTATGTTTCAATTTTTGGGCAGATGACCCTTTTTAGTCCTCTCTTTTTCTTGGGAGAGATATACCTAGTAGTTAGCTCATATTGTGTACTGTGGCAGCTTTTGGTTCATCATCCTTTTCCTAGGATCCTCTGAGATTTTGGTGACAAAGTAAATTCTCATGCAAGTGATTTGTTTTGCCCAAGCTCAGCTTGACAGGGGTTTTGGTAATCAAGCCTCGTTGGGCTTAGGCTTAAGGGGGATCTAGTTAGTTTATTGCCACGTGTGAGGTATGCATGGCCACCTGCATGCAATAATAGTAGTGACCTTTGGAGCTTGTGGAGGTGTTATCGATCAAATTTGATGGGGCTAAATTCTCCCCTGGTGGTTTGCTTCTATTGTGTCTTGATGCGAGCTCATTTTGTGGCAGTTTATGTGGTGGTTTCCTACTTTAATCATTGATGGCCCAAGTTTTGGGGCACTCTCACTCTCTTGAGATGTAGTTATTTTCAGTCTTTCAGTTCATGAATATACCACGTCTTCTTGGTGTCTATTCTTTTGTGTGTTGTTGTAGTAGATTGTGGTAGAAATAATCAAAGGTTTTCATTAGTAGGCCTCCAACTAGCATGTGCAAAATAAACACCTTCCCTGATGTGGAACCTCAGAGAACCAGCCTTGCAAAAGTAAATCCTCCCACCACTCTTTTGAGTGTGTGATATGGATTAGCATTTTGAGTGAGTTAGTGCTTCTCTTTCGCCACCATATTGTACACTTGTTTTATTGTACACCAAACTGTGTCTTGAGGCTTTCTAAATGCCCAAGATAATCAATGTTGCAAGTCCTCCACTTGAGGAATGTCACCAAATAAGGTAAGTGCAGCCCTCACCTTCCCCCATAACTGAACATATCCATGAGGAACCCATAACTATTATCATATTTTAAAAAGCATTATGTCTATGGGTCAACATAGAATCCCAGATTCTCACTAACCTCAACTACCATTCTATTAGATTTTGGCCTTTCATATGATTTTTTAGGCCACTCTAGATTTGGTGAGCCTAATATGACAAAAGCACCTTCAATATAAAGTCAAGGGACTAGTGGGTGGATTGGTATGATCCTAAAACATGACCACCTACTATAGATGGCATAGAAAGGCTTTTTGTTTTCGACACCCTTATTTATTGTAAATATTTAAGAGTTAGCTATCTTTTGGTATTCAAAAATGTTTCTAAGAACCCATAAAAGCATATGGTAGGAGATAAAGACAATTGGAGGTAATGAGAGGACATTGGAATAAAGAGGATCATGTGGTGCTCACAAAGATGAATAGGAAGGTGAAGGTACCAAATGCATTATGGGTTTTACTCCAATGAAAGATAGTATGTCAAAAGTGTGGTTGCAAGCATGAAAATCCAACACGTTACATGTATTGATTGAAGAGTGCTTTTACCATTGAAGTGGTCTAAAGTGTCTAGTCTCGTGGTCACTCATGCGTTATGGGGAGCTTGTGGGGACACCGATGGAGTACTCCTCTAAGGTACTCTGGGTTGAGAGCAATGCATGCAAATGCCATCCACTTGTGTCACTCTAGCAACTCCCATCTTGTTATGATCGCAAATCCATAAGGAGAAGAAGAGGGACGGGAGAGGGAAGTGCAAAAGGGAGATGAGGAGAAGAAGAAGGGAAGGGGAGAAGAGAACATGGCATTCATGAAGGCACTATGAGGGAACAAGAGACAAGTCCATAGAGGAGAAAGATAGCTTATATTCCAATGTGTGCAACCAACAAGATAAGACCAAAGTCAACCATTTGGCCTTTTATACATGCCTCCTTTTGAACGGGGGGACCAATCCTATTCTCTTTATACAACTATCCTCATTCTTTACAATCAAATTGGCGCTATTTGGCTCCAAGGCACAATCCTAGCTCTACGGACTTGCCACTATCCATCAAATGGCATTGCCACCCGTTAATGTAGCTAACATGCCCCCCTTCCTATTCTTGATCCAACCCCCTGGGTCATGCAAAGGTCATGGTTTTTGGAGTGTTTTCAATGAATATTATTACTTGTGTACACTTGTGTGAACTTTTCCCGTTTGTAGTGCTTCATAGGTCTTCATTACACTAGATCCTTTGTTGTGGAATTGTTGCTGGGAGGATGGATATTCATTTGGGGGCACCGAATTCTATTGTAATTGGCATCGCATGACATGAGTGATTGCAATGGCTAGATGCTACATGGATGGGTTGGAGATGAGTACTTCTGACCTTTCAAAGAAAGAGGAAGAAAAAGAAAAGTATAAGGTGTAAGCTAGTAGGAGGATGGTGTCAGTAGGGGTTGATGTAAGATCCTAGTGGTGTTAGTATTAGTAGAGTGAGTACAATATATTCTCATGCTCCTCCTTAAGTCCCATATTTGGTTTGAGTGGGACTTTTATTGTATTCTATTCAGACTATGTCTTTTACATGCCATGTTTGAATGTCCAGAGTTGTGCATGACCTTTTGTCTTGCTTCTCTACATTGAAGTTCTTTCAAAATCCATTTTATGGATAATTTCATTGAGTGATTTTTAAAGAAGTTTGTTGATTAAAACTTGCTCATCCTGTGCAACACCCTCTTCAACTAGTATCATATCCATCAATATGTGTCTTGTCACTAACATCTCAATATTTTTACAAGAAGCATATGAAGCTAGTGTAGCACACATTGACACCATTTCTTCCTCCCTCTTTCTTTTCAATCTAGAGATTCCCAGCTCTATAGGGTGATCATCCATCCCCATGTAAATAGCACATCTGGTTACTTTGTTGCATTCTTGAGGCAAGCAATACTAAATCAATGCATTACACAAAGTCAGATACTCAAGTGGCTCACCACAATGCTTACAAGACAATGTTCCGATATCTTTTGATAGCATCCCTATAGATGGCACATTTTTCCATTTGCCCTTTTTTTGAGTTTCGTTAACTAAGCCACTGCACTCAATATATGCATAGTTGACATTATAGCATCGCAAAGACCCTACACATCTACTCAATCTCACAATACCTCTAAAGAACTTTTGTGTTTGTGGTGTATTGCATCTAGACATGTCCATCAATCCTTTGCTCCATTCATTGCATAGGAGACCCTAAAGATAGCTCATATACAATGTACCCATCATATCTCATGGTCCAAGTAGGAGGTATTGTGTGGAGATCTCCATGACATCAATTGTGAACAAAGGGACTAGATCCGACATTGCCCATAAAACTTCTTCCTCCTTGTCATCATCCAAGCCATCTGCCATGTTGACTGTTTCAGCCAGCATTGGGCATACAAGATTGTTTTAGTAATTTTGGGGAATTCCTTGATTTTGGGATGAATTTGATCATCTCTTTCGCTCTCTTTTCATCCTCTTTATTGAAAAGAATACATTAGTGCTGGAACTTAAGTTCGAGCAGTACAGTGATTCAAAAATTTTTAGATACGAATACAATAACGGCTGTAGAAATCCCCCTTGGTACCTACTGATACGTTGAAATCTGATTTGTCATGAACTTGGAACACTTGAAAATTATAGGCCATGATCGAACTCAAGTTTGGGCATGGATGAAAGTAATAGTGAATTTTCTATGACATTGGGACTTGGAATTGTCCCCAAATTACTAAAACATTATTGTATTGCTCCTTTTAGCATGCATGCTTCCCCCATCGACATGCATACTTTCTTCTTTCCTCTAAACAATGACAAGGTATCGAGCTCCCAATATTGCTTGACTCTAGCATGCTGCCACAGCCAAGGTTGACCCAATAAAAAGATGTACTCTGAACATGTTGAGAACTATGAATGAGACTATAAAGAATATCCTTGAAACTTCCAGCACCACAACCTTCAAAATCCCCAATGGCCTAACTCTCCACTAATCCACCATCTGCGCTAGGAATGGTGCTGGCTCCCATTTCGTGGCTCCCATTTCGTCCAGCCCGTACTACTGGCAAGTCTTTAAGGTGACGATGTTGACATCGGACCCTCCATCGATGAGCACTTGTGAAAAGAGTTGTCCTCGTGCTCTCACGGAAATAACAAGAACGTACATGTCAGTGAGTGGAAATGCTAGGACTAGAATTGATGTGGCATGAAAAACGTCCACCTCAAGCATTGCAATTTCACCCATCAATGATTGGGTGAGATGTTTGTGAAACTGCAGCACCAAGTTTAGCAATTAACCAAGGGAGATATAGATTGATGCGTCTACGAGATATTCAGCTCCGGATTCATCACAGCGCATTCAGGTGACATTGTCGGTGTCTCTGGTACCTCTGACACATGGATCGGTACTGGTTCTAGAATGACCTTCAGAGGCTAGGATTCGTCCCCAACCTGAAATGGCCCATGTGCAACCTCAGAACAATGCACTTTCGCAAATTGCACCTTGCAGATTGTCACCACAATCACTTTATGAACTGATACCTCTTCTAGTGGATTGGCATCTTTGACCCAGTCAACTACTTGCTATCAAATTTCTTCCTGTACAAGCCACGTAGTAGTGCAGTTGTATTTTTGGATGAGCCTTGCACCACTTTGTTGGATGGTCATGAAGTTGACTTTGGGTGTGACTTTCGGATCATCATCCATGATCTGGACCATTGACATGCTTGGCATTTTTTCGACCAACCTCTATGCTCCAGTTTCTGCCGGTCCCACTCTTGGGCCTCTGGGCATTCATTTTGCCAATGACCGTCTCCTATGTAGAAAACACAATTCTTTGGTTGATTTCCACCATGAACACCACCTCCTCATCTGTGGCCACAGCCCCCTCTCTTGCTTCCACCTCTAAAGGAGGGTTGATCTTGGTACTCCACATTCCTAGATTGTTGTATGTATGAAGCTTCAAGATCCGTAGACATGGGCATTGTCCATTGCATTTGTCCCTGCAATCTCTGGCCTCATCCATTCATAGCTCCTATTTGCTTCTTGCTGTCATGATAGTCCCTGGAGCATTGTCATATTGCATTGTCGGATTCCATAGTCCTAGAGGGCTGCTCTTGAGAGCCCCATGAAATGGGGCAAAGCATGCTCCTAGGGGGCTGCGATATCGCGGCCCCCTGGGAGCATGCTTTGCCCCATTTCATGGGGCTCTCAAGAGCAGCCTATGTGGCTAGAAGCCACTTCAAAATCTCTTTCATTTGCTGATTTTTGGAATGGATCCTCCCTCATATTGGCTGAATTGTTGAGCAATTTCCATCCAGTTCAATTCCCTATAACTATAACTAGTTTCATCTTAGTACATTATAGCTACAACTAGTTATATGTTAGTAAACTTTAACTAGTCTATTAACTAGTCTGAGCTGTGTATATGTTAGTTGTATGTTCGTATATTTCTTATATGTAAGTATATTCTAGATGTTACTTATATGTTAGTAGTTCAAGAAGCATCAACTATCCAACATAAGTGATGAGTGCAAGGAGAGAGACGGCCATTATATCCCAGTGGTGGACGTTGATTGTTATGTATATCTAGAAGGATGAACCACTCGTAATGGGTGAGGCATTCTAGAAGACCGATAGATGAAGGTTCGTCATGGGGTCGTCATGGAAAATGGAGTGTGAGCATTCTTCTACTGAGAGTTTGGACTTTGAACAGTTGGCCATTTCCTCTCTTGAACATCAAAATCAGCATGAGGATTATGCCAATGAAAAAAGAGAAAGACTTCTTTGGTACTCGATTGTCATTGTAGAAGAATCTCATCAAGATGGGCATGACCAAAGCATACCAACCACCACATATGGCCAGAGAATCAACAGACGACAAGAACAACATGCTTCAAATGGAGAAAGATGCCACTGAGTACTTACATCGGTGAACATGGAGCAATTAAGGCAATCTGCCCAAGTACCTATAACCTTTAATAGAAATCCCATTCGTCCTATTGGTATAAATCAACCTCTGCACCTTTCAGGCTTGAAAATCTTCCTATGTAACAATTGCATGTTGGTCGCCAACGACCTCTTACACATGAAGGCAGTTATGATAGGTAGAGATCTAGAGATCACAATTTTTCCAAGTGGATGATTTGTTTACCTAGGCTATGGAGCAAGTCGAGTGGAAGTACCCATGGAGTAGATAGAGAAGTCAAAGACTAGAAGGTGAAATTTTAGATTTTTAAGGGTACCAAGACGATGAAGACCCGTATAGTCATCTCCAAAGTTCCTTGTACGTTTGTCATATACACAATATTCAACCAATTTCCAATAGGGTATTTTCCTAATTGGTATGCCATGTTAGAAGCATTCTTATGATGTTTTAGACAAGAAATCAATGAGGAAGATGTTCGCACAAAGCTAAGTGAACTTAAAGAAAACAAGGGAGAGTTCATCCAAATCTTGTACTTCGCATGTGAGCTCTTATTAATCAGTTGACTATTGTACTACCAGATGATAAGTCTATGGGGTTGTCGTGGATGAATTGTGGGATGCACATAGGCAGACTTGCGTAAATAAGAGATAGTCAATCTGACTAAGACATATGAAGAGTTGGTTGATAGAGCTGTGGCTCTTGAAAAGAGTCGAGGCCGAAACGGAAAGACAAAGAAGAAAGATGCAGACAGGGATGCTAAAGCAAAACTAGCAAAGAAAGATAAGCTCAAGACTGAGTTGAAAAAGACACTAAAGGAATTGGGCATTTGAGGAATTGGACACAATGATAAATGGTGCAACAGGTGTCGGGAAATCAATGAGGAAGATGTTTGCACAAAGCTGATCTAACTAAAATAAAACAAGGGAGAGTCCATCCAAGAATTTGTACTTCAAATGCAAGCTCTTATTAATCAGTTGACTACTGTACCACATGACAAGTCTATGAGATCCTGTGGCTGATTATGGATGCATACAGGTGGACTTGCATAAACCAAAAATACTCAATCCAACTAGACATATGAAGAGTTGTTTGACCAAGTTGTAGCTCTTGAAAAAAGTGAAGGACTAAAAGGCAAGATAAAGAAGAAAGATACAGACAGCGATGCTGAAGAAACATTAGCAAAGAAAGTTCGAGTTGAAAAAGACACTGAAGGAATTGAACATTTAAGAAAAATTACGTAGCAATGACAAATGGTGCGATAGGTGTTCTAGGAGTGGTCACAGCGAAGACAAATGCAAAACCAAATATTGAAACACTTGCACCAAATTTGGGCATGACAAATCTGACTATTGATTCAATGGCAAGAATCTCCAAGTGTCTACTAACCAGGTGACAAATGACACCTGGCCTGCCAGTGGCAAACTCCCATGCCTCAAGTAGAAAAATAAGGGTAAGAATGTCAAGGAGAAGAAGATAGATCCTTCAAAGATCAAGTGTTTTGGCTATGGTGAGAACCACCTCCGTTCTGACTGTCCAATTTGGGATGAACATGTGAAGTTCCTCAAAACTAATATGGAACAAGAAGAAGTGGATCCAAAATGATGAGAAATTATAGCCAAGCTACTAGACACAGTGGAATACCAAGTGCTTATGCACGCAGTTACATTCTTTGTAGATACTGGTCCATCATACAAGGGTGTCAATTGGAAAGCACAAAAGGAATTTTCTACAAAAATTGCAGAGATTTAAAGGGTAAAGCACCACGAGTAGTGGAAATGCCATTTGAGAAGTCTCAACTACCCATCACTAAACTAGGTGAATGTTCAAAATCTAAGGAACAAACTGCTTAGGAACCAAGAACTACATTAGATTTTAGCATAGAGCTAGCCATAGTATGGGATATATTCAAGAATATGAAGATCAACCTTACATTTGCTGAATCAATGCAGATAGCCCCATATTTTTGTGACTTCTTCACCCAGCAGATTATTAAGGGATCTAACGAGCAACCAAAGGAGGTTAATGTTTTAGCTACCATGTTCAAAAGTAAACATTAGTTTTGAAGATATTGCTAAGAAGCTAAAGTTTAAGACATTCCAGCCAACCTTTGCAAGTGAAAATGGTAGATCAATGACCAATAGACCCAAAAGGTATGTAGGTAGCATTTATTACGCAGTTAGCTTTATTGTGGTTGCAATGGAGCAAAATGCCTACCCTATTTTGTTGGGACAACCTTGGCTTAAAAGTGAAAAGGTCTACATGATTGGGATTCAGAGGAACTGATAATCAAAATTGATAACCAATACATCTACATTCCCATTAACCCTTGAAAGGTTTTGAGTAGCTATTAGCCTAAAGAGTTGGAAGTTATAGACTCATTTCCTCAAGATGTGGGGTCATGATTTATGGAATTGCAGATAGTTCCTATCCAAACGTGATCTTTCCCAAGTGGAAGATAACATCAAACAGAAATTGAAGGCTGAGAAAATTGCTAAACATAAAGACTTACTTCAAAGAAATTTCACTGAAGACATTGAAGGAGAAAGAGAATTGACTGAGACAATAGTAACTATTACATGCCTCAGAACTGAGTAGTTGAACCCAAGAACCCAATATCCCATTTCCAATACGTTTCATAGATGGAATCTTGGATCAAGTTGTAGGACATGAGAAGTACTCATATATGGATGGTTATACTGGCTATAATTAAATTACTGTCATTGAAGAAGATCAATCTAATACTGCCTTTATTATACATTAGGGGTGCTTATATAACCTGAGTGATGCCTTTTGGTTTGAGAAATGCACCATCATCATTTCAGAAGATTATGGTAGAGGCTTTTAGAGACAATCTAATTGAATTCGTCACCATTTATTTGAATCACTTTTTGTGTGCATTCTACACACAATGATCATCTTGGATTCCATAGAAAAGTCTTTCATAAATGTAGGTAAGGTGGCATTTCCCTAAATCCTGCCAAGAGTGTGTTCTGTGTCCAAGTTGGTATCTTGCTGAGGCAGGCCATTTCACAAGATGGTATACACACCAAGCTAGGTAAAATTCATGCTATTCAAGAAATGCCAAAGCCTAAGAATCCAACTCAATTGCATTATTTTTGTGGGCTTTATTATTTCTTACAGGCATTTTATCAAGATTTTTGCCAAGATTGTAGCTCCATTATATGAACTAACTAAAAAGAATTCCAAGTTTGAATAGACTTCTCAATTATATTTCACAACTTGAAAAGCCAAGCTGCAGCTACACCCATTTTGACGCAACCTAGATGGGATGTCATTTTCCATGTGCATGTTGATGCTTTTGGATATGTATTAGGCATTATATTGGCTCAACCAGATGGTCAGTTGGATTATCTAGTGTACTATGCTAGTTGATTATTGACTCCCACCGAGTCTAACTATAGTACTACTGAGTGAGAAGAGTTGGGCATTATATTTAGTGTGCAAACTTTAAGGCATTATTTACTTGGCAACCCTTTTATTTTCTATGTTGAGATCACTAGGCCTTACTTTATTTAATCAACAAAACTATCATTCAAGGATGCCTTATGCATCAGAGGTTTCTTTTATAGGAGCTCAATTTTAATATTATTCAAAAGCCTGGGAAGACTCATGTAGGATCTAACTATTTGTTTAGTCTACCTATCCTGAAAGGTACTCTAGGAGTCATTACCAAGCTTCTAGATGTTGAGCTCTTTGCAATTGATTACTATGAGCATGAGTATGCCAAGTGGATCGACTATTTATCTAATGGCACATTCCCTCACAATATGCCAGGAGATAAGCATAAGCAATTAGACTTGAGGGTTTGGAAATTCACTTTAATTGGTGGGCATCTTTACTGATAGTGTGTAGATGATGTTCTTTGCCAGTGCCCATCCAGCTTGTCAGTGATCAATGCTCGCATTTTTTAAATGAAGTCATGCACCTGATGAAGGTTGAATTCAAGATTATGCATACAATTTCCACAAGTTATTATCCTCATGGTAATGTTGGAGTTGAATCTACCAATAAGACACTTAAATTAATCCTAACTAAGATAGTGCCATCTAATAAGAATTATTGGGATGCTAAACTCCATGTTGCTCTTTGGGCTTATTGAACAGTCTTTAAAGTCACTACTAATCTTACACGTTTTTGTATGTCTTTCAAGTCAGAATCTGTAGTTCCCTTAGAATTATTATTCCCAGTATCCACATGGCAACATAACATCAATTAGATGAATTTGAGGCAATCAAGTGACAATTGAATCAACTAAGCCACCTAGATAAACTACGGCTCTAAGCATCTTGGTCACAATAGATGGTTTAGCACAGAAGGAAAGCATGGCATGATAGGCATATCGTGATTAAACCTTAGGAAAAAGGTATGTTAGTATGATTGTATAATGCCAAGCTAGGACCCCTTAAAAAAAATTTTAAACTTGGATGGAATGGGCCCTATAGGTTGATTTCAGTCTTTCCCAATGGGATGGTATAGCTTGAGGATTTGCAAGGGAATGTGTTCCTCAAGTTGTATAATGGGAGCAAAGTAAATACTTACCAAGAAGCAGGTTCCTTGGTCACACAAGGCTCACATATAGGTGACTCAGTTAACAATGCCTTAGTTGTGCTGTGTGTGTCTGCAGACAACTTGCCAGTAAGCTGCTTAGTGATAATAGAGAGGATGCAATGCATGCAGCCATGTGGTATTTTGAATGTTATGAGGGAATTAATTTTGATTTATCATATCCTAGAAGGGGGTGCTCTACTGAATCATGCAGCCACTCAAGTGACAAGACATCCATTTTTAACTAAGTACCATCTACATTTAAATCTTACTTTGTCACTTACTCTTATCTCTCTCACTGTTTGTTTACCCTCTACATCTTCATTCCAAATTGCTCTTCCCTAACTTCCATCACCACTTCTGTCAGTTGCATCCTACACTTGTGATTATGGAGGAATGCAAATGTGCACACTGATTGACAAAGATGATGCAAGGGACCTTCACGCATCTCGCCTCTGCATCCTATTGAAAATTTTGGAAATGAGATTGTTAGAGGAGTTCTCAAGAGCAATAAGCTCTTGAAGTTCACCAAGATACCATGGGAGCAAGTGTGGAACAAAACTATGGCAAAGGAGATCCTCGATACTTTCGACGATGAGGATCATAGTGTGGTCATCCAAGATGTGCATGTTCACTTGACCTTCAGATTGTTGGAAGGGGTGCTCTAGATAAAGATCCCAATAGCTCCAAGCCTGCTTCGTAGGAAACAAATTTGACATCCAACATGTGCATGATCACTTGACCTCTGGATTGTTGGAAGAGGTGCTCTAGATAAAGATCCCAATATCCAAGTCCACTGGCAACCAACAAATGCTACAATGTGTAGGCCCTCATGAAAATTTGATGTGGAAGACCACAACATGTCCTTTTGTTTGACTAATGTAGTGCACCAATGAGTGATTTCAAATCAATAAATCAAATGTCCTATGAACATTGGCTTGCTGAGGAGAAACTTAGCAACCAATGTCTCTTGCAACAATTCTACAACCATTACATTAGCATACCTAAGAAAACATATTAGATTAAAAGGCCATTAAAAACAAATCAATGCATAGGTTTCTTACCATAATAACACTTTATTATTTTATGCATTCCTCTCTTTTAACATGATTGATCTCTACAAACTTTCCTCTCTTCCAATTCTCATCGACGTTTTCATGATGCAAGCAAAGCACAATGACAGTTTGTACAAGAAAAGTTGAGTGAAATGCCTCTGCTACCCCTTTATATACCCAAAAACAATAATTGAAACTCTAAAACAACTTTGACATATTATGCGAAAACTTTAGACATGAAATCATGTAGTAAAACAATCAAAATATAAATTGTCATGAAGCAAAGCTATATGCAAATGCCAAAATGCACAACCTAGAATTTATGCAAAGCCTGCACACACACATTGTTTAATGTTGCATGAGGGATGAAATTGGCATTTTTCATTCAATTATCTAGATGCTTGCCTACCTTTTTACCATTTAAAGTAAATTTCAAGGACTTTAGCATCCATTCTCCATGACTAAAAGGTATTCGTACACATAAAGTAGAGACATTCCATTGTTAGTAATATCTCAGTCCTCATGAATGGTATGAACCTTGAGAGTGCTCTCAATGGAAGCAGAATGGAAGAGGGAGAGAGAGTCTCAGAGAGCCACACAAGTTTTTGGTGGGTGCAGAACACCCTAATCTTCTTTTTCATTCATTTATATATGTGTTTGAGTATTGTACATAACCGGGGTAAAGGCACAATGACCTTTAACCCCCACAACCTCCCACTTGAAGGACAATTTGCCTTTAAGGGAGGACAACCAGTGAGCATACTATCCTATGCCCATCAATACACAACAATACTCAAACAGCTGACAAGGTAGACTCTTCGTCAGCATATCTGCAGGGTTATCATCTGTATGAACCTTGACAAGCTCTATGCACTTGTCCTCAAGTACCTCCCTGATGAAATGATACCTGACCTCAATGTGTTTGCTCTTTGCATGAAAGACCGGATTCCGTGCTAGCACTCATGGAATCACTATGCAATGTTGGTACACCTGTATGAATCCCCAAATCTCCCACTAGCCGATCAAGCCATATAGCCTCCTTACAACCCTTTGTGGCTACAACATACTCAGCCTCTATGCTAGACAAAGCAATGCACTTCTGTGCACGAGATATCCACAACACTGCACCACCTGCAAAGGTGAACACATAACCAGGAGTGGATCTCCTACTATCCACATGCCCTGCATAGTCTAAATCTGTGTACCCAAGTACACGCATGTCTCCTCTACCAAAACAGATGCACATCTCCTTGATACCCTTCATGTACCTCATGATGCACTTAACTGCCTCCCAATGCCTCTTTCCTAGATTAGCCATATATTGGCTAACAACTCCCACTGCAAATGCAATGTCTGGTCTAGTAGCTATCATAGCATACATAAGACTCCCAACCGCTGATGCATAAGGAACCTTGGCCATCATGGCCCTCTCCTCATCTGATTTGGGACTATCTGTATGACTCAGTTTTAGATATGGAGGCAATGGAGTACTCACTTCCTTCCCCCCCTCCATATTGAAATGCTGCAATACTTTTGTAACATACTCCTTCTGTGAAAGCCAAAGGAGTTTCCTACTCTGATCACGCATGAAGCGCATACCAAGAATATGACCTGCAAGTCCCAAATCCTTCATATCAAAGGCCTCATGCAACTTGGCCTTTAATGCATCTAGCTCATAAGTATTCTTGCTAGCCAATAGCATATCATCCACATATAGTGTCAGGAGTATCAGGCTATTATCCTTAGCCCTTTTACTGTAGAGGCAGTGATCAATTTCACTCCTTGTTAAACCTTGGGACCGAATGAAAGCATCAAACTTCTGATACCATTCTCTAGGCACTTGCTTAAGACCATAGAGACTCTTCTTCAACTTGCAAACTAAATGCTCTTTGCCCTTTTCTTCGAAGCCTTCCGACTGAACCATGTAAATTTCCTCATGCAGATCCCCATGCAAGAATGCTGTCTTGACATCCATCTACATAAGCTCCATATCCTTTGCTGCTATGACTAGTCCAAGCATGCATCTAAGTGTGTTCGAACTCCACACCTTACCCTTTAGTGACCAAATGGGCTTGTACCTAGGCACATTATCACCTATGACCTTCATCTTGTAGACCCATTTACATGGCAATGCTTTCTTTCCATGTGGCAAAGAAACCAAGTCCCAAGTCTTATTCTTCATAAGTGAACTCATCTCTAATTGCATAGCATACTCCCACTTGCGTTGATCCTCATGCATCATAGCCTCTCTGTAGCAAGAAGGCTCCCCGCAATCCATAAGCATCACATAGTCTACCCCTGGAAAAGACCTATCAGATGGTCTAGACATCTAGATGATCTTCTCAAGGGCATTTCAGCTTGCTGTCCCACCTGCATATCAGCCACATTTGGCTCATCATTTCCACCAATAGATGATCCATCATCTACTCTTGATTGTATACCTGTGGGAGTACTTGGTGGTACCATTTCTTGCACATTTGGTGCATGGACAGCTTGCTGTCTATCAACATATGCAGGTGGATTCATGTCCTAGAAAGTGATTCTCCTCATTTCCACATCCTTCATGGGTCCTTATGCATCTTATTTTTATTGAAGACTACAACATGGTTGTGTATGATCTTCTTTGCTTTTGGATCCTAGAGATGATAGCCCATCTCTCCACTTTCACCATAACCCAGAAAGATGCATTTCCTAGACTTAGGATCTAGCTTCTTTCGAAGCTCTTTTGGCACATGTGCATATGTCTCACACCCAAATATATGCAAATGAGAGTAAGAAGGCTTCTTGCCACTCCATGCCTCTTTAGGAATACCACCATCCAAACTCTTACTAGGTGATCTATTGATCACATGCACTGCAGTTTTCATTGTCTCAGCCCAAAAACCACCAGAAAGACTTGCATTGGAGAGCATGCATTGCAACCTTTCTTGAATGGTACGGTTCATCTTTTCTGCAACTGGATTTTGCTCTAGAGTATGAGGGGATGTGAGCTCCCTCTTAATCCCACATGTATCACAGAAATGCTGAAAGTCATGAGAGAGATACTCTCCACCATTATCAATCCGTAGGCATTTAAGCATTCTACGTGACTGATTCTCAACCAAGGCCTACCATTTCTAAAATACCTGGAGCACATCACTCTTTCGAGCTATAGCATAAGCCCACACTTTCCTAGTTGCATCATCAATGAATGTCACATAGTATTTAGCCCTGCCTAATGACTGTGTAGGCATGGGACCACATACGTTTAAATGCACCAAATCAAGCTTTTCAAACTCTTTCTTTCCCCTTCTTTTATGGGCTTATTTAGTCTGCTTCCCATAGAGACAGTGCTCACAAAATTCAAAATCAGAGAAGCTCAAATGCAGTACATAACCCAAATGGCATAAGAGTTTCATCCCATTTTGGCTCATATGGCCCAACCAGCAATGCCATAAAGAAGTGCTTGGCTGCTCGGTTATTGCAACAACATGATCAAACACCCCTTATACATGTAAGGGATACAAAGTCCCACACTTGGCACCCCTGGCCAAAAGCATAGAGCCCTTCTGAATTTTCCAACTCTGATAGCCAAAAGTGGTGTGAAAACCAGCATCATCTAGCCGACCCACTGAAATAAGACTCTTGGTCAACTTAGGCACATGTCTCACATGTTTCAAAACAAATGCAGACCCATTTGCAAAAGAAAACTTTATGTCACCTGCTCCCACTATGTCACATGCATAGTCATTTCCAAGATGCACACAACCTGTCTTTCCACTGTCATAAGTGGAGAACCATTCCCTATGGGGAGTAACATGGAATGAAGCACCAGAATCCAAAAGCCAATCCCAGGAATATGCATCATCTGAAGTGGTAAGCAACTTTGCAGATAAACTAGACATGAAGAGAATGTCATTGTCACTATCATGTGTGACTGCATTGATCTCCTCGATCTTCACTTTTCCTTTGTCCTCCCTTGGACTCTCTTCCTTCTGATTTGCACCTCGATTTCCATTCTTTTTCTTATCCTTTTGCTCTCTTTTTAGCTTGTAGCAATCCTTTTTTATATGGCCCTTCTTACCACAGTGATAACACTCAATGTTCCGTGCCCTGGATTTGCTACTAGACTTCCCTTTTTCTTGGGACTTCCCCCTGAACTGTGATCTGCCCCTTTGCACATTTAAAGCTGCAACCTGCTTGTTGCCATCCATAGACATCCGTCTAATCTCCTCGGCCAACAAGCTACCCACAACATCATCAAACTTTAGTACTCCACCAGGTGTAGAGTTACTGATAGTAGCTGTTTTTAGCTAGAAAAGTAATTGAGGCCAGAGGCTAGAGGCTAAGTATGGCGACGCTCAAAGGCCATAGAGAAAAGGAGATCAAGAGGGCGAAGGAACGTCATAGGGGTGAAAAAGGAAATAGAAGTGGAGGGAAGGAAAAGGGAGACTATGACACAAGGGGAAAGGGAGAGGGGGAAGAGAAGCATGTACATGATAGGAAGAGGAATGTTGAGATGTAGACATCAAGGGAAATGATCCATACTTTATTGGAAAGAAGGGATGAGAGGGACATATCAAAATACTAGCTAGGTGGCTTTACAAGAATGAGCGTGTCTCATCAAGGAATAGCCCCTTCCTTTTATAGCCAAAAGAGGGGGTCTCTCCACATTAATGTATCCTCCCACATGCATGGTGTGTGTGGAAAAGTCTCCCATGTGGGCTAGGTGGGTACACACTCTCAATTGTGTGCGACAACCCTTTGCCTCAATTTTCCACATAAATCAAGCCCCATATCTCAAGTCTATGATACTCCCTTGGTCTCTTTCCAATTTTATAATATGTTCAAACCTCTAGGAGGACAAGTGGAGGGTTGGCACAAGGAATCTTGCCACCTCATCCTACTTTCCCCATTATTTAACTAGCTCTCTTTGTCCTTCTATACCTCCCCCACATGGGCCTATCCCATATGGAGGGAATAACTCAATATAATAGCCATCTCCACCCATTTTATATTGCTTCTCCCATGGACTTTGAGCCATATCTCACTTAATGCATCCTAGGTGGAGGGGTGGCACATGGGGGAGCCATGCCACCTTGCATTTTATAATATTACTATCATGGATTATGTACAACACACCTTATGGGTCCTCTTACATGGAAGGGTGGCACATGGTCATGCCCTGCCACCTCAACCTTGGGCCCTATGCACACCATATTTTATTATACTATTGCCACATATGCAAACACACATACATATTAATGCCTTTTTCCTTAGACAATTTTATCCATAACAGTTCCCCCCCCCAGGCAGGGAATGGACAGCATTTCCATGCCTGGGACCGTCACGCACAAAGAAAGGCTTGAGGTAACGCTTGTTGATCACCTTCTTGCCATATGGTTCATGCAGCTCCTGAACTTGTACAGACCCATTGCTACGTTCTTTGATGACTTTGTATGGACCAGCCCACAGTGGTAGAAACTTCTTATCCATTTGGTGGTCCAATCTATTATCAAAGCATAGCACAACATCCCCCTCAGCAAAGTGTCTTTCCCATCCCTTGCGAATCTTAGCATCCAATCGGGCCTTTTGTCGATTCTTTTGGATCTCTGTTTGATGTAGTGCAAGGTGTCGGGTCTCATCTAACTTTTCAAGTTGTACCAATCGGGCCTCTACATGTTCATCTTCTGTCATCCTCTGTTCCTGTGCCAATCTCAAGGCCGGAATCTCTATCTCTAGTGGTAAAACTGCCTCAATACCATACACCAACTCAAAAGGGGTGTGACCTATAGATGTTTTATGAGTGATGTTGTAAGCCCACATGGCTTCAGTGACCTTCTGATCCCATTGGCTCCTGTTCCCTGCGGCCATTTTTCCCATGGTTTTACAAAGGAGGCCATTGGTCCGCTCTGTTTGACCCATGGATGCTGGATAATAGATGCTAGAAGTGTGATGATCAATGCCCATGCGATCCATGAGTAACTCCACTGCTTCATTTAAGAATGGACTCCCATGGTCAGAGACTATCTCCATGGGTGTCCCAAACTTTGTGCAGATACGTTCAAATATGAAACTTGAAACTGCCTTGCCATTTGCAGCAGAGAGAGCGATAGCTTCAGCCCACTTAGTGACATATTGAGTGGCTACCAAAAGATACTTCTTTTTGTGGGCAGTCATGGGCAAGGGCCCGACAAAATCTATTCCCCACTTTTGAAACGGATGGATGGACATCACTGGGTGGTGTTGCCCAGGACACAAATCCTTCCTACCAAAGAATTGACATGGTTCACAGGTTTTGCAATACAAAGTGACATCCTTGAACAAAGTCGGCCAATAGTATCCAGCATGTAAAATCTTCTTAGCTGTATAGTCACTGGCATAGTGGCCTCCACAAAATCCATCATGATAATGCTTCAATACCTTAGGCACTTCATCTGCATCAATGGCCCGTCTGAGTACCCCATCCATGCCTTGACGGTACAACATCCCATCAAGGAGGGTGTAGCGCCTACTATCTCTGCAGATCTTCTTTCTCTCATAGCTTGTACTTTCTGAAGGAAAGGAGAAAGCGGTCAAAAACTTATAGATACCACCATACCAAGGATCCCCAACTTCTATGGCTACTACCAGGGTTACATCAAGGCACTCCTCTAAATCAATTAAAGCATTCTTCAAGTTGGAACAACACCATGCTATTTCTTCAAGGGGTGTGCGGTCTGGCATCCTTCTTTTGAGCAATGTCCTTGAGAACCCTCCTGATGATCTTTCGAAGTCGGTGAACTCGTATGAGACTCGTATCAAGTACGCCCAACACTTAGTTTCATGATGACCACAACCTTTGCATTCCTTACAAACGATCACTGTCCTTCGTGGCTTGCGGCTTTGTTGGGGTGGCGCTTCCACTCGCGTCATGCGTGATTGAAATACAAGCTTCACGTGCCAAGAAATCAGCAACAAGATTTTGAGCTCGAGGGATATGCTAAATTTTTACCTTGTCAAATTGGTTGCAAAGTTCCAAGGCTTGTTGATGTCGTGGAACCAAGCCTTTGCTCCGCACCTTCCACCTTCCACTAACTTGTTCACACACTAGTTGAGAATCTCCTTGCACCTCCAATTGCTTGGCATGATGTTCTTGTGCCTTTTGTAGCCCAAAAATGAGCGCCGATTACTCAGCTTGATTGCAAGTACTTGCGGGTGAAGACTTGCTGTAACAATACTCCTCACCACCTGGTGAAGTGAGCTTCACACCCACGCTAGCCGCCTTGGTCGAAGGTTTGTAAGCTCCATCAAATTGAAGAATCCAAGATGTCATCACACCAGGACTAAAATTCGGACATCCCAAGTTTCTCGGTAGTCCAAGATAGGTAGGAGGAGAGGGTGAGGAGAATTCAACACTTGAGCCAAACGTTCAGCACCAAATAAACTTGCAATTCTTTGTTGATAGTTTATCTTAAGCCCAAAAAGAATTACAATTTGAAGCTCGAAATGAGGCACAAAAGGGTGATTAGGTACAAATGGATTCCTTGGTCGAAACATTACCAACCATAGCCAAGGCCTAGAAACCTTTGTAATGAGATTGTGAATAAACCATTCAGGACGAGCTTTTCCACAGGAATCAACAAGCAGATGCGCCAAATCTCCCCCCAAGCTTGGGGAGCATCCCACCCTTCGATGAAAGATACCGTTTTAATTACCTCTGAAGCAGCAAGTAGTTCGATCACCGCACAATGAGTAGAAGTAAAGTCAAAATCCTCCCAGCGTATCAGTAGTTCTTCACCATGAATCATCCACGGTGTGTCATTCCACCCATCATCACCATCAATAATGCACTGGACAATCAGCCGTTGAACGTCGACATGAAGATCAAGGAAGACATCTCGTGCATTGGTAGCCGTAAGGTGCGGAGGAACAGGCACCAATTCCTTAAACGCGTCGAGAAGTGACATAAATGTCCACCCTTCTCGTGAGGCGTGTGTTCGTGAAGTGAGCTTGGAGAAGTTCTGAATTGGCGATCTAGCAAGATATGTGGATAGAGCACATAAAATGAAATATTTTTGCTTTTTACGGCAAGAGCAAACTCCTTACGGTTAGAGAGTTACAGCTCCCGCGATTTCAATATATGAACAAAAATCATTACATTTTTACCACTTCCAACTTGTTGGCCCAATGATAAGACTTTCTTTTGTGAAGGGGGAGGTCTTGGGTTCCAATCCTACTCTTTAATAAAAAGAGAGGAGAGGAGAGGAGAAGGAGAAGAGAAAGAGAAGGAGGAGAAGAAGAGAAGAGATAGGGGGGGCGCAGGATTTGCTGTTACTCTTTTGCAGGGGCTCAGAAAATAGTCAGCGACCAGAGGCCGCAGCACTCCACAGAACTGTCCGCAACCAGAAGTCACAGCAGTCCACAGAACCGTCGCACAAAAATCTGTCCGCAACCAGAAGTCGCAGTAGTCCACAGAACTGTCGTGCAAAAAACTGTCTGGTCGCGGAGGCCGCAGCAGTCCAGAGAATTATCGGGCAGAAAACTGTCTGCAACCAGAAGTCGCAGCAGTCCAGAGAACTGTCGCACAGGAGACGCACGAATCGAATGCACGCGCAGTAGCTTATAAAGAGCACGGATGGAATAGTTTTGTTGCTGTAACCCGTGCGAATAGAAAATTCACCACCAGCCATGGAGATTCGGATCCCAGCAGCCACACCAAAACTTTTAGCTGGAAAAGTAATTGAGGCCAGAGGCTAGAGGCTAAGTATGGCGACGCTCAAAGGCCATAGAGAAAAGGAGATCAAGAGGGCGAAGGAACGTCATAGGGGTGAAAAAGGAAATAGAAGTGGAGGGAAGGAAAAGGGAGACTATGACACAAGGGGAAAGGGAGAGGGGGAAGAGAAGCATGTACATGATAGGAAGAGGAATGTTGAGATGTAGACATCAAGGGAAATGATCCATACTTTATTGGAAAGAAGGGATGAGAGGGAAATATCAAAATACTAGCTAGGTGGCTTTACAAGAATGAGCGTGTCTCATCAAGGAATAGCCCCTTCCTTTTATAGCCAAAAGAGGGGGTCTCTCCACATTAATGTATCCTCCCACATGCATGGTGTGTGTGGAAAAGTCTCCCATGTGGGCTAGGTGGGTACGCACTCTCAATTGTGTGCGACAACCCTTTGCCTCAATTTTCCACATAAATCAAGCCCCATATCTCAAGTCTATGATACTCCCTTGGTCTCTTTCCAATTTTATAATATGTTCAAACCTCTAGGAGGACAAGTGGAGGGTTGGCACAAGGAATCTTGCCACCTCATCCTACTTTCCCCATTATTTAACTAGCTCTCTTTGTCCTTCTATACCTCCCCCACATGGGCCTATCCCATATGGAGGGAATAACTCAATATAATAGGGCTCCATCTCCACCCATTTTATATTGCTTCTCCCATGGACTTTGAGCCATATCTCACTTAATGCATCCTAGGTGGAGGGGTGGCACATGGGGGAGCCATGTCACCTTGCATTTTATAATATTACTATCATGGATTATGTACAACACACCTTATGGGTCCTCTTACATGGAAGGGTGGCACATGGTCATGCCCTGCCACCTCAACCTTGGGCCCTATGCACACCATATTTTATTATACTATTGCCACATATACAAACACACATACATATTAATGCCTTTTTCCTTAGACAATTTTATCCATAACACTGTACAGAAGGCATCCCATGAGGATGGCAATGAACATAAGAGAAATATTTCCTTGTCTCTGCATCAAAATTCATCTTTTGAGCCTGAAGCTGGCTGAAAATAATATTGAATTCATTCAAGTGAGAAGCAATGGAGACCCCTTCCTTCATCTGCAGCTCAAACAACCTCTTCATGAGGTTCATAAGTAGCACACAATTTCTTCCACAAATCTTACGTAGTCTGCTCATTTACTACTGTGAAATAAACTGACTTTGCAAGATGAAGTCTAATAGTAGACTTTGCTTATGCATCCAACTCATTCCAATCATCCTTAAACATATCTGCAGGGCTTACCTTTAATACTTGCTAAGGGTTTAATCTACTTCTTTTGAATAAGCACATCCCTTATCTGTTCTTTCCACAAAGAAAAGTTTGTCCCATCAAACTTTTTAATGCTGAAAATCTCCTTTTCAGACATGGAAGAGAATGCATGATGCAAATGAAGCAAAATCCCAAATGCTAGTGCCTGCAAGAGAGAATCACACCAAATACCAGGTGCACCCAAATGTGAATGCCACAATAGAGTGAAATATCACCAAAACTCAAAGCTCAAAGCATCAAAAGATGCAGCTGACTCATGTGCATGTACTATGCATCCATATGAGCAAATCTGAAAATGCCAACTACAATGGCAATCCAAAATGCCAATAAGTGCCAAATGGCTCAAGCATAAACACCATCCACGGGCATATGCATCAATAATATCTCATCCAAGAGAGCATAACACTATCAGTGCATCACCTGCAATGTGTCAAAGCTGTCCCTCAGTATAAAATAGCATCCATGTGCAAAGCGTCCATAAAAAATAGCATCCCACAAGGCAATCTGGGCCTATCAGTGCATCCAATAAGGATCGCAATGCATCCAAATGGCCTATAAATCATCCACTGCACCCAATGCACACCACAAATGAGTGCACACGGCTCAAACTGCAACTAGAGTGATCTGCATAAGGTATGCTCAAGAAATCATGGTCCTACGGCAATGATCACTACTAAAAATAGAACCTGAGATGCCTCAAAATATGGGCGCCATTGCATAATCAGACTTAGCAAGACAATCTGCAAATATCTCTCTTCTGCTAGAACTCCAAAATCCCAATCGATGAGTGAGAAGTGGAAGTCAACACTTATCCACTGCCATGTGGCATAAATCTAAGGTTTCAAAACCTTAGAATGAAAAATGCATAATAGAGAGATGAAATCCAATACATAGAGATCTGTAACTCTAAAAATAATCCACTGAATCATGCAAGAACTGACAGGTAGGGGTTTTTAGGTGTCTGGAACGCAATGGGATAGACAGTTTTGGAAACCGTGGTCTCAATCACTGGGTCCAACACATGGACTAAAAAACGTTTTTGGAAACAGAATTGTTTATAAACTCCACCGGAGACTTGTGAATGATGAGCAACATAGAAGTTTTAGGACCTCCTGAGTCCATTAGAACTGATAGATCTGCAAATGGTTGCTCCAAACTTGAGTTCCCAACACCCGGGAAGAAAAAACGTATAAACTGACACAATGAGTTAGAAATCCAATGAAATGATCCCAAATTCAAGAATGAAGGTGTTTCCAAGCTCCTAAAGTCAAATGGACACCAAAAGCAAGCAATAGTTGCTTCTACAAGTCAATACAGAGTCTCTGTCATCGAACAGATCAGGGAAAAGCTTAAAAAACGACTTTCTCTTTGAAAACACTTAACAGGCTCCCAAAACCACTTCATAAAACCACAGTGACTTTCCAAAGGTTCCTTCAAGGTCTCTGTGCACTCGGATGCAAGTAAAATCACCCACAAAGTTTCCCATAGAGCTTCTTCTTCCTCCCACAGAGCTGTTGAGCTTCCAGGCATTCACACATGCTCAGCTAGATCACCCGGGCTTTGATACCAGTTGAGAGGGCTCTCAACAAAAGCGGAACGAAAGAGGGAGAGAGAGAATCAAAGAGCCACACAAGTTTTTGGTGGGTGCAGAACACCCTAATCTTCTTTTTCATTCATTTATATATGTGTTTGAGTATTATACATAACCGAGGTAAAGGCACAGTGACCTTTAACCCCCACAAACCTATTTATAAAAAAAAATTACTTCCCACTCCTCAAAGTTTGAATCTAATAGTTTTCCCATGAATAACTTTTCTTCCAAGACCAACATAAAGGTTCAAATAGACTCTTGATGCTCATAAGTAAAGAAGGTAGATAATGAAGGTACACAAAAAGAAGGACTTACAATGTGATGGTATTCTAGAAAGAAGGCACGTGTCCTTTTCCTTGTACAATGGTATTGGGAGGGACAACTCCAATTTACACAATGATAGGCCTTTCTCCTCAACTCTACAGAGTCTGTTGTTGTAGATTACAACATATGATATGACCTTGTAAGGACCCTATAGACTAGACTTGCAAGCAATCTACTTGTGCTCTCAAGAGATAGGACACAACTCAGGCCTATCATGACAAAAAGAAGGAGAGCAATTGCAGATGCACCTTCTTGAAGGAGTTTCTCACCGATATCTCAAAATCTTGACTCCATGAATGGCCAAGGGCTTCCATGCACCGAACCATCACAAAGAGCCATCTCCACATGCCCATCATGCACTGGATATAAAATTTCACCAATCAACCTTTTCTCTCTTGCATGGGCCAATCAAATTTGAGCTACCAACTTCCAACATCCAATGGATAGTTTGCCACTACTACTATGGTAAGACCTCTTCATGAGGACGATGATAAATAGCAAGGTCTCCCAACAATCCCCCCCTCAGACGACATGAGGAGAGTTATGTTGCATCAAGTGCTCTATCTAGAAAATATCAAAATAAAAAAAACACACTGCAAGGTGCTTACACTCAAAGATAGATGCCTACAAAAGGTCAATAGTGATGAACATCTACAAAAGACTAAGAAATTCCTACAATAGGCCAAACACAAGCTATGTCCACAAAGGACCAAGTAAACTTAGAATGTATAATCAGCATATTTGATCTCTACAAGTGTTGCACTATCTTCCTTCTCTTCAACTATATGTGATTTCTCTTTACTTTTCATAGACTTCATTGCTTCATCACACTGCTTAGTGTAACATTGAGCTTTCAGGTGGCCTAACTTGCCATAGTAACTGCACTTTCATCCAATCTTCCTTTCGAGCAACTCATCCAATCTTCCTTTCTAGCTTAAGATTGGATTTGGAATGCTTCATACAAACTCTGAACAGTGTCTCTAAACTTTGCTAGTTCTCTGATGCTAACACAATCATGTCTAGATGGTGGAAGTATTTTGGTCCCATAGGTCTTCCCAAATAACCAATAGCCTTCTTGTCTTTTGTCTCCTATGCTAGGATCTTATCTTCATCGTGTGAGTGCTGCTTTGGCTTCTTTTTTAATACCAACAAATAACTCCCTAGAGCCCTTTCTGTATGAATAGCAAATGGGTAGGGAGTTGCCAAGTAGGAAAGTCCTTGCCATTAAATGTGACCACAACTCCACTAGACTTCTCCTTTAGCAATATATCCATCTTATAACTTTAAGGAATTCAACCGGGCATGAAAGAGGTTCGTCAATTTTACGAGCAAAAACCTATGAGCAGGTTTATCTGAGCGTGTTTTTCAAGAGATTTAAAAAAAAGTATTTCTTTAGGAAACATGGCTTTTACACTTTTATTTTCACTAGAACTAGATCTTTTTTAATCTAAAAATATACAAACTAGTCACTCATTCATTTTTACACAACATAATTTTCTTATTAGTGTTGAAAAATAATTCTTTTACGAAACATCCCTCATAATCACTCTCAATGCAATAATACTATGCATATATAATTACTTATTAACATATTTATATCATATGGCAATCTCTTTCTCATGTTTTTATAGCATAAATAACAAGATATTTATAGACGTGTTTTTAAAGAAGTTTAAATTACTATAATTAAATATTAACTTGGGCTTATATATCACTCTCATAAAATACATGTAATATTTAATACTACATATGCAAGATTTTCCAAAATATAACTTCATAGATGTGCTCAAAAGGGTCTTCCGATCAATTTGAGTGGTTCAATGACTATATTTGGACATTGGATGTGAAAGTTATGTCACTTTTAAAAGTGCTGTTTGAGGTAGTTTCGCCAGCGAAACTACCTTGGGAGACCTACTTCAAAAGGGTTTCACTGGCAAAACTACCTGGATGGCTTGCTTTAATGAGTTTTCTTTGAAGAAACCCTTTCATGAAGATAGGTTGAGAGAGGTTTTTCAATGTCACCTCCTATTAAGTAAAAGTTGTAAGAAGGATCATAAGGGAATTTTCATAGAGAAGCCTACTCTACATGTGGGTTTCTTCAAAAGCCATCCCATTATGCTCTCACCATTCCTAAAGATTCACGTAAAGCTTTTTATATGCCCAAAGTTTTGACCATATGAGTGATTCTTTGTGACATCCTATAGTTTTGAGTCAGTAGTTTTAGCCATAAGGTCAAAACATAAAGGATTTCAAACACTGAAAGAAGCTATTAGGACCAAATTGCTTCACAAGCAATGTTGGTGGATTCTCTATACTCTACTTCTATGGAAGACAATGCCACTCTTGGCTACTTCTCATTTAATCATGAAAAGGCTATAGAGCCAATTTTTCTCCTTCATTTTTTCACAAAAAAGGACCTTAGTCTACTTTTCAACCAAGGCCTTGAAGTCTTCGAAGATGCTGAATGCATTAGACTTCTATTTTAGGAAGTAGATCCAAGTCTTATAGGAGTAGTAGTCATTGAATGTAATGAAGTACAATGTCTTACTAATAGACTATGTGGGAGTAGGGCCCCATAGATTAGAAAGCATGATCTAAATAAGGGGGATTTATAAGGACTTCTTATGGTGTCAAGTGAGGGTAAGGGAGGGGGGTTTTAGAAGGTATGGTTTAAGCTTACAAGTTAGGGGGTAAGGGGGTTTCTTTGTGGCTTGGGGCAGGGGGGGCCGGGGCGAGGGTGTGTGTGGGCAAGGGGGGTGGAGAGGGAGGGATTTGAAGAAGTCTCTAAAATGGATTGTCTTTGATAGCTTGTAGCTTCAAAATATACTTAAATGCATTTGGATCTTTCTTTTTTTATTTTGTTCATGTGAATTAATTAATAGCAAAATTTTTACTAGTTTGGCTCTTCTGGAAAATATGATATTAAATATCACCCAAATATGTATATTAAGAGTGTTTTTGATAATTTTCCTACACATTAAATTGAGGTAGCATATGCATATATAGTCAAAGCCTACATAAATTTTATATAATAAAAAAAGGGTGCATTATGGCTCCTATCCTAATGCACTTTGTAAATAGGGGTAGATATAATTTACAATAGAAAACTTATACACTTAAATAGGGGTATCTATTATCCATAAGGAGACCTTGAATAGGACGTTTTTATAAGGTTCACTCATGCAGGTGATAGGGGGGGACGAGCATTTTCTGAGCGAAATCTTCCGAGCGTCCGAGCGAAGGAAAAAAAAAGCTTCCAACTATGCATAAATATGGCAAAAATCGATCAGAAGAAAACATAGTTTCACTTAGAAATATGCAAAGTATTATAGCAATGCCTATTTTATACAAAAATCTTTAGGTGAATCTGTAGGAATGGTGAGAGCATAATGGGATGGCTTTTGAAGAAACCCACATGTAGAGTAGACTTCTCTATGAAAATTCCCTTATGATCCTTCTTACAACTTTTACTTAATAGGGGGTGACATTGAAAACCCTCTCTCAACCTATCTTCATGAAAGAGTTTCTTCAAAGAAAACTCATTGAAGCAAGCCATCCAGGTAGTTTCGCCAGCGAAACCCCTTTGAAGCAAGTCTCCCAAGGTAGTTTCGCTGGCGAAACTACCTTGGACAGCACTTTTAAAAGTGACATAACTTTCATATCCAATGTCCAAATATAGTCATTCAACCACTCAAATTGATCGGAACACCCCATTTGAGCACATCTATGGAGTTATATTTTGGAAAATCTTTCATATATAGTATTAAATATTACATGTATTTTATGAGAGTGATATATAAGCCTAAGTTAATACTTATTTATAGTAATTTAAACTTCTTTAGAAACATGTCCATAAATATGCTTTAAAAACACTAAAAAGATATTGCCATATGATATAAATGTGTTAATAAGTAATTATATATGCATAGTATTATTACATTGAGAGTAATTATGAGGAATGTTTCTTAAAGGAATCAACACTTTTTTAAGGTAATAACAGGGGTACAAAGGGATGTCTCTAAATAAGAAAATTATGTTGTGTAAAAATGAATGAGTGACTAGTCTGTATATTTTTATGATAAAGGGATCTAGTTCTAGTGAAAATAAAAGTGTAAAAACCATGTTTCCTAAAGAAAAACATTTTTAAAAATCTCTTGAAAAACACGCTCGGATAAACCTGCTCATAGGTTTTTGCTCGTAAAATTGACGCATCCTAGGATAGGGCTCTTTTATAAGAAGTGAACCTAAGGAGATCTAAATAGCATCAATTCTTTGATACAAATATGTTGGAAAGAGTTGTCTATGTTGCTTACCCATATAACAAGACCCACAAAACATCTTTTTAGAAACACTTGTCGAATTCCTTGTATGATATTTGACTTCTTGAGGATACAAGGCTTTTGAAGTTAATCTATCCATACATATTATTCCACAAGTACTTTAAAGATGAGCCACTAGGTTCTCTTAATTGGAACAATAGAAAATAGTTTGAACATATGTGAGCAATGATGGAGTTGTGACTCTCTAATTACCTCATTGTGCATCTATACTTGTTGATGATATCCTTGATGTCACTCTTGGTCATTTAAGCAATAGAAAGAAGTTCTTATGCCATAGTGGAGACATAATATGCATCTCCTGTGCTCGTTGTGGTGCCTACATCATGAGCATGATTGATCAAAGTTGGAGTTTGCCTATGTAGGCACACCTAAATATCGACAATATTCACTTTTGATAGTTGATTGTACATTCTTGAAATCATTGCAAATTCAAGGGCAGGATGGTTTTTAAAAAAGAAAACACTAGAGAGTGGATATCCTTGCATTGATGGGTGTTACTATTGCAAGACTCTCACAATGATTGCCTAAACATCCAAGGCGTTTTTGGAAGTTGGAGAAATACCTTCTTTTGTCACCCAATTTACATGGAAGAAGTTGTTTGGAAGCTATGTAAACACTTTTTTTCAATTTACATGGAAGAAGTTGTTTAGAAGTTGGATAAATACCTTTTCCCATTTTTTGCCATATGGATTCAAGTGATTAAAATGCAACTCTAACAAGTCTAGTCTTTCCAAGCCAACTATATATGGCATATGTGTGTACTCAAATGTCAAAGCTCATATATAGCTTAGTACTCTATGTATGATGACTTTATATGATATTTTAGATAAAGAATTGTATTAACACACATTTCAGAAGTCATATGCTAGTTTAAAATCTCTTTGGAAATTTAGTCACCACTGTTGATTAGTATAATTTATACTTTACAAACATTTTACATATAACACACGTTGTAGTTATTACACATTTGAATAAAGAATGAGTATGCCTATGAAATTTATCAATGGATCCATCTTACTTACTACATACATTATTGGTGTCTTTAAAAAATCATATAATCCTTTTGATAACTTAAGCCTATACAAGATGGAGATTGTTATGGTGGTTTACACTACATGTCATGCACATCACTTATTAGGGTGTATCTCCCCTTCCATCCATATGCTCTTGTGCAAGTGTCCATATATATGTCTACTTCAACTCAACCTATCCCCCCTAGGTCGAGACTTGGCCACAGGGAGTTCTCTAAGTAATAAGACAAAAAGGGCTTATTTTCTTGTAAATTTATAGAAAATGTACATACTAAAGTCGTATAACGGATATATAGATACCCCTTGGGCACATGCACGTGCTACATGGGATTTTTACATAGTATATGCCTTGGGACTTGGTAAACAATTGTATGCCTTAAATATTCAAATTTACACATTAAGAATTACTAGTCGTCATAAACTTCCTGTTGCATAATGGATTCTAGACATATAACTAAGCACTCAAGAAAGATGAGTTTTTTTTTTGCTCATATCCATTGATTTTGCCACCTCACAAAATTAGAGGCTCCTCCTACTAAATTTGGATTTGGAAAAGGCTTATGATTGTGTAAGTTGTGACCTCATGCTACATGCTATGAAGAACGCAGCTTTGGTCAAGACTTTTGTAGGATGGTTTGTGTGCTTCTATCTAGCTCCATAGCTAATTTCTTAGACAATTTCACTTTAAGTCATTTTGTTTGCCAAGGCTATCACTTAACATTAATGGCTAATTCTTATAGAATCCCTTCTTTACCAGCTTAACTTTCATATGTGCATGGGACCTTTGGGTGGCCTCAAGCTTCATGTTCCTCTGCACAATTTTTTGCAAGGTTGTCAGTCTGGCGAGCTTTGAGCTTCGAGCTTTTGAGCTCCTATCAGTAAAGGGGGCCTATTAAGTTCAATAATGCCTTGTCACAAGCTACCAAAGAACCACATTTTTGTAACAAAACTATGCTTTCTAGCTCTAGAAACCATTGCACTAGGAAGCCACACAAATCGATTATCAAGTAGTCTTCTTCTTACTATCTTCATGCACTAAGAAATAGTTTATGTAATATAGCTTGCCATGTGCTGCATATGTAGCAATGCTACTCAACAACCAATGCACTTAAGATTTCGGTGGAAGAGAATAGTGAGCCCTATTTTAAATGGAACTACAATACAATGAGCCCCCTTTTTGCAATACTAAAACAAGATGTGTCCTAAGTTATATTGTGACACAAAAGCATCAAATTATTGAAAGACTATATTTAATTTTACTTGTAGCATTTAACAACTCTAATGCAATGCCCATTTGTGTTTCTCTTAGAAATATTTGCAACAAATTCAAGTGAACAAATAATGTCATTCAACCCCCCCATCAAGTATTGAAGGGATTGATGAAATTAATTACCGAGCATATAACCTAATAGAAAAATGAACAACATGAATTGCACATGCAACATCTCATCTATTTGTCGTAGGAATTTAAAAATGCAATTTGGCTCATAGTAATGGCTTGAATCCATACACCTTTCAATTTGCCAATGGTTCAAAAAAATAACACTTAACAATTCATAGCAACCAAAAAACAATGCACTTAACATTATGTGGAAGTTGGTGTCCTAATTTGAATCCATTCCTGGTTATATTGTGACACACAAGCATAAAATTATTATAAGATTTTATTTGCTTCTACAATTGTAGTACTCAACAACTCTACATCATGCAACACACATTTTTGTTTCTCTTGGAAATATTTGTGTTTCTACAATTGTAGCATTTACCAACTATACATCATGGAATGCACAATTGTGTTTCTCTTGGCAATATTTGCAATAGTCAAATGAACAATATTAAGCAAGTGAACATAGAATGTCATTCAGACCCCCCTCCACCCCCTGCTTTTGGTTTGTCACAAAAGGATCCCTGATATCAAGTATTCAAGGGATTGCCAAAATTAATTTATGAGCATATTGTTGAGATATCGAGCTCCACTCGTGATATGCCAGGGTGACCGTTGTGCATTTATGTCACCGACTTGTTAGCTGTAGATGCGGTTGGTACACCACCCATGAATAATAGCTAGATGACAGCTATCTTTATGTACTCTAGTTAGTGGCTCAGTTAGTATGCCACCTTAGTTAGCTGAGTTTGGTTTGAGACCGATATATAGGGTTCATCTATTCCTTTGTATGAGAGTTCTTTTGGCTTTCACAACTAAGAAGAGGAAAACTATTTTTAGCCTCCACCTTTGTGTGTATTCCCCCATTGTGTATGTGAGAAAGCCACAAGTGAGACTCCTTCCTTCTCTCCCACTCTCTTCACATGGTATCAGAGCTCGGTTCATGGTAAGGAGTTCAAGAAAGCAAACCAAGTTCGTAGTGTCTTGGTAAGAGGATCAGTGTTGCTTTCCTTTTTTAAGTTTGGGTGCAAATCTCTGCAGGTAGCATAGTCGGGAAGTGCAAGAGTACATTGTCTCAGATTGGGATGCCCTTCACGGTGTCGTGATTTGAGGGCATTTCGAGGCCCGTTTTGGTGGTGAAAGTTTTTCGCAGGCACTCATAAAAGCGCCCTGTTTTGTTGTGCGACCACTGTTCTGCAGGTCGGTGAAAAGTTACCACAAAAATTGCATCGTATGCCTGTGCACAGAGATATTAGGAGTGACAGAATCATTCTTATTGCCTGTTGATGCAAAATTGTCACTAGGAAGTGACTGTGTGGTCAAATACCACTTTCATCAGTTTTGCAGATTTACCCTTGTGAGGCAAAAGTTGTGTTTTTTGCAATGACAAAATATTTTGCAGTGTTCTATAATGGCATCTGATTCTCTTTCATAGATTGTCATTGAAAAGCTTGACAAGAACAACTTCCAAGCATGGAAGTTTAGAATGACAAATTTCCTTATGGAAAAAGGCTATTGGGAGTTCATTACTGGAAATGAAGAAGAACTAGTTCTTCCTAATGTTCCCAATCAACAGGAAATGCAGGCATTTAAAGGCTAGCATGAGAGAGCCAGAAATGTTATGTACTAGCTGTCTATCAGTATTTTAGATTCTATGATTGTGCATATCCATGATGCAAGCATGCCGAAGGAGGCGTGGGATACTTTGGCAGAAATGTATAGCACAAATATGCAAGCCAGAGAAATGCAGCTCAAGTAGGAGTTGCATAATGTGCAGAGAGAAAATATGAGCATCAATGACTACCACATGAGGGCGAAGAAGATTACAGATGCACTTGCTTCCATTGGGTCGCCAATGGAAGATGATGATTTAGTTTCTGTTACCTTGAATGGTCTAGGGAAGGATTATGCACAGTTTTGAACATCCATTGCCATCCATGAGATTTTTCCTGATTTTGAGGAGTTGATGTGAAGATAGTGGGAGAGAGGGAAGGAGTCTCACTTGCGGCTTTCTCACATGCACAATGGGGGAATACACACAAAGGTGGAGGCTAAAAATAGTTTTCCTCTTCTTAGTTGTTGAAAGCCAAAAGAACTCAAGTACAAAGAAATAGAAGAACCCTATATGTGGGTCTCAAACCAAACTCAACTAATTAAGGTGGCATACTAACTGAGCCACAAACTAGAGTAGATAAGTATAGCTGTCATTCAGCTATTATTCGTGGGCGATGTACCAACCGCATCTGTAGCTAATGAGTCGGTGACATAAATGCACAACGGTCACCCTGGCATATCACGAGTGGAGCTCGATATCTCAACACTCCCCCTTGAGCTCAATCCCAATTCCTGCACACCAAGCAGGTCTCTGAACTTGCGCAGCTTCTCTGTGCCCAATGCTTTTATGAATATGTCAGCTACCTGATCCTCTGTGCTGACATAAACTAGATCAATAAGACCTAGTAGAACCTTCTCCCGCACATAGTGATAATGCACCTCAATGTGCTTTGTTCTAGCATGATAGACTGGGTTATTTACCAAGTGTATGCTGCTCATGTTGTCACAATAAATGACAACTGGCCCATCTGTAGACTGATGCATATCATAGAGTAGCTTATGCAACCAAGCTACCTCACATGCAGCCATTGTTGCACCCCTGTACTCAGCCTCTGTGCTCGACAACAAGGCTGTTTCTTGCTGCTCCAAGTGACTGTAGCACTCCCAAAAGAGAACACATATCCACTAGTAGATTGTCTATCAGAAATACTACCAGCCCAATCAGCATCAGTGTATCCATGCAACTGTATCTGAACCCCAGCCTCATAAAATAGTCCATACTACAATGTGGACTTCACATACCTGAGTATGTGTCTAGCCACAGCTAAATGCGGTTTCCTTGGAGCCTGCATAAATTGACTTACCAATCCAATAGCATAGCTTAGATCTGGCTTGGTAATAGTCATATAAATCAAACTTCCTACTATGCGTCTGTACATAGTAGGGTCTTCCAAAAGCTCACCTGCATCTATGCTCAGCTTCACATTTTGCTCCAAAGGAACTGAAATAGGCTTACAACCTGTCATCCCATATTTGGACAGCATGTCCAATCCATACTGCCTCTACAAGAGCTGTATCCCACTTGGTGATCTAATCACCTCAATGCCCAAGAAATAACGCAACTCTCCCAACTTGACAACTAATCTTGCCTTGTATCTATTCACAGAACCATCTGCATTGTGCTTGATCTTATAAACCCACTTACAGCCAATTGCATTCTTGTCTTTAGGCAAAGGCACCAATTCCCATGTAGCATTTGCTTCCACGGCATCCATTTCTTCATCCACGGCTTTCTCCCATTTTTCATTTCCCATGGCTTGCTCAAAAGAAGTGGGTTCTGGTTCCTATATCACTTTGAACATATAAGCAGAGTGAATGGCTGTAAATCCATCATATTTCAGCCTATCCACAGGATACCTAACCCTGGTAGACCTGCGCAAAATAGGCTCACTTCCAGGTGCTCTCAAAACATCCCTGGTCTTCCTTACTCTAGGTGTAACAACAGAAGGAATACCCAACTCATCATCAATGCTCTGTTCTGAGCCACTGGATTCACCATCCACATAAGAGTGACCTGCATTCACATCAAACATGGGTTGATCTACCTTCTCTTTTCTTTTCGTGATACCCGCATACCATATCTGCATTGCTTTGAGGAGATTCTCCTGATCTCAATCTGCCTGTCCATGGTGAAGTATGTGAACCATTGCTAGAGGACACTGTAGGTCCACTGATATTTTGTGACTGTTGCATTGAATTCTGTGCAGCATTACCATTTTGTGCATCTACATCAATCATCACATTTATTGGTTTATACCAGCTGCTCATCTCATAAAAAAAACATCTCTGCTCACTGTGAACTTACGTGTAGAAGGGTTATAGCATCTATACCCTTTCTGCTACAGAGAATAACCAATAAAGATGCACTTCTCAGCTTTTGGATCCAACTTGGACCTCAACTCATCTGGCACATGGACATAGGCAATGCAACCAAAAATTTTCAAATGAGAAATGTTTGGTTTCCTACTAGTATACATCTCCTCTGGCGTCATGCCATGTATTGCTGCAGTGGGAGTCCTGTTCATTATATAAACTGCTGTAGCAACTGCTTCAGCCCAATAATAATCTAGTAGATCTTTTTCATTTAGCATGGCCCGAGATACCTCTCCAATATGCCTGTTTTTCCTTTCTGCAATTCCATTTTGCTGTGGGGTATGACTGCATGAATATTGCTGCTTTATACCATGCTCCTACAAGAACCTTGCAAACTCATTTGAGAGGTACTCTCCCCCTCCATCTGACCTTAGGCATTTTATTTGCAGGCCTGTTTCTTTTTCAACCATAGCTTTAAATGCTTTGAAGTGCCCCCACACTTCACTTTTCTTTTTCATAAAATACACCCAAAGTTTTCTGCTGAAGTCATCAATAAATGTGACAAAATAGTGACAGCCTCTAATAGATGCAGCTTTAGTAGTCCACACATCAGAGTGGATTAATTCCAATGGCTTTTTACTCTCTTGAACATGCCTAGGAAAAGGTTTCCTTGCCTGTTTCCCAAATTGACAGGCTTCACAAACCTTGTGCATTTCTGCAACCTTGAATTTAGGCAATCCTGCAACAATATTTTGGGCTTGCATTGATTTAAGTCGCTGTATATTAACATGACCAATGCGTTTGTGCCAGATATCAATATCTGCAACTACACCGGTCCCATGTGCAAACATTGCTGCACTCAATTTAGGCATGTCCGCATCCAACGTAAACATCCTGCCCTTCTTCTTTCCTTTTGCTATCAAGTGACCATTATTTTTCATATCCTCAAAAAAGCATCCATGAGGATTAAATCTGACCTGCAAGCCCTGCTCAACCATTTGACCAACAGAAACCAGGTTCTTGGTGATGTTCGGGACATGAAATACATCGGATAGGTATTTCTTTTTCCCATCTTGCATAGACAAAGGAATTTTACCAATCTGCACAATAGGATGTGCAGTATCATCACCAGTCTCCACAAATCCTGGCTTCTCCATTTTCCTTGCATCCTGCATCCATTCTGCATGACCTGTCATGTGGTTTGATGCACCTGAGTCAACATACCACACATCATTTTGTTCTTGTGCACTTGTCACCGAATTGGTCATATGCTGCACCATAAATAGATGCTCATTTCTGTCATCACCCTATCTACTGGAAGATGCATAATTGCCTTGCTGCAATTTTCCATTCATAATGTCATTCTGCTTTTTGTAGCAGTCCTTAGCCATATGACCCATTTTACCACAATAGTAGCATTCAACATTGTTGTTTCCATTTTGGCCTCTCTGCCATCCACCACGGCCTCTTTGGCTCCCCCTGCCTCTAGAGTTACCACGTCCTCCTACATAGGACTGATTTTCTTGAGTTTGCTGCATATTTTGATTTCTACCACGGCCTACAGATTGGCCTCCTCTACCTCTACCTCTACCTCTTCCAGCATTTGAGTAGAAGACAGTTTCTTTTGAAGTTCCTCCTGAGGAAGATGCACCCCCATTTCTCTGCTCTTCAGAAATTAAAAGAGCAAACAACTCTTCAAAATCAGGAAATTTTTCACCGACGGCAATGGATGTTCGGAACTGTGCATAATCCTTTCCTAGACCATTCAAGGTCACAGAAACTAGATCATCATCTTCCACTGGCGACCTAGTGGAAGCAAGTGCATCTGCAATTTTCTTCACCTTCATGTGGTAGTCATTTATGCTCAAATTTTCTCTCTGCACATTGTGCAACTCCTGTTTGAGCTGCATTTTCCTGGCTTGCGTATTTGTGCTGTACATTTTTGCCAAAGTATCCCATGCCTCCTTTGGCATACTTGCATCCTGAATATGCACAATCATAGAGTCCGAAATACTGATAGATAGCCAGTACATAACTTTTCTAGCTCTCTCATGCCATCCTTTAAATGCCTGCATTTCCTGTTGATTGGGAACATTAGGAAGAACAGGTTCTTCTTCATTTCCTGTAATGAACTCCCAATAGCCTTTTCCCATAAGGAAATTCGTCATTCTAAACTTCCATGCCTAGAAGTTGTTCTTGTCAAGATTTTCAGTGACAATCCGTGAAAGAGAGTCAGATGCCATTACAGAACACTGCAAAATATTATGTCACTGCAAAAAACACAGCTTTTGCCTCACACGGGCAGATCTGCAAAACTGACGAAAGTGGTATTTCACCACACAGTCACTTCCTAGTGACGATTTTGCATCAACAGGCAACAAGCATGATTCTGCAACTCCCAATATCTCTGCACACAGGCATACGATGCAATTTCTGCGGCAACTTTTCACCGACTAGCCGAGCAGTGGTCGCACAGCCAAAACAGGGCCTTTTTTGAGTGCCTACAAAGAACTTCCGCCTTCAAAACGGGCCCCGAAATGGCCTCGAATCAGAAAAATAAAGTCACCAAGGGCTTTGCCCTTGTCCCTAGCATATACTGCGCTCTTGCCACACCGCGAAGGGCGTCTCAATCTGAGACAGTGCACTCTTGCACTTCTGGTTGTGCTACCTGCAGAGATTTGCTCCCAAACTCGAAATAGGAAAGTAACACTGGTCCTCTTACCAGGACACCACGAACTTGGTTTGCTTTCTTGAGCTCCTTACCACAAACAAGGCTCTGATACCATGTGAAGATAGTGGAAGAGAGGGAAGGAGTCTCACTTGTGGCTTTCTCACATGCATAATGGGGGAATACACACAAAGGTGGAGGCTGAAAACAATTTTCCTCTTCTTAGTTGTTGAAAGCCAAAAGAACTCAAGTATAAAGAAATAGAAGAACCCTATATGTGGGTCTCAAACCAAACTCAACTAACTAAGGTGGCATACTAACTGAGCCACAAACTAGAGTAGATAAGGATAGCTGTCATCCAGCTATTATTCGTGGGCGGTGTATCAACCGCATCTGCAGCTAACGAGTCGGTGACATAAATGCACAACGGTCACCCTGGCATATCGCGAGTGGAGCTCGATATCTCAATAGTTGATTGCTCTTCTAATTTCTAAAGAGCAGAGAAATAGTGGTGCATCTTCTTCAGGAGGAACTTCAAAGGAAACTTTCTTCTACTCAAATGCTGAAAGAGGTAGAGGCAGAGATAGAGGAGGCCGATCTGGGCGCTTGCAGAGGCAGTATGGATTGGACATGCTGTCCAAATATGGGATGATAGGCTGTAAGCCTATTTCAGTTCCTTTGGAGCAGAATGTGAAGCTGAGCGCAGATGCAGGTGAGCTTCTGGGAGACCGTACTATGTATAGATGCATAGTAGGAAGTTTGATTTATATGACTATTACCAGGCCAGATTTGAGCTATGCTATTGGATTGGTAAGTTAGTTTATGCAGGCTCCAAGGAAACTGCATTTGGATGCAGCTAGATGCATACTGAGGTATCATTGCAGTATGGACTATTTATGAGATTGGGGTTCAGATACAGTTGCATGGATACACTGATGTTGATTGGGCTACTAGTATTTCTTATAGACGATCTACCAGTGGATATGTGTTCTCTTTTGGGAGTGCCGCAGTCACTTGGAGTAGCAAGAAATAGCATACAATTGCCTTGTCGAGCACAGAGGCTGAGTACAGGGGTGCAGTAATGGCTACATGTCTGGTAGCTTGGTTGCATAAGCTACCTTATGATATGCATCAGTCTACAAATGGTCCCGGTGTCATTTATTATGACAACACTAAGCAATATACACTTAGCAAATAACCTAGTCTATCATGCTAGAACAAAGCACATTGAGGTGCATTATCACTATGTGCGGGAGAAGGTTTTACTAGGTCTTATTGATCTAGTTTATGTCAGCACAGAGGATCAGGTAGCTGACATATTCATGAAGGCATTGGGTGTAGAGAAGCTGCGCAAGTTTAGAGACCTGCTTGGTATGTAGGAATTGGGATTGAGCTCGAAGGGGATTGTTGAGATATCGAGCTCCACTTGTGATATGCCAGGGTGACCGTTGTGCATTTATGTCACCGACTTGTTAGCTGCAAATGTGGTTGGTACACCACCCATGAATAATACCTGGATGATAGCTATCTTTATGTACTCTAGTTAGTGGCTCAGTAAGTATGTCACCTTAGTTAGCTGAGTTTGGTTTGAGACCCACATATAGGGTTCATCTATTCCTTTGTACGAGAGTTCTTTTGGCTTTCACAACTAAGAAGAGGAAAACTATTTTCAGCCTCCACCTTTGTGTGTATTCCCCCATTGTGTATGTGAGAAAGTCGCAAGTGAGACTCCTTCCTTTTCTCCCACTCTCTTCACACATATTTAACTTGACAGAAAAATGAACAACATTAATTCAACATGCAACAACTCATCTATAATTTGTCATATGAATATTCAAATAAGACTCCAGCTCATTGTAATAGCCTCAATCCATACACCTTTTAACTTGCCTGTGGATCCAAAACATAACTCTTGACAATTCGTCGCAGCCAAAAATAAGTTTTCCTTCAGTAAAACAAGTCTGTTGATACAAAATTGTAGCATGAAACCAAAAAACACTAGCCTTCAAACAAGAAAACATGCATAAGTCTTTGTTATACTTTTGCCATTTACTTGGGCAACTCATGTAGTGGAAGACCTTTCTTATGGATGTATGGGTTCTTTGTTGGACTAGCTTGTAGCTCATGGATCAATATGTAGTATAAGTGCTTGGAAGGCATGTACTGTTCCCTTCATGTTGCACTAATGATAAAGTCCTCACAAGAGCAAGATGGGAATTGGCTTATCACCACATTGTGTTTCTTGTCCCTCATAGATGATCTTTTTGTATTGATTGTGTAGGTCACACCTTCACCATTATGAAAATTTTCCACTTTTTGTATCACAACTTCCAAATTCTCTGCTGCCACAATTCATGTTTGGTGTTACTTGAAAATCTCCATCATTTTCTTGGACTTATGTAGATGTTTCTCCATGGTCTTTAGAAGTCCCAATTCCCTTCAACATAAATCCTACTTTTGTTAGGGCCTGCACTTCTGTTGCACTTAATGCAGTGCCCATAGCAACATCCCATCGACCAGGAGCTGGTCTTGGAATTCCAATTATTGTCTTCATCGGCCTCCAAGAATGGCATACATCATGAGAACAAAACTAAAATTTTTCTTCTTTCACTCCCATAGGTGTGTTTCTCCTCCCAGTAAAAGATCGAGCTACACAACCCTTTGACTTATTTGAAGCTCGACTTGTAATTAGTTTGTTGCATTTATTTCTTGTTTCTTGTAAAAACCCATTACACCTCACCTTGCTATTTACCTTTGTTCTTCTTATTGCCCATTGCACAATATTGACCTCAACCTCTTGTACATAAGTCTCTTTTGTTGGTAAGACTTCCTTTCTATCAACAATTGTACCAACACTTTCTCTAGCTCTACGTGTCATATACACATATTCTGGGTGATGGCTATTAGTGTCACCAACTAATGTACTAGAAGAAGGTCCTCTTTTTCGGCTAATTGTTTTTACCTCTCTGTGAATAGATTTTCTTTTCATTTTTCCACCCCTCTTTTGTTGCAATATTAGTTTCCCTAGCAACAATTTTTGGTTTCAATGGCTCCTTATGTTCTTTGGAAACACGTCTCTTAAGATCTTTTAACTGATGACCCTGACCCATGTATTGCCCTGACAAGAATGAGTTATACTTTAATGATTGTAGTAGAGCCGTTGCCATATCTGTGACACATGCTGCATACAAGCCAATTTTCTTTTTCTAGTTCTCAATAGCTAGCCAACTCCCATGTATTGATTCTGCAAGATTTGTAGTAGGTATTCCATATCTATCATCCACTCCCTACACAAGTCAAGTAGTTTAGTTTTCAAATCACTTTTCTTTGCACTTCATATATTCCCCCCAGTGTGATATCCTCGCATTCCACCATGCTAGCCATGTTTGCAACCTGGGGATATCCTCCTCTATCGCATGTCTTGATGTCCATCAATTTTGTAGCCTCTTCAATTCCTCATTTGTTGCCTCACGAGAAGGAGCATTTTTCCATTGCCTACACTTCCTCTTATTCTCTTCTTGAAAGGAAGGCTTTATACAGGAGTGAGTGTATTGTATCATACTTTGCTCCCAATGGAAAATACAAGATCTTTCTTTCTCTACAACAACAATGTCAGGGCCACCATTGTACATTGTCCTTATAGCCTTCCAATTGGCATGAGCTTTGTCTGCCATGAATCCTCTAAAGTTTGGTTTTTGAAATCCTTTCCTCTCCATGACTGCATTGAGCATTTCCCAAAATGAAACATGGGTCATTGTGTCCTCCACTTTAAGTCACGTGTGGCTATTATGAGAAGCTCTTGAACATACGGGTCATAAACATGAGCACCCATGGTTGCCCAACCATTAATTCGATGGCAATGGTCCACACACACCCATAACTTCTCTAAGTTTCCTCCTAGCTGCATTCTATTCACCAAGTCAACCCTAGAGGCAGGTCCCATGGTGGACATCTTGAAGACATGGCATTGACTTTTGCTATTTTCATCTAATTGGCCTAGAAACAAGACACTATGTATATATTCAAACATTGATCTCTTCTTAAGCTACAAAATGCTAGAGTAATCATCACTACCAAGCCTTTGTGTTTCTCTTTCTTCTTATATCCATCGTCCAACTCTAAGATACCACAAAGCAAAGCAGAATTTATTTTAGTATAGCAAGCCACCCATGATTCTTATTATTCAATGCAATTTATGCAAAGATATAGACTATGCTTCACATATCTCTTCTTGTCATTCAAAGGCTCAATCAAATTGAACACTTGAGTAATTTGTCTTCGGACATGTAGGTAGCTTGGTCACTACCTGCTGTAGATAACAATGATTTCAATATAATGTCCTTCATTATACTTTGCAGCATATTTCTCAGACCACCCCACTGACGGGCATTGTTGGACCTTCTCAGCAACAACTCTTTTCATTTCTAAGGAAGTCTCACAAGATGGTACACTAGATGGTCATGCACGCCCAAGCGTATAACACCTTGTGTATAGACTTTGCCTTTAATCTTATAGTAAATAGTTGCGAAGCAAGCTTTGACCTTGGATGCAAAATCTTTGCAATGCACACACAATACCCCTTTCTTTTATAGTTGTTTACCACGCAACTCTCTCACCCATTGGGTCTCATTTCTCTCTCCCACATGAAGAAAATAAGGCCATTCTTTGTTTACACATTGAAAATGTCTGATGCAAGAGGATCTTCTAGCAACCCCTGGAAATTGTGTATGTGTCGTAACATTGGGCTCCCAATAATGAGCATCTCTTGAAGGTTGCATCCCTTCCATCATGTTGTTTCCACTATTAATAGGAGGTAATTCAAAAAAAACATCACCATCATATAGTTGTGGAAGGGTTTCCACAACCACTGTCCTTCTAACCTTGCCAAAACATTCTCGCAATTTAGATTTCAAAGGCAAAGCATTGAAAAGTTCCACAATTGAGTGTGATGCACATGTACCCTGATTTGTCTCAGAATTCATATCGTAGCCAGAAAAAGCAATCGGTTCACATTCATTATCAGAGTCAAGTGAGAAGATCCCTTCAATCCTCTGCTTCTCTTGTTTGATGCCAACGACTCTAATATGTTTACCAATAACATGACCAAGATCAAATGCAGGACCATTTGGTGTCACACACTTAGTCAAAATGATACTTACACGTTCGTCTCCTTTCTCCACAACATCTTCTAATGAAAGAGAGCCCTCCTTGAACCCAAGTCCTTCACAAAACACCTTCTCCTCCACTAATAAGAGACCACCTTGTAGTCTGATAATGAGCTCTTTTCCACTACTAGCTTTGACAGTAATGTGACGGCATCCCAAACATGAATCACCTCCAATTGAAGCCATGTAAATGGAAATGCTGGACTGGAAATTTGCAAGTAGGTCCTAGCTAGAAAGGAAGAGTGAACAAAAGAGAAGTATATGTGAGAACCACATTGGAGAGACTAAGAATCCAAGAGAAGGATCGTGGAGAGACACAAAAACAAACGAGTTTGTGAGTATAGTTGGGCTATCCACCTTGTATCTGAATTCAAGTCGACTTGATTTCCATAATGAATACTCACGAGTTTAAATCACATCAGTATAACAATGCAATGATCTTACGATTCAGATATGAATCCCGGTATTAATTCTCTTGGTACAAAAAACCACCAATTTGCAATCACTACCACTATTGTCGTCTCTCCACAACATTCCCTTAAAATCATTTCATCATGTGCATGCGCTTATGGTGGAGACGCATATATGAAACTCTTCATGGCGGCGGCGACATTTCAGTCATCAATGGAAGCACGTTTGTAGCTAATCAATTTGCATTGAAAAACCCCCATTTGTGCATGGTTCCTATACCTATAGGCTGTAACTCGCAAATGAATGTTTTAATGGTGCATTGAATCGCCATTAAACCTCGTAGTTGTGCATGTCACAAAGCTTAAAATGTTGCATGTAGTGGGATATTACCTCAATGAATCCAACATATGGAAAGGTGCTCGATAGCACTATGACATTCACTACGTGGGGGGTGTGGTAGTCACCCTTCAATTGATTTGCACGGTGTGGAGGGCATGTGCATTGAAGGATCACTTTCTTCCTTTCTCTTGCACAAGCACTTTAGCTAACGGAATGGTCTTGGTAGGCAAGTTTGTTGTGAGCTCAATCTTATCCCTCGTTGTAAGAACTCGGTGGAAATTGCCATCTATTATCGTGTCAAGGAAGAAGGCCAAGCTTGAAAACACCTCCCCTTTGTGATATATGAGATGGCGATATGTGAGGAGCGTTAGCTGCAAGCCTAGTTCCATCAGCGGAATGGTCTTGACAGCCAGTGTAGTTTCTTTTGAGTGGTGGTTGAATCATATCATACCACTCATACCCTGTGCATTGTAAGTTTTGTTGCTCTCTTGTATACGTGATTAGCTAAATCATAAATATAAGTTTCCAGCAGCTACGGTTGGGTCCTCATGCAACTTTTGTTAATAACATCTCCCAATATCGTCGACATAGAGTTTTGAAAATTGGGTCATCACGTAAGTTTTTTCGTCGACGGAATGGTCTTGGCAGCCGACATAGATCAATATCAATGATGTACACTTGGAAGCATTTCAAACTTGGCAATGTTTAATCCTCTATCAATCTCTTTCATGTCAAGGCAAAAGGCAAAAGCTATACTTCGAGAGCCTTAGCTGCAGCCACCGTTCCGCCGACGGAATGGTCTTGGCAGCCGCCACATTTATATCCTTGATATGGTGCCCCATCTGCCTGCTATGGTTAACTGTCTTGCCTTACGTAATTCTCATTTCTTAGGTCCGCTTACTCACTCTATGCTTTCTCTTTTGTGCCATCCCTACACACGTACCTTGCCGACTCAAGGTGCTCTACTGAGTACTCAACGAGTTTGTTTTCCTTGGACTCACTAGTGCCTTTTGCTTGATTACTGCCTGCTCTATTTGTGCTTTCTCTTGCATGTTGTCTCTAGCTGCGCTTGTGCTTTTTAGCAATTCTCCGATTTTGAGAGTTCAATCTTCTATCCATCTCTCTTTGAAACATGTCTTCTTTGTGGCATTGAAGTCTCTAGACTTGGTGTGATGGTCTGCAGTTTCTTACCAATATCTTTATTACTTGCAGCAACTTTGATTTGGTGCACGATGCAAGTTACTACATGACATCCCCTAATAGCGTCAACCAAGCAATCCATTTGTCTTTGGATTGAAAACTCAGGTTTTTTCTTCAATCTTTCGTGGTTCTCTCCAAGTGAAAATATCCATCTATCGACTCCCTTTTCTGCTATCTAGTCAAGCGTAGCGTGAAGCCTATTTGAGGAGTGTTAGCTGCAAGCACCGTTCTACCGGCGGAAGGGTCTTGGAAGCCAATATAGTTCAAACTTTAGTGATGGTTGAATCGTACAAAAAATGCATGTAATTTGAGGAGTGTTAGCTGCAAGCACAGTTCTGCCGGCGGAAGGGTCTTGGAAGCCAATATAGTTCAATTTTTAGTAATGTTTGAATCGTACAAATAATGCATATAATTTGAGGAGTGTTAGCTGTAAGCACCGTTCTGCCGGCAGAAGGGTCTTGGAAGCCAATATAGTTCAAACTTTAGTGATGTTTGAATCGTATAAATAATGCATGTAATTTGAGGAGTGTTAGCTGCAAGCACCCTTTTGCCGGTGGAAGGGTCTTGGAAACCAATATAGTGCAAACTTTAGTGATGTTTGAATCACACAAATAATGCATGTAATAAGTTGCAAAAAATGTTCTCTACTTGCATAACCTACGTTCTGCTAGTCTCCAAGGTTCTCCACATTTTGTAGTTCAAAACTAAACTACTCTTTTGCATTTGTTTTCTTGAATTTTATCAACACTAGCAAGATGGATTGATGCAAAATGGGATCAAACAAACACAATTTACATTAAATTTTTTGTGAGTCTCACTGACACTTTGTTGGTTTACTCATTATTGCTTTGTTGCATAGCTTTGGTTGTAGGATATTTTGGGATGACTCAATCAAAGAAGAGCATTGAAGTGGTCGGTGGTGGAAGTGTGTCAATTGGGAGAGGAACATCTCAAAGGGGTCGAAGGGGAGGGAGGACATCAAAGAGCCCTGCATAGGGGGCTAGACAAACTACAGTCACTACAGGAGAGAGGGTGGATATAGTGCAAGAGGGAGGTTCAATTCCATTAGTGGAGGTTGAATCGGGAGCAATTGCAAGTGTGGAGGAAAATCATGGAGATGGAGATGATGTAATTGGAAATCCTGAGTCCTGACCATGCTAGAGATAATAGAAGACGAGTATAAGCAAGATAAATCTCGACATCAATGTGTGTTGGCTACATTCATTCATCCTACCATATAGACAGAGATGCCATTGGTGGCAGCATTGCAACGCATGAATGTGTGAGACTTAGATAAATTTATCCTCTTTTAAGTGTTATTGTTGTTTTTTCACTCCTCAATGTACATGGTTTTTTTGTGTGTTGCAGGATGAATGAGAATGCCATTGTTAAGACAGACTTAAAGGACTATTTGTATATGGCTAACACAATATGTGGGTGTGATGAAGCTAGCTTCTTGCAGTCATTTACAGATACTGAGAAACAGAGTCTTGAAAAGATAAGAGCACAAGAGGCAAAGTTTGGAAGGAGGCCATGGTATCCACTCTCTAGGATGTTGTTAGCTCGTTTGGTATTTGTGGTAATGTCTTCTCAGCTCACTCAACACATTGTAACATTAGTGAAGTAAGGCACGTCTACCTTTTGTTTCTATCATGCATAGATGTTTCCTCTCATTTATATGGGTGTTTTTAACAGAATAAATTCAAATCAAAATTTAGAGAGCGAAGTTCCTTGATACCTGTTGGCTTGGCTCCAAATGAGAAGGCAGCTAAAATTTCATCCATCAATAGAGAAATCACTATATTGCCGCAAGATGTCAAGGGTAAGTATCAATTTTTTCACTCTTGTTTTAGTCTATGTGAAGAGGTGTGAATGCTTTTCATTCATTCATTTCACTATGAATTTGCAGGTTCTTGCTGTATTGAATCCCAAGCTGAAGAATGAGTGGTTTGAAAGATTATGGGCACTTCCCTTTGATGCACGAGGTTATATTATAACCCTGGAGAAGCTATACCAACTATCTATTGCATCAGTGCCTGATAAGATCAAGCTGCATTGGCTTGATTTATTGGGGATGGAGGAGAGCATGAGAGTTATTTATGAAAGCTGACAAAGATTTTGTGCAATGGGCAACCAAGGAGGTGTGGTTGGAACAACTTCGAGGAGAGAGTGGGTCTATTGTTGAAAATCTGAGTAGACTACCTACTGGGCCACCACTTGTTTTGCCATCCCACCTACTCTTACACAGTTTTTGGAGAATATGATGACTGTTTATAGAAAGGAGATGTATTCACCATTCCAGAAGGTAATAAAGATCAATCAAGAGAACTGTATGCAACAAACGAAGATCTCACATGCATCTAGAAGATTGGTTTTCAAGTACGTTTGGATTGCTTTTTGGGTTTTAGTTTTTACAATCTCAGTTTTGACCTTTCCATGTCATAAATAATTGTGAATTTGTATCTGTAGGTTTTTGTGCCATCTCCATAATGATGGTAAGATTGATATGATGCCTCGGGTCACTAGGGCATGGACTATTTCGGATACCGATGCATGTATGTACTCAACTATCGTATTAAAGGCACGTGGGGGTAGAAACTATTTCATTGAGTGGGAGCATAGGCATTGTCCTTGGTGGATAGACATGCCTCCAGGGAAGTATGGTGAAGAAGAGAAGGATTTGTATGAGCAAAATGCAAAGGGTCAATTGTCTGCTGGTAAGTCAGAATCAGAGTCATGATAATAATGTGGCAAATGAGTAATTAAGTAAGCTCCAAAACTTACAAGGCCATCTACCAAGAGTTCAAGACACACAAAACTTTGGTGGTAGACCAAAGCAGTTAGCTGACCAACAAGGTGAAGTGACTTGCACGCCAATTGATAGATTAAAAAAATTTATTACCAAAAGGTTTGTCTTTGTAGCGATAAAATTTTTGGCTTGTTTCAGTACACCAACTACTCATACAAGAAAACACAGCTTTGAAGTTCCATTTATTTCACATAAAAAGATGTAGCTTCTTAATGAGATGGTTTTTGAGTCTCCCTTCATGGTAGAAGTCATTAAGGTTGATGTGGTTGAGCTTGGTTCTACCATGAAGAAAGGGAAAATGGATTCTGAAAGTGTGATAAAGGTAAGGACACCTAATAGCACACAATTTTTAAAAATACAATGTTCATGTATGGCAATGAATAGGCTACATTTTAATGTGCTTGCATTGGATCCATTCAAATATGATTATATTGTATCCATTTTAATGTGCGTAGGACAGAGAGTTCTTCAGAAAAACTGATGCAGGTCCAAAATGGAGAGGAGATGCTTCTAGTTCATGGTCTTCTGATCTTATTGTCATAGACCTTCCCACAGGATGCCATTTGTCATCAAGAGATACAATAATTCCACATTGGAACCACATTGATAAGGATCTAATTTGCTACTCTTTGGGAGTGGCCTTTAGCTACTTGGATGATGATGGCTGGGTTTTGGTATTTTGTTCTTTTCACTGCATTGGGGACATGGAGTGGCATTGCAGGAGCATTGGGTTTGAGATTGCATACAAATTTTTATTGAACTCTACAGATGTTATGTTCATTTTGATCGTGTTGAAAATGTGGATGTTCCGGTATGCCAGTTAGCATGCGTGTTCTCAAAGGGTGTTTTGTCAATTTATTGGTGTGATTTAAATCTATTACATAATTTTTTGTGTTGCATGTATGCAGACATTCGCGAATATGGGATACATCTTTAAGAAGGTAGTTGGAAACCCAAAGATATGCATGCAAGAGGCAAATGAGATAGGCAAACCTCTTGGACTCTCATTTCCTTCAACGGATTTTTGGTATTACATGCCATCTTCAGAATGTTGCATGCATACAGGTGGTAAGGAGGCATGGCATGGATGTTTGGAGAGGCTTGTGGCCTTTATGGCCTTCTTTTTGGAGCTTCTATACCCTGCTCATGGGTCTGTACTAGAGTTGTGTTGCGGAACAGCTGCTGTGATGCGTGCATGTATTTCTTCACATCATAATTGCCTTGCTCTTGACAATGATGAAGTCCTCATCAATGAGTGCATGCAACCAATAATTTCACTTGTGAGGTAGATGACTGATAATGTTGCAGATGATGTTAGTGTGGATATTGATGTATTTGTTGCAGCACCAGATTGGTAAGTAAGAATGATTTTCTGTTAAAATTTTTAAGCTAAAAAGTATGTTATGTTCAATCCATGCTGACTACTCATAAAGGTAATTGCCTTCATATGCAAAGGCAAAGGCGAGAGCTTTGCTAGAGCTTCCCAATTGATGAAGAGGCTCAACATAGATATACATGTTGTTGTGCACTACACGCTCTTTGACTATCATATGAAGTCATTTTGTCATGTGGATGATCATGCTCAAGGTTTTTTTGGGATGAATTTAGCTCTTTCGACATCATCATCTAAGTAACACCAACCTTTCCATTGGTTGTTGATAAACAAATTGTCACGATGTTTTGAATCTTTATCTAGGTGACTACATGCACTTATGTATTACTTGTTTTGAACTATAACATGGTTCAACTTATTTTTGTAGTTCTGGAAATAAGAAAGTGTCTATCTCTTTGAATTTGATTTTCTTTTGATACCTGACATATGTTTTTGCAATAGTTGAAACACAACCTGCAAGGGACTGAATGACACATGCAAGAATCTCTTATTCTCTTTCAATAATTTAGTTCTTGTTTGTGATAATATCTTGTTGTGGTTCAGTAGCACTTGATGGTGATTGCTCCTCATAAAGGATAGCCTTCATGGGGCAGACAATAAGCAATTTGAGTTGTTCATCTTTCTTCAAGAGAAACAAGAATGTGCATTACATGATGTTGCCCCTCTCGATCAGCCTGTATTGAGAAGACAAGAGGCTTATATTTGTTATAGTAATTTCTACTTTCTCTTGAAAATGAAGATGGTGTTATCGAATCAAGTTCAGGCCCTCTTTGAGTCACATGCTACAAAAGCAAGCAGTTTGTAGCTCGTACCTATGTTAGGAGGTTGATTTAGACGTTGCTTTTGATGCCAATATGATGGAGTTTCTTCAAGTGGGCTGGGATATTCGAAGACAAATGTATGGACAACAATCTCATTGACTTGGATCTTATTTTGAATATGACTTGGGTATGTTTCAGCCTATGCCAAAACATAGACCTGGTTGGGAGCAAATTGCACTCTATTGGTTGCCAGTTTTGAGGAGCTTCAAAAGTGGGTGAAATGGACTGATACGAATGATGTGATATGGTAGGAAGGTAGTCCTATATGTGTTTATTATCCACCTATTGATAGTTATGTATTGGAAAGTAATGATTTGGTCATGGATGAGTTCTTAGTCATGTTTGAGGCTGTTTATTTTGTTGAACTAGTAGATTTAATCAATAAATTGAATTTATGGTGTGCAAGATGTTCATGGTCAATACATGTTCAAGTGATCTCCAACTTCTCACATGTTTATGCAGTCTTACTCACTTTAGCCTATAAAGTTGATTATTTTTTGCAAAATTGGAATTTTGGATTTGGCGTATCTTTCATCAATTTGAGAAGTCAAGAATCCAGCTCAAACAAATGCAAGAAGTCAAGAAGACTGGTTTTATATCAATTATAGCCCATATCTGACTTTCTTTGGCAATGTCATGCCCTACAATGAAAAGCATTCATCACAATCTGTGCTAAACATATTCACTCTAGTGGAGTAATTTCTACTTTCTCTTGAAAATGAAGATGGTTTTATCTAATCAAGTTCAGCCCCTCATTGAGCCACATGCTACAAAAGGAAGCAGTTTGCAACCCATACCTATGTCGGGAGGTTGATTTAGATGTTGCTTCGGAGGTCGATATGATGGAGTTTCTTCAAGTGGGTTGGGATATTCAAAGACAAATGTATAGATAACAATCTCATCAACTTGGATCTTATAAATATGTTTCAGCCTATGCCAAAATCTAGACTTGGTTAGGGGCAACATTGCACTCTATTGGTTGGTAGTTTTGAGGAGCTTCAAATGGACTAATATGGATGATGTAATATGGTAGGAAGGTAGTCCTATATGTGTTAAATATCCACCTAAAACAGTTTTTGATTTGGGTATGTCTAATCTACTCATCCGAAGTTATATTTTGGGGACAAAAGCAGTTTTCAGCATGCCAAAACTGATAGTTATGTACTGGAAAGTAATGATTTGGTCATGGACGAGTTCTTAATGATGTTTGAGGCTGTTTATGTTGCTGAACTAGTAGATTTAATCAATAACTTAAATTTATGATGTGCAAGATGTTCATGGTCAATACATGTTCAAGTGATCTCCAACTTCTAACATGTTTTTGCAGTCTTACTTACTTTAGCCTATAAATTTGATTATTTTTTGCAAAATCGAAATTTTGGATTTGGCATGGCTTTCATCAATTTGAGAAGTCAAGAATCCAGCTCAAACAAATGCAAGAAGTTAAGAAGACTGGCTTTATATCAATTACAGCCCATATCCGACTTTCTTTGGCAATGTCATGCCCTATAATGAAAAGCATTGATCACAATCTGCGCTGAAGATATTCACTAGGGGAGTAATTTCTACTTTCTCTTGAAAATGAAGATGGTGTTCTCTGATCCAGTTCAGCCCCTCATTGAGCCACATGCTACAAAAGGAAGCAGTTTGCAGCCCGTACCTATGTTAGGAGGTTGATTTAGATGTTGCCTTGGATGCCGATATGATGGAGTTTCTTCAAGTGGGCTGGGATATTGGAAGACAAATATATGGACAACAATCTCATCGACTTGGATCTTATTTTGAATATGATTTGGGTATGTTTCAGCCTATGCCAAAATGTAGACCTCGTTGGGAGCACCTATGCCAAAATGTAGACCTCGTTGGGAGCAACATTGCACTCTATTGGTTGGCAATTTTGAGGAGCTTCAAAAGTGGGTCAAATGGACTGATGTGGATGCTGTGATATGGTAGGAAGGTAGTCCTATATGTGTTTATTTTCCACCTACAATAGTTTTTGATTTGGGTATGTCTAATCTACTCATTCGAAGATGTCTTTTGGGCCAAAAAGCAGTTTTCAGCATGCCAAAACTGATATGGATGATGTGATATGGTGGGAAGGTGAGATTGTTTATGCTGTTGAACCAGTAGATTAAATCAGTAAATCAAATTTATGGTGTGTTAGATGTTCATGGTCAATACATGTTCAAGTGATCTCCAACTTCTCATATGTTTAAGCGGTCTTACTTACTTTAGCCTATAAAGTTGATTATCTTCAGAATCAGAATTTTGGATTTGACATGTCTTTCAACAATTTGAGAAGTCAAGAATCTAGCCTCAAGCAGTCAACTTGGATGAGATGAAGCAAACCATGGTGGCTGATCTATTTCTAGCTTGAAAGCATAGTTTCTTAACAAAACTTTGATTCTTTGCTACCGTGTGACAAGCCTTTGTCAACATAAATAGGTCCCCCTATACGAGACAAGCTCGAAAGCTCAAAGATTGAATCTCGCTAGACTGACCACCCCCTTTTTTGCTAACAATAACTCCAACATATTGGTGGCAAATGGGCTAACATGGACAAGCTCATGGATATATATTCTTCCTTTGCGGCACTTTTGGATGCCAAGATCAACCACTCCAAGACTACAATCTTTGGCTACGCTAGAACCGACCCTCGACTGTGGATCTCTGATTATGGGTTTTTGCAAATCCTTTTGGGTAGTATTTCTTAGTATGTAAGCTATCCATTAGGATTTGGAGTTACCATCAACCAAAGAATCGAGTGGAGCATTGAAAAAGTTCAAGCTAAATTTCATGAGTGGAAAGAGAAGAAGTTGTCTCTCCTTGGCCAAATTACTATTATTAAAATATCCTAGCACTCACTATGGTATATGTCTAGAGTGTTTTGCCCTTCTTTCAGGCTAGCTTTAAAGTTGTGGGCATATTAGAGCTAAGGACTTTATTTGGGAGAATAGCTAGCATTTTTTATCATGGGATGTGGCTTCCACATCAAAATCTTAGCGCGGGGTCTCGAGCTCTAAGCTTTTAAAGCAAAGGAAGATAGACTGTGTAGTAAATCAATCATGAGGCTACATACATCATAGCCATGGGATATCTTATCTAGACACTAGATTGAACAAGAAGACGTTTTAGCTAGACATTGGATCAAACAGTGAGGCATTAAATTATGGATTGATAGAGGAAGTGCACAGTGGGCAAGAAATTCTTCTTTCTCTTTCCTTTTTGAAATTAAGTAGGCAAAAATTCTTACCAAGCTCATTCTAATGCAAAGAAAGAACCTTGGGCTATGCCATTAGCTTGGCTTGACTCGGCTTGGTTGGGTGACGACACCCTAGGTATGAACATATGGATGAATTGATGCTTGCAACACACTCAACTTGGTAATGCAAAATGTGGAAAGATTATCTAGAATTAGTAGCATAGCTCTATGTCATAAGAAACCCTAGATAATAAATGGGTTGATATTGTGGAAAGGTTGGGAGAGGCTAAGAGGTCACAACAACTAGAAGGGGTCCTGAAGAAAGGCAAGATATTTTATGCTAAAAGATTCCATTTAGTTCTTAGCAATTTGGAAAGAAGAAGCGACCTATGAGGAAAACTTAAAGGAGGCCCTAAGGTTTAACAAAAAGGGACTACAAATGCATGGAGATGTCTAGAACTAAAGAGATCAAAGGTGAATGTAGTGCATGAGATGAGACATAAATTGAAATTAAAAATCAAAGTGATCCAAAGACAAATTGCTCTAGGGATAGAATGATTGACGGATAGAGTGGTCCATGGATAGAGTGATCCAAGGGTTACATAAAATCAAGGGCCAAAGGTGGAAGTATAGTACTATGCTCTATTGAAGGTTCCAAACATTTTGACAAGGCATGTTAGCCTATCAAACTTATATGCTCAACCATCATTAGCTAAAAAAATTCTATTACATACACGGCTAAACATCAATGAAGATTTATCATAGGCTCATCAAGTAGCTAAAAATAAGAAGTCGAGATTCCAAAAATATACTTGAAAAGGCATATGTTGTCTCCAAGGCATGTGATTCCAAAAATATACGTGAAAAGGCATTTGTTGTCCCCAAGGCATGTGAGCTATTGAATGCTACTGTTAGGATATATCTAAAATCTTGGATTCAGCCATTAAGTATGAACTATAATCTACAACCATAAATTCATGCTAGAACACTTAGGCTACCCATGTTGCTCTATCATGGCCCAACTTGATAATGTCAATTACATTTGGTCAAGAATGTCTCACTGCATAAATGTCCTCATGCTAAGGAATGAGGAACTAATCTAAAGTGGTGGTGATTACTAAACCCCAGCATGATGAAGTGCGACATAGCCGAGTTTATGGTAAAGTGTCATAATGAGACATCTATTATTCTATTGTACTAGTGGAAACTAAATCCAAGGACGTGACATACTCAATGTCACGTCACCTAAGGAGCTAGATGCATTAAGACAAGTATCTCACATGCTGCTCGAGATGTGAGAGCCTTATATTGGCAAGTTATTTGCATATTTGAATGGCCACTATTAAACTTATGCTGAATGTCTATATCATCTATTGTGGCATAAATGGAGTCAAGTCCATGCATGAATGTGATGTTTGTACATTACTAAGTGTAGATTGTTTTGGAATAGTTGGAAGAACCTCAGGCTGAGGACTTACCTAAAATTTGCATGATCAAAAAGTCAAGTGTGATCTATGCAAGCATGTGATACATCTATTTTTGGAATATCATACCTTATGAATGGCATGATGCTAGATATTATTTAATGCTCTATGTTAGAGGTGTACCCATGTGCCACCTAGTGATGTTGTGGAGCGATGAGAACATCGGGAGCAACCATTGTGGGGCTTATGCTCCACCTACTCAATTTCAAATACTCCTCAAAACAAACCATTTTGTAAACCATGAATATGAGACTACTTATAGCAAATGTGTAATCCAAGGAGAATCCAAGTCATGATGGAACAGTGTTAAAGATGTGAAAGATCAATTCTATAATAATATGATAATAATGTGTTGGGAATAGCCAAGAGGCCATACAAGGCTGATGTATTACCAAAAAGCCAAATAATATGACTTTACATGGGTCACATATGTAGTGCAAATAATTGTACAATTGTCTTGAATCGCAAAGCCACTCTATGAAGTATATCATTAATGTGATGAACCACCCACTATTAAATGTATTGAGAGGGTATGTCAGATGTATAGATGTGAACATTTATGATATATCCAAGGGGATTGACACCAAGAGGAACTAATCAAGTGTTTCAAGAAATGGCTCACTAGATTGATGGAGCTAGATATACTCTAAGGCTATGCTAGTCTACAACTAGACTACATGTTGATATGAGAAATGCAACAAAAGTCTTTATCTCCATTCATTTTATGTGTTAGTTTGAAGAGCCTATAATGGATGAAGATGTGGTTTTGATGAATAGGTTTGTATTATTCTAAATTGTGTGTAATTGAAAAATTACATCTCTCTCTCTCTCTCTCTCTCTCTCTCTCAATAGGGGGTTTCCATAGAAGGGGAAATCACCTATTCCCATCACTTACCCAGGGGTATAGTACACGTATGCATGTTCCCTCTATGATGACCAGATGCAAACACTCCTAGATATGTCCTCTATGCTCAGGTCCACCACCTATCATTTGTTCACCATAGAGTTTACGGGCTACACTTCATGTAATGAGCAAATAACTGAAATGAGAGATTAATGTAAACTATAATATTCATGTAAAGTGAATATTCAATCCTTTAATGGGAGCAAATAAATGAAATGAGAGATTCATGTAAACAATAATATTCATGTAAAGTAATATTCAATCCTTTAATGGGAGCATTAATTCATGTTGTTAGATACATGCATTCCATATCATACTTATTCAATACATTCGACTTCCAAATGTTCATATCTTAGCCTTTATTAAGATAAATTCACAAAACTTACTTACATTTTAAACCATGGTGATATTAAATCCTTGGTGAAAATCTAATCAAATGTGGGTTTGCAAAGAGAGAGAGTGCCAACTACTCAATAAATTATGTAATTGAAAGAGAGAAGCTTGCCTTTTTGCATTCAAAAGCAAATATTTAAAGCATATTCAAAAGTAGCTGAGAGCATCTTGTCATGCTTTGGATCCATGCTAGCTATTGAGTTCAATCCTTACGTCCATGGCACTTAAGGCAAGCATTATCTCCTCTTGTGCCAATGTGATGCCACACAACTGGGGTTGACTATCATTGTAAATCTCACCCCATCCCCCATCCATACAGTTGTAACCAAAATGTGGAGGAACCTGCCATTAGTCCTACATCTCCACTATCTTGGTATCGCTTGATTGAACACTAGCCAAAGGTATTAGCGAGCACCCAATGCCAGTGGCTATTCATGTTCATGGTGGTGAGCTGACCCAGCTTCTGTAATGTGCTAGCACAATGCAATGAAGCACTCTTAGTACTCTCTCCTTCTTCACTTGCCTCTATACTCTCCTAGTAGTGTTAATACTCTCATAGTACTCTTAGTGCTCTCTTAGTCGTATCCCTTTCTCTACTAGCATGGTACAACTTGATTGAACACTAACCAAGGGTGTTTTAACAAGCATGCCATGCTAGTCATTATTCATGTTCATAGGGAGTTGGCCAATCTTTAGTAATTGTGCCAGTAGAATGTGTTGAAGCACTCTTATTTCTCTCTTTTTTACCACATCTCCCTAACTAATTCAAAGATTGTATTTTCTAAAGAATCTTATATTATTGGATCTTGGGACTTAAAAAATCGTAAGCTGGAAAAGAAGTTATAGTGTGGTAAGATCTAATGCACTCGAATTTTTTTCTATTAAAACAACTTTTTTACTTAAAGAATGTGAAGTGCATTCAAGTTTGATGTCACTTTTGAAAACTAACTCTCTCTCTCTCTCTCTCTCTCTCTCTCTCTATCTCCATTTTAATTTTATTTACAGATGGTCCACATGGTCGCCATGCAATGTTCAATATTTCCCTCCCTAATTACTCCAAACCACTATGGTAGCTCGAAGTATGCTCATAAAAAAGATAGCCATGCCATTCTCCACCAAATGGGCTAACCTTAAGGAAGAGAGTTGCCATAATAATAGCCGTTTGGTAGGACCTATGTGAGATTTAATACCAACTTTTGCATCAAGTATGAAAGCATTCCTTGTTAACCAGATATGCCATCTATTTGAAAAAATGAATGAAGACCAAATACTCTCTGGATTTTAGAGGTAGCACTCTACTCTTTTCCAGTTATTATCTATTATATACTTGATTTTGCTCAAGCTATTGAGCTTTGTAGATAAGTTTAGGAGTCAGCAAAGGCCCTAGCATGCCATTTGCCCAAGCCCTTTGAGGCTTGTATGATTTTTTCCTTTTTGGTATACTTTTGTACTTTGTCCCATAGGCCCGCGAGGCCCTTTGCGGACATTAATATACCTTTCTCACTCTCTCCCTCCCTCCCTCCCTCCCTCCCTCCCTCCCTCTCTCTCTCTCTCTCTCTCTCTCTCTCTCTCTCTCTCTCTCTCTCTTGATCATTGTGCTAAATCCAATCTCATTGATAGAGAACCATGCATTCAAAGTAGCTTGAATCTATAAGGAGGTGATGGCGTTATTTCCCGACAAAAAGCAACTACCCTTCTTCTTCCTTTCTAATCTTATTTTTTTGTCCCTCTAGGGGTCTCTAAAAGTCCCTTGGAGGGACTTCTAGTCCCCCTAGGGATCAGATAAGGGAGATTAAGAGGCTGCTATGCATGCATAGGATGTAGAGCTTAGAGCAAATTTTCAACATCCCACTATGTAGCTAAGGTAGCAACAAAGCTCTATAAGTATTGGGTACATGTGGGGGCTATCCTTTGCATGTTTTTGACTTGGGTGCAATATACATTCTATACCTTTGGCTATCCTTATTTTTCTTCATTACTCAATATCTTTTTCTTCTTTTGAGTTGTCCTTGCACACATATCCTTTGTCAAAGTTAATCCACTACGTAGGGTTTGGCTATAAAAAAGTAATCTAGCTTCTATATTTAGAGTATATTTATTAATAGATAATTTCGCCGTCATACCTCCCACTTTTTCCCACATTGTATCACTTTTAAAATATTTATTGTACCCAAAATATTGCTTTCATGTTCAAATAAAATATCCCACTAAGAGAGCTAAGATTATTATTTGGCCTCTCTACTCTATCAAGTAGATGGAGGAGAGCTAGATGCTATTGAAGAATACCATTTGGATGCCTTCTAGATATTGTACTACCATTTCTCCAATGAGGGTACCAATTAGGAGATGGTCAAATCCAACCCCCTAAGCAAATTTCAATCCACCCATTGGAATCATGCAAAGCACACATGACTCCAAAACTTATAGCTCAAGGAGGTTAGCCACTACCCATGCAAATGGTTATTGCAAACTCTTCCAAGTATAAATTTTACATAGTCCCACAAATACCCAATAAGCTATCTAGTAAGGAGGGGGAAGAGAGAGAGAGAGAGAGACGGAGAGAGAGAGAGAGAGAGAGAGAGAGAGAGAGAGAGAGAGAGAGAGAGAGAGAGAGAGAGAGAGAGAGAGAGAGAGAGAGAGGGGGGGGGGGGGTGAGAGATTCATTGAGAGCCCAAAATTTAGTTAGATGGCTCAGTTGGGATTAGTGAGAATCTAAGATTTTTTTTTGCCCCTAGTGAGAATCTAGGATGCCAAATATCAATCAAATGGCTTGATTCAAGTTAGCGAGAATCTGTCATGCGTTGTTGCCTCATAGAGGCTACTTATTGTCATTCCAAAAAATCTAACAATACATCTAGGTTCCTTGTGGCTATTTATAGTTATGGGCAAAGGTGACGGATGAACTTACATTATTTAGTGACTCTCATTAGGTGGATTACCAAGAAACCTTGGTTATATTAGGCATTTAGAAAGCCTGAAGACATAGTCCAGTGTACAACAAATCAAGTGTACCACATGTTGGTGAAAGGGAAGAGTTGGCTCAATCAGAAGGGTAATCCAGTTTGGCACACTTGGAAGAGTGGGGCATGGTGGAAGGAAATACTTTTGCTGAACTAGTGCTCCAAGATTCCATATCAAGGGAAGGTGTTTATCTAGCACATGCTAGTGGGAGGCCTACCCATGGGAGACCAATTACAAAAGCAGCGAATTGCTTCTAGTAATTGTCTGTTCTGCACTACATGGTTGGAAGCTTCTCTGCATCTCTTCATTTCATGTCTGATGGTGGCTTGAAGGTGTGAGATTTCATTTCTTGCATATGGACTCTATTGAGCAATAGGCCCATCATAGCTAAACACTAGGTTTTTAGCAAGATTTGCATGGGCTAGATAACCTAGAGTATTTGGTCTTCATTCATTTTTTCAAATAGGTGATATATTTGGTTAGCAAGGAATGCTTTCATACTTGATGCAAAAGTTAGTATTAAATCTCACATAGGTCCTACCAAACAGCTATTATTGTGGCAACTCTCTTCCTTAAGGTTAGCCCATTTGGTGGAGAATGGCATGGCTATCTGTTGGATGAGCATACTTCAAGCTACCATAGTGGTTCAGAGTAATTAGGGAGGGAAATATTTAAGAGTTCTCTCAACGAAAGCAAGAATTGAAGAAGGAGAGAGAGAGAAACAGAGAGCCACACAAGTTTTGGTGGGTGCAGAACCACCCTAATCTTCTTTTTCATTCATTTATATATGTGTTTGAGTATTGTACATAACCGGGGTTAAGGCACAGTGACCTTTAACCCCCACAACCTCCCAATTAAAGGACAATGTGCCTTTAAGGGAGTACAACCAGTGAGCATACTATCCAATGCCCATCAATACACGACAATACTCAAACCGCTGACTAGGTAGACTCTTCATCAGCATATCTGTAGGGTTATCATCTGTATGAACCTTGATAAGCTCTATGTGCTTGTCCTCAAGTACCTCCCTGATGAAATGGTACCTGACCTCAATGTGTTTGGTCTTTGCATGAAAGACAGGATTCCGTGCTAGCTGAATAGCACTCATGGAATCACTATGCAATGTCGGTACACCTGTATGAATCCCCAAATCTCCCACTAGCCGATCAAGCCATATAGCCTCCTTGCAACCCTCTGTGGCTGCAACATACTCAGCCTCTGTGGTAGACAAAGCAACACACTTCTGTGCACGAGACATCCACGACACTGCACCACCTGCAAAGGTGAACACATAACCAGAAGTGGATCTCCTACTATCCACATGCCCTGCATAGTCTGAACCTGTGTACCCAAGTACACGCATGTCTCCTCTACCAAAGCAGATGCACATCTCCTTGGTACCCTTCATGTACCTCATGATGCACTTAACTTCCTCCCAATGCCTCTTTCCTGGATTAGCCATATACCGGCTAACAACTCCCACTGCAAATGCAATGTCTGGTCTAGTAGCTATCATAGCATACATAAGACTCCCAACCGCTGATGCATAAGGAACCTTGGCCATCATGGCCTTTTCCTCATTTGATTTGGGACTATCTGTATGACTCAGTTTCACATATGGAGGCAATGGAGTACTCACTGCCTTCCCCCCCTCCATATTGAAACGCTACAATACTTTTGTAATATACTCTTTTTGTGAAAGCCAAAGGAGTTTCCTACTCCGATCACGCGTGATGCGCATACCAAGAATATGACCTGCAAATCCCAAATCCTTCATATCAAAGGCCTCATGCAACTTAGCCTTTAATGCATCTAGCTCATAAGTATTCTTACTAGCCAATAGCATATCATCCACATATAGTGCCAGGATTATCAGGCTACTATCCTTAGCACTTTTAGTGTAGAGGCAGTGATCAATTTCACTCCTTCTAAAACCCTGGGACCGAATGAAAGCATCAAACTTCTGATACCATTCTCTACGCGCTTGCTTAAGACCATAGAGACTCTTCTTCAGCTTGCAAACTAAATGCTCTTTGCCCTTTTCTTCAAAGCCTTCCGGCTGCACCATGTAAATTTCCTCATGCAAATCCCCATGCAAGAAAGCTGTCTTGACATCCATCTGCATAAGCTCCATATCCTCTGATGCCACTAGTCCAAGCATGCATCTAAGTGTGGTCATCTTCACAACCGGAGAGAATATCTCATCAAAGTCCACACCCTTCTCTTGCTTGAACCCTTTAGCAACCAAACGGGCCTTGTACCTAGGCACATCATCACCTGTGACCTTCATTTTGTAGACCCATTTGCATGGCAATGCTTTCTTTCCATGTGGCAAAGAAACCAAGTCCCAAGTCTTATTCTACATAAGTGAACTCATCTCTGATTGCATATCTCTGATTGCATAGCATACTCCCACTTGCGTTGATCCTCACGCATCATAGCCTCTCTGTAGCAAGAAGGCTCCCCTCAATCAGTAAGCATCACATAGTCTACCCCTGGAACAAACTTATCAGGTGGTCTAGACACTCTAGATGATCTTCTCAAGGGCATTTCAGCTTCCTATCCCACCTGCATATTAGCCACATTTGGCTCATCATTTCCACCAATAGATGATCCATCATCTGCCCTTGATTGTATACCTATGGGAGTACTTGGTGGTACCATTTCTTGCACATTTGGTGCATGGACAGCTTGCTCTCTATCAACATATGCAGGTGGATTCACATCCTGGAAAGTGATTCTCCTCATTTCCACATCCCTCATGGGTGCCTTATGCATCTTCTTCTCATTGAAGACCACATCATGGCTGCGTATGATCTTCTTTGCTTCTGGATCCTAGAGACGATAGCCCATCTCTCCACTTTCACCATAACCCAGAAAGATGCATTTCCTAGACTTAGGATCCAGCTTCTTTCGAAGCTCTTTTGGCACATGTGTATATGCCTCACACCCAAATATACGCAAATGAGAGTAAGAGGGCTTCTTGCCACTCCATGCCTCTTCAGGAATACCACCATCCAAACTCTTACTAGGTGATCTATTGATCACATGCACTGCAGTCTTCATTGCCTCAGCCCAAAAACCACCAGAAAGACTTGCATTGGAAAGCATGCATTGCAACCTTTCTTGAATGGTACGGTTCATCTTTTCTGCAACTGGATTTTGCTCTGGAGTACGAGGGGATGTGAGCTCCCTCTTAATCCCACGTGTATCACAGAAATGCTGAAAGTCATGAGATAGATACTCTCCACCATTGTCAGTCCGTAGGCATTTAAGCGTTCTACCTGACTGATTCTCAACCAAGGCCAGCCATTTCTGAAATACCTAGAACACATCACTCTTTTGAGCTATAGCATAAGCCCACACTTTCCCAGTTGCATCATCAATAAATGTCACATAGTATTCAGCCCCGCCTAATGACCGTGTAGGCATGGGACCACATACGTTTGAATGCACCAAATCAAGCTTTTCAAACTCTTTCTTTCCCCTTCTTTTATGGGCTGATTTAGTCTGCTTCCCATAGAGACAATGCTCACAAAATTCAAAATCAGAGAAACTCAAATGCGGTACATAACCCAAACGGCATAAGAGTTTCATTCCATTCTGGCTCATGTGCCCCAACCTGCAATGCCTGCAAGAAGTGCTTGGCTTCTCGGTTATTGCAACAACATGATCAAATACCCCTGATACATGTAAGGGATACAAAGTCCCACACTTGGCACCCCTGGCCAAAAGCATAGAGCCCTTCTGAATTTTCCAACTTTGAAAGCCAAAAGTGGTGTGAAAACCAGCATCATCTAGCTGACCCACTGAAATAAGACTCTTGGTCAGCTTAGGCACATGTCTCACATGTTTCAAAACAAATGCAGACCCATTTGCAAAAGAAAACTTTATGTCACCTGCTCCCACTATGTCACATGCATAGTCATTTCCAAGATGCACACAACCTGTCTTTCCACTGTCATAAGTGGAGAACCATTCCTTATGGGGAGTAACATGGAATGAAGCACCAGAATCCAAAATCCAATCCTGGGAATATGCATCATCTGAAGTGGTAAGCAACTCTGCAGATAAACTAGACATGAAGAGAATGTCATTGTCACCATCATGTGTGATTGCATTGATCTCCTCGATCTTCACTTTTCCTTTGTCCTCCCTTGGACTCTCTTCCTTTTGATTTGCACCCCAATTCGCATTCTTTTTCTTATCCTTTTGCTCTCTTTTCAGCTTGTAGCAATCCTTTTTCATATGGCCCTTCTTGCCACAGTGGTAACACTCAATGTTCTGTGCCCTGGATTTGCTACGAGACTTCCCTCTTTCTTGGGACTTCCCCCTAAACTGTGATCTGCCCCTTTGCACATTTAAGGCTGCATCCTGCTTGTTGCCATCCATAGACTTCCGTCTAATCTCCTCGGCCAACAAGCTACCCACAACATCATCAAATTTCAGTACTCCACCAGGTGCACAGTTACTGACAGCTGTACGGAAGGTATCCCATGAGGATGGCAATGAACATAAGAGAAATATTGCCTTAGTCTCCACATCAAAATTCATTTTCTGAGCCTGAAGTTGGCTGAAAATAATATTGAATTCATTCAAGTGAGAAGCAATGGAGACCTCTTCCTTCATCTGCAACTCAAACAACCTCTTCATGAGGTAAACTTTATTAGAGGCAGTTTCCTTCTCATAAGTGGCACGTAGTTTCTTCCACAAATCTTCCGTAGTCTGCTCATTTACTACTGTGAAATAAACTGACTCTGCAAGATGAAGTCTAATAGTAGACTTTGCTAATGCATCCAACTCATTCCAATCATCCTCAGACATATTTGCAGGCTTAGCTTCAATCCCTGCCAAGGGTTTAATCTGCTTCTTTTGAATAAGCACATCCCTTATTTGTTCTTTCCACAAAGAAAAGTTTGTCCCATCAAACTTTTTAATGCTGAAAACCTCCTTTTCAGACATGGAAGAGGATGCCATGATGCAAATAAAGCAAAATCCCAAATGCTAGTGCCTGCAAGAGAGAATCACACCAAATACCAGGTGCACCCAAATGTGTATGCCACAATAGAGTGAAATATCACCAAAACTCAAAGCTCAAAGCATCAAAAGATGCATCTGACTCATGTGCATATACTATGCATCCATATGAGCAAATTTGGCCCAAAAGAAAAGGCCAATAAGTGCCAAATGACTCAAGCATAAACACCGTCCACTGGCATATGCATGAATAATATCTCATCCAAGAGAGCATAGCACTATCAGTGCATCACTTGCAATGTGTCAAAGCTGTCCCTCAGCATAAAATAGCATCCATGTGCAAAGCGTCCATCAAAAATAGCATCCCACAAGGCAATTTGGGCCTATCAGCGCATCCAATAAGGACCGCAATGCATCCAAATGGCCTATAAATGATCCACTACAACCCAATGCACACCACGAATGAGCGCACACTGCTCAAACTGCAACCAGAGTGATCTGCATAAAGTATGCTCAAGAAATCATAGTCCCACGGTAATGACCGCTACTGAAAATAGAACCTGAGATGCCTCAAAACATGGGCGCCATTGCATAATCGGACTCAACAAGGAAATCTGCAAATATCTCTCTTCTGCCAGAACTCCAAAATCCCAACCGATGAGTGAGAAATGGGAGTCAACACTTATCCACTGCCATGTGGCATAAATCTAAGGTTTCAAAACCTTAGAATGAAAAATGCATAACAGAGAGACGAAATCGAATACACAGAGATCTATAACTCTGAAAATCCTCCACCAAATCGCACAAGAACTGACAAGTAGGGGTTTTTGGGCGTCGGGAACGCAATGGGACAGATGGTCTCATCCACTGGGTCCAATACGGACTGAAAAACGTTTTTGGAAACAGAGCTGTTTGTAAACTCCACCGGAGTGCGAATGATGAGCAACATAGAAGTTTTAGGACCTCCTGAGTCCACCGGAACTGATAGATCTGCAAATGATTGCTCCAAACTTGAGTTTCGACACCCGGGCAAAAAACGCAGGAACTGACACAGTGAGTCAGAAATCCAATGAAATGATCCCAGATTCAAGAATGAAGGTGTTTCCAAGCTCTTGAAGTGATGTGGATACCAAAAGCAAGTAATAGTTGCCTCTATAAGTCAATACGGAGTCTCTGTCATCGAACGGAACAGGGAAAAGCTCAAAAAAACGACTTTTTCTTTGAAAGCTCTTAACAGGCTCTCAAAACCATTGCGAAAAGCCAAAGTGACTTTTCCAAAGGTTCCTCCAAGGTCTCTGCACACTCGAATGCAAGTAAAGTCGCCCACAAAGCTTCCCACAGAGCTTCTCCTTTCTCCCATGGAGCTACTGAGCTTCAAGCATTCACGCACGCTCAGCTAGATCACCCGGGCTCTGATACCAGTTAAGAGTGCTCTCAACAGAAGCAAGAACTGAAGAAGGAGAGAGAGAGAAACAGAGAGCCACACAAGTTTTGGTGGGTGCTGAACCACCCTAATCTTCTTTTTCATTCATTTATATACATGTGTTTGAGTATTGTACATAACCGGGGTTAAGGCACAGTGACCTTTAACCCCCACAATATTGAACATTGTATGCCAACCATGTGGACCATCTGTTAAAAAAATTGAAAATGAGAGAGAGAGAGAGAGAGAGAGAGAGAGAGAGAGAGAGAGAGAGAGAGACGGAGGGAGGGAGGGAGGGAGGGAGGGAGGGAGGGAGAGAGAGAGAGAGAGAGAGAGAGAGAGAGAGAGAGTTTTCAAAAGTGACATCAAACTTGAATGCACTTCACATTATTTAAGTAAAAAAGTTGTTTTATTAGAAAAAATTTCTAGTGCATTAGATCTTACCACACTATAACTTCTTTGCCAGCTTAAGGTTTTTCAAGTCCCAAGATCCAATAATATAAGATGCTTTAGAAAATACAATCTTTCAATTAGTTAGGGAGATGTGGTAAAAAATAGAGAAATAAGAGTGCTTCAACACATTCTATTGGCACAATTACTAAAGTTTGGCCAAATCCCCATGAACATGAATAATGACTAGCATGGAATGCTTGTTAAAACACCCTTGGTTAGTGTTCAATCAAGTTGTACCAAGCTAGTAGAGAAAGGGATACGACTAAGAGAGCACTAAGAGTACTATGAGAGTATAAAGACTACTAGGAGAGTACAGAGGCAAGTGAAGAAGGAGAGAGTACTAAAAGTGCTTCATTGCATTGTGCTAGCACATTACAGAAGCTGGGTCAGCTCACCACCATGAACATGAATAGCCACTGGCATTGGGTGCTTGCTAATACCTTTGGCTAGTGTTCAATCAAGCGATACCAAGATAGTGGAGATGTAGGACTAATGGCAGGTTCCTCCACATTCTGGTTACAACTGTATGGATGGGGGATGGGGTGAGATTTACAATGATAGTCAACCCCAGTTGTGTGGCATCACATTGGCACAAGAGGAGATAATGCTTGCCTTAAGTGCCATGGACGTAAAGATTGAACTCAATAGCGAGCATGGATCCAAAGCATGACGAGATGCTCTCAGCTACTTTCTAATATGCTTTAAATATTTGCTTTTGAAAGCAAAAAGGCAAGCTTCTCTCTTTCAATTACATAATTTATTGAGTAGTTGGCACTCGCTCTCTTTGCAAACCCACATTTGATTAGATTTTCACCAAGGATTTAATATCACCATGGTTTAAAATGTAAGTAAGTTTTGTGAATTTATCTTAATAAAGCTAAGATATGAACATTTGGAAGTCAAATGTATTAAATAAGTATGATATGGAATGCATGTATCTAACAACATGAATTAATGCTCTTATTAAAGGATTGAATATTACTTTACATGAATATTATTGTTTAAATGAATCTGTCATTTCATTTATTTACTCCCATTAAAGGATTGAATATTCACTTTACATGAATATTATAGTTTACATGAATCTCTCATTTTATTTATTTGCCCATTAAGCTAAATAGAAGAGCTCCACGCTATACAAAGTTAACTTTTGGGGGTTTGGGTATGTTTATGAGGGCACCTACTCCAATTAGGTCTTGTGACTAAGAGCAGGTCTCCATGCGCTAGAAATCTCAGCGTGCAGGAGAGGAAAGCACAATAGCCTCTTGAAAGAACTAAATGCCAAACATTGTAGAGGAGATTCTCCCTGGTTGCCAGAAATATTTCACCATTGCAAAGCATGTCCTTTGCCAATTCCCTAGTCACTCACTTAATGCACTTAATGCTTTGCTTTTTTGGAATAGAAGAGATGTATTCACAACAACACAAAGCAACTATAGACGTGCTTGGTAGACGCGCAAAATAGTGGGCGCATCTATAGGCATTGCTTGAGTAGAGGAATTACGGGCGCATCTAATAGCACGTCTAACAGCTCGTCTATTTGCGCATGTATTACCACGTCTATTTGCACGTCTAAACTGAGAAAATATGGGCTCGTCTAACATTGCGTTTATCAGCGCGTCTATTTGCGCATGTATTAACACGTCTATTTGAGTGTCTAAACTGAGAAAATACGAGCCTGTCTAACATTGTGTTTATTAGCGCGTCTATTTGCGCATGTATTTAAGTGTTTATTAGCGTATTTACAGTGGGAATTAGACGCGTATTTAGACGCAAACCAGAGAATACAGAAAGTGAGATTTTGGTGTACATCATTGCTTTCCAAACATTGCCCATGATTACCAAAGAACATAATTTTAACAAAAACATCAATGCTTTTTTGCAAGCCCACATATACAAGAATTAAGTGAGGTGAGGAGAATGAGACGATATGTAAAATAGTTTTGCCAATATCAAAGATTGGCTACGGTTCAATCTCATCCTCAATGAGATCAACCCTTGCCAAACTATCTACTTCAAAATCCAAACAAGTGTTTAGATCTACAAATACATTCAACCCACTACTACTTGTGCTACTCATGTGCTCATCGAAATCAACATCACCAATGGTAGGCTCGTCCTCACGGGTAATGGCCTCAATATCTGTATCTCCTATCTCATGATCATCCTCCTCTCTCGTATCATGGTCATCATCACGTCCATGGCCATGATCATCCTCCATACGCTCCATATTAGTAAATGTACTATACATCACTTTGGAATGTGGCATAATAGGTATGCCATGCCACCATCTATTATTATCTACCATTGGTTGATAGACAACCTAATTCAAACACAAATACAATCATGTTATTTTCCTTGCATCAAATATTTAAAAGCGAGTATTTTTATATGTGTGCACAATACCTGTTCACATTGTTGCGGTAGTACTACTGTGTCCTTCCTACTTTGCCAAAACTTTGTGGAGTCAATAGTTACAAAGCCACGGAGAGCGGTGGGGGATGCATGGCACAGTGCTTTGGGAGGGGTGGCAGTGGGGACGATGATGATTCAGATGATTTAAACGTGCCTCCAGGTGATGGTACGATATTCTATGACATCACTCAGACAGGAGGCATCTTGATGGATGCACGGGGGAAGGACATCATGGCCTTCATGCGCTCTATAATTGCTAACAATTACAGAGATTTCTTTATTCACTATAAAGACCAGCCAAAGAGGTTGGCTGATGAGACCCTCGCTGCTATTCGCTCTAGGTATCCTAACCCCGCCAATCGCCAGTTCACAGATAAATGGGCCAAGTCAAAGATTGTTACGATACTTGGCAATAAAAGATCTTCGCTAAAAGAGGCAAGCACTAGCGGAGCTTGCCAGGCTCGAGGGAGGTCAACCACCAAGGGACCCGCCCCACACCGCTCACAAGCATGAGTGGAAGAAAGCAATGAAGTCAGCGAGGGAGGACCCCAGTCTGCAGCATGTGGAGGCACGAAGGATCCAGATGGAGCAATATGGAAGCATGCATTTTGGAGCAGGGGGTGTTGATTCATGGGAGGCCCAATTCGTAAGTGTCGATCTCAAATTATATTGCTTATCTAGTTTATTAGGAGGTTGTTTCTTTGTACTAATCCCTCCGCAAATTGTGTCATCTTGTAGCTTGATATCGTGGGCAGATACCCTACTCTTGTCGAGACGGCCTATCACTGCCACCATCGCAGAGGAGATACATGGAGGCACTTCTATCATGACGAGTTGATTACTGAGGAGCAGTATATCCAGGCTACTGGAGCGGCCCCCGAGGTATTTGAAAGTAATTAAATAATGTCAATATTATAAGTAAAGATTCGATTTTTCATACATTGATATATGTTGTTCCTTGTTTATAGGCCCTGCACAAGACGACGAGGAAGAAGACGAGGAAGGAGGCGCAGAAGGGAGCATGGAAGGGAGCGAGGATTAGTCATAGAAGTAGTGCTAGCTACTCTTTTTTGTACTTAAAGCCACTGGCTTGGCTTCGTGCCTCTTGTATATACACTCCTCTTATTTTTTGTACTTGAAGCCACATGACGTGGCTTAGCTTCGTGCTATATGTACATACAAGCACTTTTTGAGCTTTTAATTTTATTGCATTTTGGAGTTGTAATGTTTTATTTGGAATTGTAATTAAAATGTGGTTGGCTGTAAGAATTGAATTACACAATGTGGAAATGGAATTCTTGTAACTATATAGCATACACAACATACATAGCATTCTGTAAATTAAAAAAAAAAAGCGCGTCTATCAGTGCGTCTATAAACGTGTCTATATACGCGTATGTCTATTCGAGAAGCATCTATTTGCGCATCTATAAACATGTTTAAAAACGCGTCTATGCACGCGTTTAACGATGCGTCTGTCTGTTTTTAAAACTTTTAAGCAGAGCGTCTATTTACGTGTCTAAATGCGCGTCTATACGTGCCTGTGTCTACTATATAGACGTGCTATTAGACACGGGTCTCTAGACATGGAAATAGATGCACAAATAGACGTGACCGTAAGTTTTTTATTTAGTTCAGTAAACGCGTCTGTGTGCGCGTCTGTGGGTGCTCTGTCTTGTTGTGATTTGAGATCTCTGGCTCCCAGGGGGTGCCATAGCCCACCCCCAAAACATCTTCAAACGTGGGCTAAAATCTCAAAAATATCGCCCTTAAATGTACAAAGCAATTCGGTGAGCTCTTCCATGGGGACCTGCTTAGGGGCTTGAAATATTCAAACAAATAGCTATATTCCTGCTCTAAGGGGGCATAATTGGAGGACTTGCTCTCATCAATATTTCCCTCCCCTTGCCTTTAATAGCTCATTTCCCCTACCCATTTCACTGTTCTAGTCTCCCATTAGGTTTGAGATTAAAGACCAAAAAGGGCCAATCAATTAGAAACTTAGGAAAATAGATATTCATATATCCAAGTGATTATAAGTGATAGAGAGAGAGATTGGCTACCCAAGAAAATTCATTGGCCAACCAATAGTTGCAGTTGTAGCTTCCTCCCACGTTAACCCAATTACCTTGGTATAAGTAAACCTGGACACACCTTGGTATAAGTAATCTGCCATTTGCAATTCTCACCCCATCGATGCAATTATCGGTTTGGCATCTGCGAATTAACTTAACAATGACTGACCATGTCGCTTACTTGGGCCGCAAGTAAATTAGCAAATTGACTAGGGATCGTCAAAAGACACAAAAGACGCTCTCAATGACAGCTAGTGCTCATCCACGCTTAGAAGCTCAACCTGCACTGTGAATTAATCTTAGTTCTGGTGGAGGTATGCAATGAGAGAAGGTGAAGCGCTCCCTTGCTACGCTTAACACCTAATTACATAATTGAAGGTGAAGAGATGCCTGCACACGCAAATTATGCTTGTCTGCGTGAGCTATGTTACATTAATCTATGTCGGTAATTACGATCAACTAGATTCTAACACAAACAAGCTGAGTGCTTCGTTGCAATTATAAACTTTGTCAGCCATTTGCAGTAACTGGGTATGCTTGATCCGGCAGGTTAGTTTATATCCGCTCCTCGCATAACCTGACATCCAAACGTTTCATGTATCAAAATACTAGGGGAATCTGAGCATGAAGGAGTCGGAAGCGGGACAGTACGTCAAGGTGAGATCGTTTAAAAGATGCTGAAAAAACACAGCAGAGAAGGCAATTTCCTCCATTCATATATTTATTGGTAGGCCTACCGGTGGCGACAATAATACTGTGTTAATCGAAAGGTTCAATCGAGCGCAGTGGAAATCCTTGAGTATTGGGAAAACTTACAATTATAAGTTCGTCAAGTCCACAAGCCGTGCCTACACATGAGCCGGCAAAAGGAAAGACAGACATTAGTTCGAAACATGCAGATTTAGAGAAACATTAAACTCAAAAACATTTTAGAGAAACATTATTCGCACGGTCATTATGATCATATCCTTTAGGTTTGCACTCTTGAATATGTTGGTGAATCGATAACGCCAACAGCAGGCACAATGATAAATTGGGGATTGTTTCATCCACTAGTAGCTTGGTGTAAAGAAGAGTTGAGTCTTTGGGTAGTTTTTGACTAAACAGTGGAGTGGTGATTCTCAATGCTTTCAACTTCTTTTGCTATGCGAATGATGAAGAGTACAATATCTTGAAGCTGTTATGTGCACTTCCAGTTGTGAGAATGGTGATTCTTAAATGCATGTATACACAATGTTTTCATGGTACTAGTTGGTCACTTATTTTTGAAGATTTTATTGAGGATCACATTGTGGAGGGTTTTCAACAAGGTCATTTCTATAAGGCCTGGGTGATAACGGCATACATATTACTGTGTACGCAGCTTGACGACTGTCGACGTTAGCTTGATTTGTCCAGAGTGATAAAGGGCTGTTGCGTACCTGAAATAAGAGAGCGAGCAGAACTCCCAATCTGAGCACCATCGACCAAGCTGGTCCATGACGGTCGTTTTCATCGGGGAGGGCTCTCGAACTGATGAACATGTAGAGAAGTGATGATAAGGAGGTAAGGAGGAGTGTGACGCGAATGAGAGAGGGCATTGTTTCAGAAGGAAGCTGCAGCAGCGCCCCAGCGCAAAGGGTGAAGATAGAGTGGGCGAGGTTGAGGCGGAGTTCGGAGGGCGAGGGAAGGGCCATAGAGGCGTGCACAGAGAAAATGATAGGCGAGTGGGTTTTCTACCTGCACTCTCAGCCACTCTCACGTGGAGCTTCCAAAACACCCACGCTTCCAAAACACTCACGTTGAGGGTACCTGGACTTTCAAAACGTGGAGCTTCCAAAACGCCCACGCTTACATCGATACGCCCACGCTTACGTGGATTGGCTTTACTGGATGCATCTTCTATAGAGTAACTTTATACCATGTTCAATTTTGATATGTTCAACATTGACTCAACCATCTATGACACATACTCATACACATAATAAATATCTATAGCACATAGGTTATTATGTAGTCATCTTTGATGAACTAGTCTTTGATCTAGAAGGACTTCCTTTTTTTTCCCTACTTCCTTCTTTCCTTTGCCCTATTTTTGGGCTTTTGCTACCCAATACAAAGGATGATCTACAGAGGCAAAAATGCAACATGTTTATCTATAGGATCTATTGAATTATACTCATTGTAAAGACTTGCTTTGCGTAGTCAGTGTCCTCACATATGCACATACTACTGCAATTATTCTCTATTTTCTTTTCTATTCTTGATTCCAAAAAGAGATCTTATACATGCACGCTCTTCTTATCTAGCTCAATTTCAAAGAAAGTGTGAAAGACGGTGTAAATTGCACCATAGATATAGGGGCATAGGGTCAAACCCTAACCCTCAGGGGGGTCACTCATCATATGTAACCCTATCACGTGAGTTCAACAGAAGGAGTTTTTTAATTTCCAAAATTTACAGAAATAAATATACATAAGGGACTATTTAAAATAGTTTTGAAAAAAATTTACAGATTTGTATAGAAAAGGGGTACATTTTATTAATGAAAAATTTACAGATAAGGGATTTTAGAAATAGGCCTTGAACGCACGTGATATAGAGGGTTTATACATAGTGACCCCCCCGAGCCCTAACCCTAACCCTAGTCTCAAACCCAAGGGTCTCATGCATATATTCATATTCATTTCAATATAACATAGTGTATACTTACTAACATAGAGGGTTCTTGCCAATTGGATGCTACTAATAATATTAAAATATATCATTTTAGAGTCTCCATAAAGGATTTCAAACACTGAAAGAAGCTATTGGGATGAAATCGCTTCACAAGCAATGTTGGTGGATTCTCTATACTCTACTTCTATGGAAGACAAGGCCACTCTTGGCTACTTCTCATTTAATCATGAAAAGGCTATAGAGCCAATTTTTGTCCTTCATTTTTTCACAAAAAAGGACCTTGATGTGCTTCCTAGTCTACTTTTCAACCAAGGCCTTGAAGTCTTCGAAGATGCTAAATGCATTAGACTTCTATTTTAAGAAGTAGATCCAAGTCTTATTGGAGTAGTAGTCATTGAATGTAATGAAGTACAATGTCTTGCTGATAGACTATGTGGGAGTAGGACCCCATAGATTAGAAAGCATGATCTAAACAAGGGGGATTCATAAGGACTCCTTATGGTGTCAAGTGAGGGTAAGGGAGGGGGGTTTTGGAAGGTGTGATTTAAGCTTATAAGTTAGGGGGTAAGGGGGTTTCTTTGTGGCTTGGGGTAGGGGGGGGGGCACGAGGGTGTGTGTAGGCAAGGGGGGTATGCTCAATGCCCCACCCTCTTGGTAACCACCAGTGGTCCAAGGTGCTCAAGTTGAAAGGCCCTTATATGAGGAGAAGCCATGTGTGAGCCCGGGACACTGGATGGATCCTGACTTGCATGTCAGATGAGGTCTCATCAATGAGACCGTTGATGGTAGAAAGGTGATTGTGTGGGAGCCCCTTATTCTTGCTGGGGCCTGGGGACCAGCTGGCCCCCAACTAGGGGTTCCAAGGGGGCCACTGGCCCCCTTGGTGGGGGTTCGAGGGCGGGAGCCCCCGAGGCGAGGGTAAATAGAATATCCCTTGAATATTCCATGGATGACTAGTCGGTTCCACCGACTACATTGATCTGACTACCGCCCTCATAGCTATAAAGAGGCGACCTCACCAATTATTGTATCAGATCAGATCGGATCTTCCAGCTAGTAGCTCTTCACCTAGTATCTGTCTAGATTGCCATCTAAGCTCCACTGTGGGAGCGCACGAGTGGACGGAGCCATCATCTGTATATACTACATCAGTATTGAAGGAAAATTTTATTCGTCTCCAGTTTGCTGTGTACTCTCTATTCTTTGTTCAGTTTCTGTTTCGCTATGCCGTGTAATTTAACATGGTATCAGAGCCCAGGCGGCTCTAAGGATCGAAGAATAGAAGAGAGGCGAGGGCTTCAATAGCATATGGAGTGATGGCAATAGAAGCGGCTCGAGTTCAGTAGCTGCTGCTGCTCCACCAACAATCCAGGCGTTGAGGATTCGCCCACTAGCCTTCACTGAAGGCAAGCTAGATGGTACGAACTACCCTCTTTGGAAGTTTAAAATTACTGCTATTCTGGATTCATATGAGCTTCTAGAGACATTACTGGGGACTGACCTAGAACGACAAGGAACACCCGACCCAACAAATCTGGGGAGTACGATACCTCCTAATGCCGACCTTCTACGAGCTTGGAAATGTAGGAACACAGATGCTCTGTGTGCCCTGGTTACAAGTACTACTGATAGTGCTTTGACCTTGATTCAGCATACATCTAAGGCAACTATGGCCTGAAACATATTGAAGAGTCAATATGAGACGCGAAATCAGACAAGGATCCAAAACCTAGAGAATTAGCTCCTAGTTGAGAAGTTTAATGAAGGAGAGATAGCGGAGGCGTTCATAACCAAAATAAAAAATTTGCATGACTAGATGGTTGGTGCTTAGATACAAAAGACTAGCAAAGAGCTAGCTCGGCGGTGTCTCCGGATATGTCCACCAAGGTTTGATGGACTGGTAACAACGCTTAACACTTAGGTGAGACCCCAACCATTGTCATTTGAGGAGTTCTGTGCTTTACTTATGGAGGAGGAATTGAAGCTTAAAGTGCAAGATGGAGGCAGCAATGGGGATGCTGCTTTCTTTGCCACTGCGAAAGGCAAAGGTGGTTCCGGTGTTGGATAGTGGTGCCTCCTGTCACATGACCTGCAAGAAGGGTCTATATTGTTCCATGTAGCCTCTACAGGAACCCATCACTGTGACGGTTGGAAATAATGCAAAATGCCCTATTGAGGGTATAGGTATAGTTTCATTTGTTTTTGTAAATAGGGATGTTAAGAAACTATCTAATGTGCTGTATGTTCCACAAATCAAGAGAAATTTGCTATCAATTGCTTCCATAATTAACCTTGACCATGAGGTGAGGTTCAACAAGAAAGGAGCAAAAATTCTGGATAGTGCTAGCAATCTTGTTGGCACAGGAGTAAGGAGGAACAATCTGTATGAGCTAAGTGCTCTTACAGCCACTGCTAGAATGGGCACAAGCAGCTTTTGGCACAAAAGATTTGGCCACATCGAATTTGCAGTGCTGAAGGAGATGCAAAAGTAAGGTATGGTTGCTCACTTACCTAAAGTAGAAGAAATCAAAGAACCGTGTGAAGCTTGCATGATGGGCAAGCAACAAAGAAAGTCATTCCCACAAGAAAGTAAGAATAGAGCAAACGCTCCTCCAGAGTTGGTGCATGTTGACTTGTGCGGTAAGATGCCTACACAGACCTTGGGGGGATGTTCCTATTTTTTATTGATTGTAGACAACTATAGTAGGAAGATGTGGGTGTACTTTCTTCGCGAAAAGGCTCAAGCTTTTTGGTAAATTTAAAGAATGCCTACAGCTTTTTGAAAATGAAATAGGGAGAAAAGTGAAGAAATCAGATCGGATGGTGGTGGTGAGGTGGTGAGTTTGTTTCTACAGAGTTTGGAGAATTTTGCAAGAGCAAAGGGATAAAGCGACAAATGACAACACCACATATGCCTTAGCAAAATTTGGTTGTTGAACGCTGAATGCGGACCATCGTGGAGATGGGGAGGTGTATGTTGAAAGGTGTCTGACTGCCAAACCACTTTTGGACTAAGGCTGTCAATACTGCGGTTTCTATCCTTAATCGTAGCTATACAAAGGAACTCAAAGGTAAAACACCACATGAGGCTTACAGTGGTAAGAAGCCATATGCCTCCCACTTCAGAACGTTTGGGTGTGAATGCTATGCGCATGTACCAGACAAAAAGAGAAACAAGCTACAACCAAAAAGCACCAAATGTATCTTCTTAGGCTATTGTGATGAAAGAAAGCCTATAAGTTGTATGACCAAGAGGCAAAGAAGTTCATAGTGAGCCGCGATGTGGTGTTCAAGGAGCAGCCACATGCAGTGGAGGCAGAGAAGATCTCTTCCACTTTATCATCAAGTGAAGAGGTAATTCACTATGGACCTATCCCAAGAGTTATAAAGGAGGAGGAAATATCATTTGATGAAGGTATAAGTCACCAACCTATTGTTACACCATCGAAAAAGCCATTGCCGTGATGGGTAAGGCAGCTCTACGACCATGATAACCAAATGCCTATGTCTGTTGAGCAGCATGCAGATGGACCAAGGTGGTCTCAGATCGAGGAGCAAAGGAGGGCTTCTACTCAGATGGACCAAGGTGGTCTCAGATCGAGGAGCAAAGGAGGGCTTCTACTCACATAGTCAATATGGCCTTGATGGCTGAGATTATTGCAGAAGTAAAGGAGCCTGCGAGTTCGGAGGAAGCACTTGTAGACTGAGATTGGAAAAATGACCTAACAGAATGGTTATTGGCACCAAGTGGGTTTGGAAAGTTAAAGTACAAGGCCGATGGGACTTTGGAAAAGTACAAAGCCAGATTGGTTGCACAAGGATTTTCACAGGTTGAAGGATTTGATTTTTAGGAATCTTTTACTCCGATTGCTAGAATGACCACTATTCGCACAATACTATCAATGGCTGCTCTCATAAAAAGTGGCTAGTTTATCAAATGGACGTTAAATCAGCATTCTTGAATGGTGACCTCAAGGAGGAGGTGTACGTGGCTCAGCCACTAGGGTTTGAGGCCCCCCATTCTGAGAACAAGGTATGTAAGCTCAAGAAGGCTTTGTACGGGTTGAAACAGCCCCCAAGAGCATGGTACCAATGGATAGACAATTTTTTTCATAAATTAAACTTCAAAAGACGTGCCTCAGATGCTAACTTGTATGTATACAGGAAAGGTGGAAAATCTGCTATTATTGTTCTATATGTGGATGATCTCCTTATTACAGGTGACTATGAAGACATGATCTAGTAGACAAGAAAGGCATTGAGCACTGAGTTTGAGATGACAGTGATGCACTACTGTTTGGGGATTGAAGTCTAGCAAGAGCTAGGCAAGATCTTCATCTCTTAGCAGAAATATGCAAGGGAGATCTTGAAGGCATTTGGTATGTCCGAGTGCAAGGAGATAGCTATAGCTATGGAGGTAAATGCGAGGTTGTCTATGGAGGATGCCTCACCACCAACAAACATCGGGAGGTACATGAAGTTGGTCGGCAGTCTCATCTATCTGTGCAACACTAGGCCGGACATTAGTTTTGATGTTGGTGTTTTGAGCAGGTTCTCCAATAAGCCCCGAGAGAATCATTGGAATGTAGGGATGCAGGTGCTCAGGTATGTGAAGGGCACTCTTGATTATGGCATCACCCTATGATACGGGCACTTCCTTGGCTGGATATTATGACTCAGATTGGGCTGGAGATGTTGATTCTAAGAAATCAGATTCTAAGTATTGTTTTTCTTTAAGTTCAGGTATCTTCTCTTGGATCAGTAAGAAACAACCAATAGTGGCATTGTCTTCTATCGAGGCTAAGCACAAGGCAACATGTTTTACTGCTTGTGAAGCAGTGTGGCTGAGGAGGATCTTATGGCACATGGGAGTGCAAGAGGATGACGCAATTGTGCTGAGGTGCGACAATCAAAGTTGCATGGCCATTGCTAAAAATCCAGTGTTTCATGCACGCACAAAACATATAGACATTCAGTATCACTATGTGTGTGATTTGATCGAGGATGGAATAGTGGAATTGGTCTACTATCCAATAGAGCAAAATGGAGCAGATACCTTCACCAAGGCACTCAGGAAGGATCAGCTTTAGGGTCATCTTCAGAGACTCGGCATTGGGCCGAGAAGGTAGTTTACCTACGGTTGGACATTGAGGGGGGGGTGTTAGATATGCTCAATGCCCCACCCTCCTTGTAACCAACAGTGGTCCAAGGTGCTCAAGTTGTAAGGTCCATGGATGACTAGTCCGTTCCACTGACTAGGTTGACTAGTCCGCTCCAGCGACTAGGTTGACTAGTCGGTTCCACCAACTACGTTGATCTGGCTACCGCCCTCATAGCTATAAAGAGGTGACCTCCCTAGTCCATTGTATCAGATCAGTTCAGATCAGATCGGATCTTCCAGCTAGTAGCTCTTCACCTAGTATCTATCTAGATCACCATCTAAGCTCCACTATGGGAGTGCACGGGTGGACGGAGCCATCATCTGTACTACATCAGTATTGAAGGAAAATTTTATTCATCTCCAGTTTGCTGTGTACTCTCTATTCTTTGTTCAGTATCTGTTCCACTGCACCATGTAATTTTACAGGAGAGGGAGGACTTTGAAGAAGTTTCTAAAATGGATTGTCTTTGATAGCTTGTAGCTTAAACATATACTTAAATGCATTTGAATCTTTCTTTTTTTATTTTGTTCATGTGAATTAATTAATAGAAAAATTTTTACTAGTTTGGCTCTTCTGGAAAATATGATATTAAATATCACCCAAACTCGGGGGGGCCACTATGTATAAACCCTCTATATCACGTGCGTTCAAGGCCTATATTTAAAGTCCCTTATCTGTAAAAAATTTCATTAATAAAATATACCCCTTTTCTATACAAATCTGTAAATTTTTTCCAAAACTATTTTAAATAGTCCCTTTATTTCTGTAAATTTTAGAAATTAAAAAAATCCTTTTGTTGAACTCACGTGATAGGGTTACATATGATGAGTGATCCCCCCGAGCACCCAAATATGTATATTTAGAGTGTTTTTGGTAATTTTCCTACACATTAAACTGAGCTAGCATATGCATATATAGTCAAAGCCTACAAAAATTTTATATAATAAAAAAAGGGTGCATTATGGCTCCTATACTAATGCACTTCGTAAATAGGGGTAGATATAATTTTACAATAGAAAACTTATATGCTTAAATAGGGGTATTTATTATATACATAAAGAGACCTTAAATAGGCCCGGGTTTTTGTAAGGTTCACTCATGCAGGTGATAGGGCTCTTTTATAAGAAGTGAACCTCAGGAGATCTAAAAAGCATCAATGCTTTGAGACAAATATGTTGGAAAGAGTTGTCTATGTTGCTTACCCATATAACAAGACCCACAAAACATCTTTTTGGAAACACTTGTCGAATTTCCTGTATGATATTTGACTTCTTGAGGATACAAGGCTTTTGAAGTTAATCTATCCATACATATTATTCCACAAGTACTTTAAAGATGAGCCACTAGGTTTCTCTTAACTGGAACACTAGAAAATAGTTTGAACATATGTGAGCAATGATGGAGTTGTGACTCTCTAGCTACCTCATTGTGCATCTATACTTGTTGAAGATATCCTTGATGTCACTCTTGGTCATTTAAGCAATAGAAAGAAGTTCTTATGCCATAGTGGAGACATAGAATGCATCTCCTATGCTTGTTGTGGTGCCTACATCATGAGCATGATTGATCAAAGTTGGAGTTTGCCTATGTGGGCACACCTAAATATCCACAATATTCACTTTTGATAGTTGATTGTACATTCTTGGAATCATTGCAAATTCAAGGGCAAGATGGTGTTTAAAAAAGAAAACACTAGAGAGTGGATATCCTTGCATTGATGGGTGTTGCTATTGCAAGACTCTCACAATGATTGCCCAAACATGGAAGGCATTTTTGGAAGTTGGAGAAATACCTTCTTTTGTAACCCAATTTACATGGAAGAAGTTGTTTGGAAGCTGTGTAAACACCTTTTTTCAATTTACATGGAAGAAGTTGTTTGGAAGTTGGATAAACACCTTTTCTCAATTCTTGCCATATGGATTTAAGTGATTAAAATACAACTCTAACAAGTCTAGTTTTTCCAAGCCAATTATATATGGCATATGTGTGTACTCAAATGTCAAAGCTCATACATAGCTTAGTACTCTATGTATGATGACTTTATATGATATTTTATATAAAGAATTGTATTAACACACATTTGAGAAGTAATATGCTAGTTTAAAATCTCTTTGGAAATTTAGTCACCACTATTGATTCGTATACTTTGTACTTTACAGACATTTTACGTATAACACTGTTGTCTCTCTGCCAACATGGACTTAGATAGAACAGAATATGTGTGTAAAGTAGTGGCAAAGCTCCGCTTGTACTTGCATAAGGCTAGAAATAATCCCTCTTAGAAATCCAAATTGCATGTTCTACATGCAAGTTCTACATACGATTCCTACATGCAACTCCTGCATGCGAGTTCTACATGCAACTCCTACATGCGAGTTCTATATGCAACTCCTCAGGCAACTCCTACATGCGAGTTCTACATGCAACTCCTACATGCGAGTTCTATATGCAACTCCTACATGCGAGTTCTACATGCAACTTCTATATGGAAGTTCTACATGTAGAGAGAGAATGTCTTACAATCCCTACATGCAGAGAGAGAAGCTCTCCAACTTGTATAAATACCCCATAATGGAATGAAGCCCACACTCTTTGGGGCATTATGTAAAGTTCTACTTTGGTATTCCAAGCAATTGTCTCAAGTGTCCATGCTTCCTTGCACTCCACGTCCAAAAGCATATCCTAACCTTGCAACTCCTGTTCCCCTCTCCTGCCTATGTCTCTCACTGGAACATGACTCGAGGTCCTAAGCTACACGTATACTACAAACGACACCCCCAATATATTTGTAGGTGATAAAAAGCCTCGGAACCTTGCAAACTAAGAATACCTTGCTCTTCTCGCACAAGCCGTGGGAAAGAGCCAACATTTGGTGCTGCTACAGGGGAGACTAGTGTCTCAAGTAACGAGTAAACATATGCAGGTATGTGTAAAAAACAAACTACTTCGAACTTTCACGAACATAACACTCAAGGGCAAGGAGAGTAAAATTTTTTCCATTTATAGCTAAACATATCAACCCCAAGTATCAAACTTGGGTTACTACCTTAAGAAATCTTCTTTATTTCTTAAAAAGAAGCCAGTTGATAAACAATCAGGCTAGGTAGTGGACACGAATGCATAGAGCTTGCAATTTCGATCATTTCACCTTTTTGCAGAAGAGCAAACCAAGCTAACCATCAAAGTTATGGCTCGGGAAGAGTTTAGGCTTTAGCCCTAAACCGAAATCCATTTCCTATAAAAACCCACTCCACCCTCTCTTTCTTCATCTTTCACATCTTGCCTCCATCCTCTTTCCCATTCGAGCCCTACGCAAGGCACTCCTCCCTCTCCATCGACCACCACCCTACTCCCATCCTCACATAGTAAGTGACTTCGAGCCCATCTCACAGCGATAACCTAGCCATCCACCCACCGTCCATTGGTCCTCAATAATCCCGTTACATCGAGAAAGACTTGGAGAGCGTTCAGGTGACCATCTCTTCCTCCCTTTGGATTTCCGTCAAAGTTTTCCGTTTTTCATCAAAGTTTTCCATCCGTCAAGTTTTTTCTTTTTTCTTTTTTCCCCTCCCCCTCCTCCACCCCCCCCCTCCACCCTCCCCTCCATCTTTACCACCCCTTTTCCACCCTCCCTCCCTCCATTCTCCCCCCACCCCCCCTTCCATCTCCTCCACCCCCCTCCACCACCACCCCCTTTCTTCATCTTCCCCTCCACCCCCCTCCATCTCCTCCACCAACCCCCCCTCCTCCATCTCCCCCTCCACCACCACCCCCTTTCCCCCCCCCCTTCTGCCTCCACCACCACCCTTTCTTCCCCCCCCCCAACCGCTCCCTCCCTCCATTCCCCCCCCCCCCCTCCCCACCCCCTCCCTCCCTCCATTTCCCCTCCCTCGACCCCCCTCCCATCTCCAACACTGCTTCCCCCCCCCTCCATCTCCATCAACCCCCCCCACCCCCTCCCTCCCTCCATTTCCCCCCCCCCCCCCCCCTTCCCTAAGAATGCTCTCAACGGAAGCAAGAACGGAAGAAGGAGGGAGAGAAATAGAGAGCCACACAAGTTTTGATGGGTTCAGAACACCCTAATCTTCTTTTTCATTCATTTATATATGTGTTTGAGTATTGTACATAACCGGCGTAAAGGCACAGTGACCTTTAAACGCCACAACCTCCCACTTAAAGGACAATGTGCCTTTAAGGGAGAACAACTAGTGAGCATACTATCCTATGCCCATCAATACACGACAATACGCAAACCGCTAACTAGGTAGACTCTTCGACAACATATCTGCAGGGTTATCATCTGTATGAACCTTGACAAGCTCTATGCGCTTGTCCTCAATTACCTCGCTGATGAAATGGTACTTGACCTCAATGTGTTTGGTCTTTGCATGAAAGACTGGATTCCGTGCTAGCTGAATAGCACTCATGGAATCACTATGCAATGTTGGTACACCTGTATGAATCCCCAAATCTCCCACTAGCCGATCAAGCCATATAGCCTCCTTGTAACCCTCTGTGGTGTTGAGAGAGAAGAAGAAGAGATGATAGACACACCAAATAGACTCCCAAAGACTGATTCATATTGATCACTAGTTACATATATATAGTTGAGACCTAGTTCAAGTTAGGGCAAGCTATATATAGCTCTAACACCCCCACTTAAACAAAGGTCCCTAGCTACGGATTTAAAAAAACCCTTGGGGAGCACAAGGGAAAAACCCGAGCTCCTATATACAAGTATACAAGTTGATCATTTGTACAATTATTTACAAGTATGTAATGCAGATGTGCATTTATATACAAAAGGTCACCCATAGGTGTGTTAATCTTGGAAGAGAGAAGCTGCAAGAACTCCAAGTTCTGATCGTAGCACTATGAAGCGTACAATCATCTGAGAAGTGGGACAATGTTCAATCATTATCATCCCTTTCTTCACTTCATGTCTGACATAATGGTAATGATCAACAATATGTTTGGATTTGTTATGCTAAACATAGTCTTTAGCCAGACTTATGGCACTTTGATTATCACATCTGAGAGGAGTACTGGATGATGGAGATTGACCAATATCTTCAAGCAATTGTCGTAGCCAAACCAATTCTTGAGCTGCTAGAGAAGCCGCTACATACTCAGAAGCCACTTATAGACCGCATAGAGAAGTGAGAGCTCGCCCAATCTGCATCTGTATATCCCAAAAGATCAAGAGACATCACAGAAGATGATTTTGTATGACGTCGATAAACTAATCCAAAAATTAGAAGTGCCTTTCAAACACTTTAGAACACGTTTTGCTGTAGACCAATGTTGCATTCAGGGAGCAGCCAGATATTGACCTAGAAAATTGGCAGTAAAAAGAATATCTGGTCGAGTGTTCAAATCAACAAGCTGTAGGCAACCAACAAGATTGGCATAGGGTTGATGTGAAACCTCAACATCATGAGTCAATCGAGTACTTTTGAGAGAGCTCACAAGACAAGGAGTGGTCGCAGAGTAAGCATTCGTCAAGCCAAACTTTTGAACTGCATCTTGAATAAATTTTGCTTGTTGAAGTAGCCAAATTCCCTTGTGACGAAATCGTTCAACTTGAATACCAAGACATGAATGAATGTCACCAAGATCAACCATATCAAATGCTGAGGATAAGATTTTCTTAACATGATGCAAGAAATCGAGATTGTTGGAAACAAGTATGGTGTCATCCACCTAAAGAGCAAGGATGACAAAAAGAGCACCATCATGTTTGGCATATAAGTTGGGGTCAGAGAAACAAGATTTGAAACCTTGAGAAGTTAGAAACTGATCAATTTTCATGTACCAAGAATGGGAAGCTTGTTTTAGACCATAAAGAGCACGATGAAGGCGACAAACAAGGTGGTCCTGACCGGGAAGTATGAACCCTTTTGGTTTCTCCATATAAATCTCCTCTTTAAGATCTCCATTAAGAAAAGCAGTTTTCACATCCATTAGATGAATCTCCAAATCAAATTGAGTAGCAAAAGCCAAGAGTACCCAAATACTTGTGCTGCGAACAATGGGTGAAAAGGTATCATGATAATCAACTCTTGCAATTTGTGATCACTAGTTTAATGAAAAGGTATCATGAAAAGGGGTACATTTTATTAATGAAATTTTTTATAGATAAGGGACTTTAAATATAGGCCTTGAACGCACGTGATATAGAGGGGTTATACATAGTGACCCCCCCGAGAAATAGACTCCTAAAGACTGATTCATATTGATCACTAGTTACATATATATAGGTGAGACCTAGTTCAAGTTAGGGCAAGCTATATATAGCTCTAACATGTGGCTGCAACATACTCAGCCTCTGTGGTAGACAAAGCAATGCACTTCTGTGCATGACACATCCACGACATTGCACCACCTGCAAAGGTGAACACATAACCAGAAGTGGATCTCCTACTATCCACATTGTGTACCCAAGTACACGCATATCTCCTCTACCAAACCAGATGCACATCCCCTTGGTACCCTTCATGTACCTCATGATGCACTTAACTACCTCCCAATGCCTCTTTCCTGGATTATCCATATACCGACTAACAACTCCCAGTGCAAATGCAATGTCTAGTCTAGTAGCTATCATAGGGATGCGTCAATTTTACGAGCAAAAACCTATGAGCAGGTTTATCCGAGCGTGTTTTTCAAGAGATTTTTAAAAATGTTTTTCTTTAGGAAACATGGTTTTTACACTTTTATTTTCACTAGAACTAGATCCCTTTATCATAAAAATATACAGACTAGTCACTCATTCATTTTTACACAACATAATTTTCTTATTTAGAGACATCCCTTTGTACCCCTGTTATTACCTTAAAAAAGTGTTGATTCCTTTAAGAAACATTCCTCATAATTACTCTCAATGTAATAATACTATGCATATATAATTACTTATTAACACATTTATATCATATGGCAATATCTTTTTAGTGTTTTTAAAGCATATTTATGGACATGTTTCTAAAGAAGTTTAAATTACTATAAATAAGTATTAACTTAGGCTTATATATCACTCTCATAAAATACATGTAATATTTAATACTATATATGAAAGATTTTCCAAAATATAACTCCATAGATGTGCTCAAATGGGGTGTTCCGATCAATTTGAGTGGTTGAATGACTATATTTGGACATTGGATATGAAAGTTATGTCACTTTTAAAAGTGCTGTCCAAGGTAGTTTCGCCACCTTGGGAGACTTGCTTCAAAGGGGTTTCGCTGGCGAAACTACCTGGATGGCTTGCTTCAATGAGTTTTCTTTGAAGAAACTCTTTCATGAAGATAGGTTGAGAGAGGGTTTTCAATGTCACCCCCTATTAAGTAAAAGTTGTAAGAAGGATCATAAGGGAATTTTCATAGAGAAGTCTACTCTACATGTGGGTTTCTTCAAAAGCCATCCCATTATGCTCTCACCATTCCTACAGATTCACCTAAAGATTTTTGTATAAAATAGGCATTGCTATAATACTTTGCATATTTCTAAGTGAAACTATGTTTTCTTCTGATCGATTTTTGCCATATTTATGCATAGTTGGAAGCTTTTTTTTTCCTTCGCTCAGACGCTCGGAAGATTTCGCTCAGAAAATGCTCGTCCCCCTATCATAGCATACATAAGACTCCCAACCACTGATGCATAAGGAACCTTGGCAATCATGGCCCTCTCCTCATCTGATTTGGGACTATCTGTATGACTTAGTTTCACATATGGAGGCAATGGAGTACTCACTGCCTTCCCCCCCTCCATATTGAAATGCTGCAATACTTTTGTAACATACTCCTTCTGTGAAAGCCAAAGGAGTTTCCTACTCCGATCATGCATGATGCGCATACCAAGAATATGATCTGCAAGTCCCAAATCCTTCGTATCAAAGGCCTCATGTAACTTGGCCTTTAATGCATCTAGCTCATAAGTATTCTTGCTAGCCAATAGCATATCATCCACATATAGTGCCAGGAGTATCAGGCTATTATCCTTAGCCCTTTTAGTGTAGAGGCAGTGATCAATTTCACTCCTTGTAAAACCCTGGGACCGAATGAAAGCATCAAACTTCTAATACCATTCTCTAGGCACTTGCTTAAGACCATAGAGACTCTTCTTCAGCTTGCAAACTAAATGCTCTTTGCCCTTTTCTTCAAAGCCTTCCGGCTGCACCATGTAAATTTCCTCATGCAAATCCCCATGCAAGAAAGCTGTCTTAACATCCATCTGCATAAGATCCATGTCCTCTACTGCCACTTGTCCAAGCATTCTTTTAAGTGTGGTCATCTCCACACCCTTCTCTTGCTTGAACCCTTTAGCGACCAAACGGGCCTTGTACCTAGGCATATCATCACATGTGACCTTCATCTTGTAGACCCATTTACATGGCAATGCTTTCTTTCCATGTGGCAAAGAAACTAAGTCCCAAGTCTTATTCTTCATAAGTGAACTCATCTTTGATTACATAGCATACTCCCACTTGCGTTGATCCTCGCACATCATAACCTCTCTATAACAAGAAGGCTCCCGGCAGTCAGTAAGCATCACATAGTCTACCCTTGGAACAAACCTATCAGGTGGTCTAGACACTCTAGATGATCTTCTCAAGGGCATTTCAGCTTGCTGTTCAACCTCCATATCAGCCACATTTGGCTCATCATTTCCACCAATAGATGATCCATCATCTACCCTTGATTGTATACCTGTGGGAGTACTTGGTGGTACCATTTCTTGCACATTTGGTGCATGGACAGCTTGCTGTCTATCAACATATGTAGGTGGATTCACGTCCTGGAAAGTGATTCTTCTCATTTCCACATCCCTCATGGGTGCCTTATGCATCTTCTTCTAATTGAAGACTACATCATGGCTGCGTATGATCTTCTTTGCTTCTGGATCCCAGAGACGATAGCCCATCTCTCCACTTTCACCATAACCTAGAAAGATGCATTTACTAGACTTAGGATCTAGCTTCTTTCGTAGCTCTTTTGGCACATGTGCATATGCCTCACACCCAAATATACGCAAATGAGAGTAAGAGGGCTTCTTGCCACTCCATGCCTCTTCAGTAATACCACCATCCAAACTCTTACTAGGTGATCTATTGATCACATGCACTGCAGTCTTCATTGCCTCAGGCCAAAAACCACAAGAAAGACATGCATTGGAAAGCATGCATTGCAACCTTTCTTGAATGGTACGGTTCATCTTTTCTGCAACTGGATTTTTCTTTGGAGTACGAGGGGATGTGAGCTCCCTCTTAATCCCACACGTATCATAGAATTGCTGAAAGTCATGAGAGATACTCTCCACCATTGTCAGCTCGTAGGCATTTAAGCATTCTACTTGACTGATTCTTAACCAAGGCCAGCCATTTCTGAAATACTTGGAACACATCACTCTTTCGAGCTATAGCATAAGCCCACACTTTCCTAGTTGCATCATTAATGAATGTCACATAGTATTCAGCCCCGCCTAATGACCGTGTAGGCATGGGACCACATACATCTAAATGCACCAAATCAAGCTTTTCAAACTCTTTCTTTCCCCTTCTTTTATGGGCTGATTTAGTCTGCTTCCCATAGAGACAGTGCTCACAAAATTCAAAATTAGAGAAACTCAAATGCGGTACATAACCCAAACGACATAAGAGTTTCATTCCATTTTGGCTCATGTGCCCCAACCTACAATGCCACAAAGAAGTACTTGGCTGCTCGATTATTGCAACAACATGATCAAACACCCCTGATACATGTAAGGGATACAAAGTCCCACACTTGGCACCCCTGGCCAAAACCGTAGAGCAGGCTTCTGAATTTTCCAACTGTGAAAGCCAAAAGTGGTGTGAAAACCAGCATCATCTAGCTGACCCACTGAAATAAGACTCTTGGTCAACTTAGGCACATGTCTCACATGTTTCAAAACAGATGCAGAACCATTTGCAAAAGAAAACTTTGTGTAACCTGCTCCCACTATGTCACATGCATAGTCATTTCCAAGATGCACACAATGTGTCTTTCCACTGTCATAAGTGGAGAACCATTCCCTATGGTGAGTAACATGGAATGAAGCACCAGAATCCAAAATACAATCTTGGGAATATGCATCATCTGAAGTGGTAAGCAACTCTGCAGATAAATGAGACATGAAGAGAATGTCATTGTCACTATCATGTGTGACTGCATTGATCTCCTCGATCTTCACTTTTCCTTTGTCCTCCCTTGGACTCTCTTCCTTCTGATTTGCACCCCAATTTGCATTCTTTTTCTTATCCTTTTGCTCTCTTTTAAGCTTGTATCAATCCTTTTTCATATGTCCCTTCTTGCCACAGTGGTAACACTCAATGTTATGTGCCCTGGATTTGCTACGAGACTTCCCTCTTTCTTGGGACTTGCCCTGAACTGTGATCTGCCCCTTTGCACATTTAAGGCTGCATCCTACTTGTTGTCGTCCATAGACTTCCATCTAATCTCCTCGTCCAACAAGCTATGGGCACAACATCATCAAACTTAAGTACTCCATTGGGTGCATAGTTACTGACAGCTGTATAGAAGGTATCCCATGAGGATGGCAATGAACATAAGAGAAATATTGCCTTAGTCTCCGCATCAAAATTCATCTTCTGAGCCTGAAGCTGGCTGAAAATAATTTTGAATTCATTCAAGTGAGAAGCAATGGATACCCCTTCCTTCATCTGCAGCTCAAACAACCTCTTCATGAGGTAAACTTTATTAGAGGTAGTTTCCTTCTCATAAGTGGCACACAATTGCTTCCACAAATCTTCCATAGTCTGCTCATTTACTACTGTGAAATAAACTGACTCTGCAAGATGAAGTCTAATAGTAGACTTTGCTAATGCATCCAACGCATTCCAATCAACCTCAGACATATCTGCAGGCTTAGCTTCAATCCCTGCCAAGGGTTTAATCTGCCCTTTTGAATAAGCACATCCCTTATCTGTTCTTTCCACAAAGAAAAGTTTGTCCCATCAAACTTTCTAATGCTGAAAAACTCCTTTTCAGACATGGAAGAGGATGCCATGATGCAAATGAAACAAAATCCCAAATGCTAGTGCTTGTAAGAGAGAATCACACTAAATACCAGGTGCACCCAAATGTGTATGCCACAATAGAGTGAAATATCACCAAAACTCAAAGCTCAAAGCATCAAAAGATGCAGCTGACTCATGTGCATGTACTATGCATCCATATGAGCAAATCTAGCCCAAAAGAAAATGCCACTGCAATGGTAATCCAAAATGCCAATAAGTGCCAAATGGCTCAAGCATAAACACTGTCCACGGGCATATGCATCAACAATATCTGATCCAAGAGAGCATAACACTATCATTGCATCACCTGCAATGTGTCAAAGCTGTCCCTCAACATAAAATAGCATCCATGTGCAAAGCGTCCATAAAAATAGCATCCCACAAGACAATTTGGGCCTATCAGCGCATCCAATAAGGATCGCAATGCATCCAAAAGGCCTATAAATCATCCACTACAACCAACCCAATGGACACCATGAATGGGCGCACATGGCTCAAACTGCAACCAGAGTAATCTGCATAAGGTATGCTCAAGAAATCATGGTCCCACGGCGATGACCGCTACTGAAAATTGAACCTGAGATGCCTCAAAACATGGGCGCCATTGCATAATTAGACCCAGCAAGAAAATCTGCAAATATCTCTCTTTTGTTGGAACTCCAAAATCCCAACCGGTGAGTGAGAAATGGGAATCAACACTTATCCACTGCCATGTGGCATAAATCTAAGGTTTCAAAACCTTATAATGAAAAATGCATAACAGAGAGACGAAATCCAATACACACAGATCTATAACTCTGGAAATACTCCACCAAATCGCACAAGAACTAACAAGTAGGGGTTTTTGGGTGTCCGGAATGCAATGGGACATACGGTTTTGGAAACCGTGGTCCCAATCACTGGGTCCAACACTCAAACTGAAAAACGTTTTTGGAAACTGAACTGTTTGTAAACTCCATCGGAGACAAGCTCGAAAGCTCAAAGCTTGAATCTCGCTAGACTAACCACCCCCTTTTTTGCTAACAATAACTCCAACATATTGGTGGTAGAAGGGCTAACATGGACAAGCTCATGGATATATATTCTTCCTTTGCGGCACTTTTGGACGCCAAGATCAACCACTCCAAGACTACAATCTTTGGCTGTGCAAGAGCCGACCCTCAACTGTGGATCTCTGATTATGGCTTTTTGCAAATCCTTTTGGATAGTATTTCTTAGTATGTAAGCTATCCATTAGGATTTGGAGTTACCATCAACCAAAGAATCGAGTGGGGCATTGAAAAAGTTCAAGCTAAATTTCATGAGTGGAAAGAGAAGAGGTTGTCTCTCCTTGGCCAAATTACTATTATTAAAATATCCTAGCAGTCACTATGGTATATGTCTAGAGTGCTTTGCCCTTCTTTTAGGCTAGCTTTGAAGTTGTGGGCATATTAGCTAAGGACTTTATTTGGGAGAATAGCTAGCATTTTTTATCATGGGATGTGGCTTCCACATCAAAATCTTAGGGCGGTCTCGAGCTCTAAGCTTTTAAAGCAAAGGAAGATAGACTGTGTAGTAAATCAATCATGTGGCTACATACATCATAGCCATGGGATATCTTATCAAGACACTAGATTGAACAAGAAGACGTTTTAGCTAGACATTGGATCAAACAGTGAGGCATTTTATGGATTGATAGAGGAAGTGCATAGTGGGCAAGAAATTCTTCTTTCTCTTTCCTTTTTAAAATTAAGTAGGCAAAAATTCTTACCAAGCTCATTCCAATGCGAAGAAAGAACCTTGGGCTATGCCATTAGCTTGGCTTGACTCAGCTTGGTGGGGTGACGACACCCTAGGTATGAACATATGGATGAATTGATGCTTGCAACACACTCAACTTGGTAATGCAAAATGTGGAAAGGTTATCTAGAATTAGTAGCATAGCTCTATGTCATAAGAAACCCTAGATAATAAATGGGTTGAGATTGTGGAAAGGTTGGGAGAGGCTAAGAGGTCACAACAACTAGAAGGGGTCCTAAAGAAAGGCAAGATATTTTATGCTAAAAGATTCCATTTAGTTCTTAGCAATTTGGAAAGAAGAAGCGACCTATGAGGAAAACTTAAAGGAGGCCCTAAGAATTAACAAAAAGGGACTACAAATGCATGGAGATGTCTAGAACTAAAGAGATCAAAGGTGAATGCAGTGCATGAGATGAGACATAAATTGAAATTAAAAATCAAAGTGATCCAAAGACAAATTGATCTAGGGATAGAATGATTGACGGATAGAGTGGTCCAAGGATAGAGTGATCCAAGGGTTACATAAAATCAAGGGCCAAAGGTGGAAGTATAGTAGTATGCTCTATTGAAGGGTCCAAACATTTTGACAAGGCATGTTAGCCTATCAAACTTATATGTTCAACCATCATTAGCTAAAAAAATTCTATATGTACACGTATACATGTTCCCTCTATGATGACCAGATGCAAACACTCCCAGATATGTCCTCTATGCTCAGGTCCACCACCTATCATTTGTTCACCATCGAATGTACGGGGCTGCACTTCGTCGATGACAAAATCGGAGAGCATAAGATCATGAGGGCCTCCAAAATGAGCACTTTGCACATGCGAAGGAGGTCTTAGATCCGATGCTAGTGCTGATGTTCAAATAAGCTGTATGCACAGCTTCCCACCTACTTGGAGGAACACCACTATTGTGCCAATACACAAAGCCGGGGACCCTAAGGAAATTGGGAATTATTGAGCCCTTGTGATTGGCCATACTCTAGCCAACATTTACGTGTTGATATTAGTGAGGCAGCCCAATAGTCATATAGAGGCACACGGGTAGTGAGCACTAGGACAGGCATGATTTTAGATTCTTTGCTACCGTGTCACAAGCCTTTGTCAACATAAATAGGTCCCCCTAGATGAGACAAGCTCGAAAGCTCAAAGCTCGTATCTCGCTAGACTGACCACCCCCTTTTTTGCTAACAATAACTCCAAAATATTGGTGGCATATGGGCTAACATGGACAAGCTCATGGATATATATTCTTCCTTTGCAGCACTTTTGGACGCCAAGATCAACCACTCCAAGACTACAATCTTTGGCTGCGCTAGAGCCGACCCTCAACTGTGGATCTCTGATTATGGCTTTTTGCAAATCCCTTTGGGTAGTATTTCTTAGTATGTAAGCTATCCATTAGGATTTGGAGTTACCATCAACCAAAGAATCGAGTGGAGCATTGAAAAAGTTCAAGCTAAATTTCATGAGTGGAAAGAGAAGAAGTTGTCTCTCCTTGGCCAAATTACTATTATTAAAATATCATAGCAGTCACTATGGTATATGTCTAGAGTGTTTTGCCCTTCTTTTAGGCTAGCTTTGAAATTGTGGGCATATTAGCTAAGGACTTTATTTGGGAGAATAGCCAGCATTTTTTATCATGGGATGTGGCTTCCACATCAAAATCTTAGGGCGGGGTCTCGAGCTCTAAGCTTTTAAAGCAAAGGAAGATAGACTGTGTAGTAAATCAATCATGAGGCTACATAAATCATAGCCATGGGAAATCTTATCTAGACACTAGATTGAACAAGAAGACGTTTTAGCTAGACATTGGATCAAACAGTGAGGCATTTTATGGATTGATAGAGGAAGTGCACAGTGGGAAAGAAATTCTTCTTTCTCTTTACTTTTTAAAATTAAGTAGGCAGAAATTCTTACCAAGCTCATTCTAATGCGAAGAAAGAATCTTGGGCTATGCCATTAGCTTGGCTTGACTCGGCTTGGTGAGGTGACGACACCCTAGGTATGAACATATGGATCAATTGATGCTTGCAACACACGCAGCTTGGTAATGCAAAATGTGGAAAGATTATCTAGATTTAGTAGCATAGCTCTATATCATAAGAAACCCTAGATAATAAATGGGTTAAGATTCTGGAAAGGTTGGGAGAGACTAAGAGGTCACAACAACTAGAAGGGCTCTTGAAGAAAGGCAAGATATTTTATGCTAAAAGATTCCATTTAGTTCTTAGCAATTTGGAAAGAAGAAGTGACCTATGAGGAAAACTTAAAAAAGGCCCTAAGGTTTAACAAAAAGGGACTACAAATGCATGGAGATGTCTGGAACTAAAGAGATCAAAGGTGAATGAAGTGCATGAGATGAGACATAAAAATAAATTAAAAATCAAAGTGATCCAAAGACAAATTGATCTAGGGATAGAATGATTAACAGATAGAGTGGTCCAAGAATAGAGTGATCCAAGGGTTACATAAAATCAAGGGCCAAATGTGGAAGTATAGTACTATGCTCTAATGAAGGGTCCAAACATTTTGACAAGGCATGTTAGCCTATCAAACTTATATGCTCAACCATCATTAGCTAAAAAAATTCTATTACATACACGGCTAAACATCAATGAAGATCTATCATAGGCTCATCAAGTAGCTAAAAATAAGAAGTCGAGATTCCAAAAATATACTTGAAAAGGCATATGTTGTCTCCAAGGCATGTGATTCTAAAAATATACTTGAAAAGGCATATGTTGTCCCCAAGGCATGTGAGCTATTGAATGCTACTGTTAGGATATATCTAAAATCTTGGATTCAACCATTAAGTATGAACTATAATCTACAACCATAAATTCATGCTAGAACACTAAGGGTACCCATGTTGCTCTATGGCCCAACTTGATAATGTCAATTACATTTGGTCAAGAATGTCTCACTCCATAAATGTCCTCATGCTAAGGAATGAGGTACTAATCTAAAGTGGTGGTGATAACTAAACCCCAGCATGATGAAGTGCGACATAGCCGAGTTGATGGTAAAGTGTCATAATGAGACATCTATTATTCTATTGTGCTAGTGGAAACTAAATCCAAGGACATGACATACTCAATGTCACGTCACGTAAGGAGCTAGATGCATTAAGACAAGTATCTCACATGCTGCTCGAGATGTGAGAGCCTTATATTGGCAAGTTATTTGCATATTTGAATGGCCACTATTAAACTTATGCTGAATGTCTATATCATCTATTGTGGCATAAATGGAGTCAAGTCCATGCATGAATGTGATATTTGTACATTACTAAATGTAGATTCTTTTGGAATAGATGGAAGAGCCTCATGCTCAGGACTTACCTAAAATTTGCATGATCAAAAAGTCGAGTGTGATCTATGCAAGCATGTGATACATCTATTTTTAGAATATCATACCTTATGAATGGCATTATGCTAGATATTATTTAATGCTCTATGTTAGAGGTGTACCCATGTGCCACCTAGTGAGATTGTGGAGCGATGTGAACATCAGGAGCAACCATTGTGGGGCTTATTATGCTCCACCTACTCAATTTGAAATACTCCTTCTCAAAACAAACCATTTTGTAAACCATGAATATGAGACTACTTATAACAAATGTGTAATCCAAGTCATGATGGAACAATGTTAAAGATGTGAAAGATCAATTCTATAATAATATGATAATAATGCGTTGGGAATAGCCAAGCGGCCATACAAGGCTGATGTATTACCAAAAAGCCAAACAATATGACTTTACATGGGTCACATATGTAGTGCAAATAATTGTACAATTGTCTTGAATCGCAAAGCCACTCTATGAAGTATATCATTGATGTGATGAACCACCCACTATCAAATGTATTGAGAGGGTATGTCAGATGTATAGATGTGAACATTTATGATATATCCAAGGGGATTGACACCAAGAGGAACTAATCAAGTGTTTCAAGAAATGTCTCACTAGATTGATGGAGCTAGATATCCTCTAACGCTATGCTAGTCTACAACTAAACTAGATGTTGATATGAGAAATGCAACAAAAGTCTTTATCTCCATTCATTTTATGTGTTAGTTTGAAGAGCCTATAATGGATGAAGATGTGGTTTTGATGAAGAGGTTTGTATTATTCTAAATTGTGTGTAATTGAAAAATTACATCTCTCTCTCTCTCTCTCTCTCTCTCTCTCTCTCTCTCTCGGAATAGGGGGTTTCCATCGAAGGGGAAATCACCTATTCCCATCATTGACCCAAGGGTATAGTACATGTATGCATGTTCGCTCTATGATGACCAGATGCAAACACTCCTAGAAATGTCCTCTATGCTCAGGTCCACCACCTATCATTTGTTCACCATAGAATGTACGGGCTGCACTTCATCGATTACAAAATCGGAGAGCATAGGATGATGAGGGCCTACAAAATGAGCACTTTGGACATGCGAAGGAGGTCTTAGCTCTGGTGCTAGCGCCGATATTCAAACAAGCTGTATGCACAGCTTCCCACCTGCTTGGAGCACCACCACTATTGTGCCAATACACAAAGCCAAGGACCCTATGGACATTGGGAATTATTGAGCCCTCGTGATTGGCCATACTCTAGCCAAATTTTACGTGTTGATATTAGAGAGGTAGCCCAATAGTCATATAGAGGCACGGGGGTAGTGAGCACTAGGACAGGCACGATTTTAGAGGTAGCACTCTACATCTATCATATACTTGATTTTGCTCAAGCTATTGAGCTTTGTAGATAAGTTTAGCACTCAACAAACTCCCTAGCACGCCATTTGCCCAAGCCCTTTGAGGCCTTTTTTGGTATACTCTTGTACTTTGTCCCATAGGCCTGCGAGGCCCTTTCGGACATTAATATACCTTTCTGACTCTCTCCCTCCCTCCCTCCGTCCCTCCGTCCCTCCCTCTCTCTCTCTCTCTCTCTCTCTCTCTCTCTCTCTCTCTCTATCATTGTGCTAAATCCAATCTCATTGATAGAGAACCATGCATTCAAAGTATCTTGAATCTATAAGGAGGTGATGGCGTTATTTCCCGACAAAAAGCAACTACCCTTCTTCTTCCTTTCTAATCTTATTTTTTTGTCCCTCTAGGGGTCTCTAAAAGTCCCTTGGAGGGACTTCCTGTCCCCCTAGGGATCAGATAAGAGAGATTAAGAGGCTGCTATGCATGCATATGATGTGGAGCTTAGAGCAAATTTTCAACATCCCACTATGTAGCTAAGGCAGCAACAAAGGTATAAGTATTGGGTACATGTGGGGGCTATCCTTTGCATGTTTTTGACTTGGGTGCAATATATATTCTATACCTTTGGCTATCCTTCTTTTTCTTCATTACTCAATATCTTTTTCTTCTTTTGAGTTGTTCTTGCACACATATCCTTTGTCAAAGTTATTCCACTACGTAGGGTTTGGCTATAAAAAAGTAATCTAGCTTCTATATTTAGAGTATATTTATTAATAGATAATTTTGCCATCATACCTCCCACTTCTTCCCACATTGTATCACTTTTAAAATATTAATTGTACCCAAAATATTGCTTTCATGTTCAAATAAAATATCCCACTAAGAGAGCTAAGATTATTATTTAGCCTCTCTACTCTATCAAGTAGATGGAGGAGAGCGAGATGCTATTGAGGAATACCATTTGGACGCCTTCTAGATATTGTAGTACCATTTCTCCAATGAGGATACCAAATAGGATTTGGTCAAATCCAACCCCCTAAGCAAATTTCAATCCACCCATTGGAATCATGCAAAGCACACATGACTCCAAAACTTATACCTCAAGGAGGTTAGCCACTACCCATGGAAATGGTTATTGCAAACTCTTCCAAGTATAAAATTTACATAGTCCCACAAATACCCAATAAGCTATCTACTAAGGAGGGGGAAGAGAGAGCGAGAGAGAGAGAGGGGGGGGGTGAGAGATTCATTGAGAGCCCAAAATTTAGTTAGATGGCTCGGTTGGGATTAGTGAGAATCTAAGATTCTTTTTTACCCCTAGTGAGAATCTAGGATGCCAAATATCAATCAAATGGCTTGATTCAAGTTAGCGAGAATCTCTCATGCGTTGTTGCCTCATAGAGGCTACTTATTGTCATTCTAAAAAATCTAACAATACATCTAGGTTCCTCGTGGCTCTCGGGGGGGTCACTCATCATATGTAACCCTATCACGTGAGTTCAACAAAAGGATATTTTTTATTCCTAAATTTTATAGAAATAAATATACATAAGGGACTATTTAAAATAGTTTTGGAAAAAATTTACAGATTTGTATAGAAAAGGGTACATTTTATTAATAAAAAAATTACAGATAAGGGATTTTAAATATAGGCCTTGAACGCACGTGATATAGAGGGTTTATACATAGTGACCCCCCTAAGTCGTGGCTATTTACAGTTATGGGCAAAGGTGACGGATGGACTTACATCATTTAGTGACTCTGCTTAGGTGGATCACCAAGAAACCTTGGTTATATTAGGTATTTAGAAAGCCTGAAGACATAGTCCATTGTACAACAAATCAAGTGTACCACATGTTGGTGAAAGGGAAAAGTTGGCTCAGTCAGAAGGGTAATCCGGTTTGGCACACTTGGAAGAGTGGGGCCGTGGAAGGAAATACTTTTGTTGAACTAGTGCTCCAAGATTCCATATCAAGGGAAGGTTTTTATCTAGCACATGCTAGTGGGAGGCCTACCCATGGGAGACCAATTACAAAAGCAGTGAATTCCTTCTAGTAATTGTCTATTCTGCACTACATCCTTGGAAGCTTCTCTGCATCTCTTCATTTCATGTTTGATGGTGGCTTGAAGGTGTGAGATTTCATTTCTTGCATATGGACTCTATTAAGCAATAGTCCCATCATAGCTAAACACTAGGGTTTTAGCAAGATTTGCATGGGCTGGATAAAATTTTGGCTAGAGTATCGCCAATCACAAGGGCTCAATAATTCCCAATCTCCATAGGGTCCCCGGCTTTGTGTATTGGCACAATAGTGGTGGTGCTCCAAGCAGGTGGGAAGCTGTGCATACAGCTTGTTTGAACATCGGCGCTAGCACCAGAGCTAAGACCTCCTTCGCATGTGCAAAGTGCTCATTTTGTAGGCCCTCATCATCCTGTGCTCTCCAATTTTGTAATCGACGAAGTGCAGCCCGTACATTCTATGGTGAACAAATGATAGGTGGTGGACCTAAGCATAGAGGACATTTCTGGGAGTGTTTGCATCTGGTCATCATAGAGGGAACATGCATACGTGTACTATACCCTTGGGTCAGTGATGGGAATAGGTGATTTCCCCTTCGATGGAAACCCCCTATTCCGAGAGAGAGAGAGAGAGAGAGAGAGAGAGAGAGAGAGAGAGAGAGAGAGAGAGAGAGAGAGAGAGAGATGTAATTTTTCAATTACACACAATTTAGAATAATACAAGCCTCTTCATCAAAACCACATTTTCACCCATTATAGGCTCTTCAAACTAACACATAAAATGAATGGAGATAAAGACTTTTGTTGCATTTCTCATATCAACATCTAGTTTAGTTGTAGACTAGCATAGTCTTAGAGAATATCTAGCTCCATCAATCTAGCATAGCCTTACTCAAGTTTAGCCGTGTATGTAATAGAATTTTTTTAGCTAATGATAGTTGAGCATATAAGTTTGATAGGCTAACATGCCTTGTCAAAATGTTTGGACCCTTCATTAGAGCATAGTACTATACTTCCACCTTTGGCCCTTGATTTTATGTAACCCTTGGATCACTCTATTCTTGGACCACTCTATCCGTCAATCATTCTATCCCTAGATCAATTTGTATTTGGATCACTTTGATTTTAAATTTATTTTTATGTCTCATCTCATGCACTGCATTCACCTTTGATCTCTTTAGTTCTAGACATCTCCATGCATTTGTAGTCCCTTTTTGTTAAACCTTATGGCCTTTTTTAAGTTTTCCTCATAGGTCACTTCTTCTTTCCAAATTGCTAAGAACTAAATGGAATCTTTTAGCATAAAATATCTTGCCCTTCTTCAGGAGCCCTTCTAGTTGTTCTGACCTCTTAGTCTCTCCCAACCTTTCCATAATCTCAACCCATTCATTATCTAGGGTTTCTTATGATATAGAGCTATGCTACTAATTCTAGATAATCTTTCCACATTTTGCATTACCAAGTTGAGTGTGTTGCAAGCATCAATTCATCCATATGTTCATACCTACGGTGTTGTCACCCCACCAAGCCGAGTCAAGCCAAGCTAATGGCATAGCCCAAGGTTCTTTCTTCGCATTGGAGTGATCTTGGTACAAATTTTTGACTACTTAATTTTAAAAACGAAAGAGAAAGAAGAATTTCTTGCCCACTATGCACTTCCTCTATCAATCCATAAAATGCCTCACTGTTTTATCCAATGTCTAGCTAAAACGTCTTCTTGTTCAATCTGGTGTCTAGATAAGATATCCCATGGCTATGATGTATGTAGCCTCATGATTGATTTACTACATGGTCTATCTTCCTTTGCTTTAAAAGCTTAGAGCTCGAGACCCCGGCCTAAGATTTTGATGTGGAAGCCACATCCCATGATAAAAAATGCTAGCTATTCTCCCAAATAAAGTCCTTAGCTAATATGCCCACAACTTCGAAGCTAGCCTGAAAGAAGGGCAAAACACTCTAGACATATACCATAGTGAGTGCTAGGATATTTTAAGAATAGTAATTTCGCCAAGGAGAGACAACTTCTTCTCTTTCCACTCATGAAATTTAGCTTGAACTTTTTCAATGCTCCACTCGATTCTTTGGTTGATGGTAACTCCAAATCCTAATGGATAGCTTACATACTAAGAAATACTACCCGAAGGGATTTGCAAAAAGCCATAATCAGAGATCCATAGTTGAGGGTCGGCTCTAGCGCAGCCAAAGATTGTAGTCTTGGAGTGGTTGCTCTTGGTGTCCAAAAGTGCTGCAAAGGAAGAATATATATCCATGAGCTTGTCCATGTTAGCCCATTTGCCACCAATATGTTGGAGTTATTGTTAGCAAAAAAGGGGGTGGTCAATCTAGCGAGATTCGAGCTTTGAGCTTTCAAGCTTGTCTCATCTAGGGGGACCTATTTATGTTGACAAAGGCTTGTCACATGGTAGCAAAGAATCTAAAATCCTTCCTGTCCTAGTGCTCACTACCCTTGTGCCTCTATATGACTATTGGGCTGCCTCACTAATATCAACACGTAAATGTTGGCTAGAGTATGGCCAATCACGAGGGCTCAATAATTCCCAATCTCCATAGGGTCCCCGGCTTTGTATATTGGCACAATAGTGGTGGTTCTCCAAGCAGGTGGGAAGCTGTGCATATAGCTTGTTTGAACATCGGCGCTAGCATCGGAGCTAAGACCTTTCGTGTGACAACCCTTTGTCAACGTAAATAGGTCCCCCTAGACAAGATGAGCTCGAAAGCGCAAAGCTCGAAGCTTGCTAGACTGACCACCCCCTTTTTTGCTAATAATAACTCCAACATATTGGTGGCATATGGGCCAACATGGACAAGCTCATGGATATATATTCTTCCTTTGCGGCACTTTTGGATGCCAAGATCAACCACTCCAAGACTACAATCTTTGGCTGCACTAGAGCCGACGAGCCGACGACCCTCAACTGTGGATCTCTGATTATGGTTTTTTGCAAATCCCTTTGGGTAGTATTTCTTAGTATGTAAGCTATCCATTAGGATTTGGAGTTACCATCAACCAAAGAATCGAGTGGAGCATTGAAAAAGTTCAAGCTAAATTTCATGAGTGGAAAGAGAAGAAGTTGTCTCTCCTTGGCCAAATAACTATTATTAAAATATCCTAGCACTCACTATGGTATATGTCTAGAGTGTTTTGCCCTTCTTTCAAGCTAGCTTTGAAGTTGTGGGCATATTAGCTAAGGAATTTATTTGGGAGAATAGCTAGCATTTTTTATCATGGGATGTGGCTTCCACATCAAAATGTTAGGGTGCGGTCGTAAGCTCTAAGCTTTTAAAGCAAAGGGAGATAGACTGTGTAGTAAATCAATCATGAGGCTACATACATCATAGCCATGGGATATCTTATCTAGACACCAGATTGAACAAGAAGACGTTTTAGCTAGACATTGGATCAAACAATGAGGCATTTTATGGATTGATAGAGGAAGTGCACAATGGGCAAGAAATTCTTCTTTCTCTTTCCTTTTTAAAATTAAGCAGTCAAAAATTCTTACCAAGCTCATTCTAATGTGGAGAAAGAACCTTGGGCTATGCCATTAGCTTGGCTTGACTCGGCTTGGTGGGGTGATGACACCCTAGGTATGAACATATGGATGAATTGATGCTTGCAACAAACTCAACTTGGTAATGCAAAATGTGGAAAGATTATCTAGAATTAGTAGCATAGCTCTATGTCATAAGAAACCCTAGATAATAAATGGGTTGAGATTGTGGAAAGGTTGGGATAGGCTAACTTAGGTCACAACAACTAGAAAGGGTCTTGAAGAAAGACGATACTAAAAAAGGGCCCCACCCTCCGCCCTCGCCAGCCCTACCCCCAGCTTCCCCCCCCCCCCCAGTTGTCAACCTCTTTTAACACGTCCTGAAGTTGTACCAAAAGCGCCTTGTGTGTCTTCAGCTCTTGCATTCTGTTGAGGAGTATCTGCACATGTGAATTGTTTGTGAATGCCTTGACTTCTACAAAAGTCTATGAATGCTGAAGACATGTATTCACCTCCTCTATCTGATCTCATGACTTTGATCTTTCTGCCTGTTTGGTTTTCCACCATGGCTTTGAATTCTTGAAATCTGGAAAACACTTCAGATTTCTCTTTCAGAAAGTAGACCCAACAATATCTGTTGTCATTGCTGAAAGTCAAGTAGTAAAGTGGACCATTGATGTTGCGGGTTTGGGCATAACAACATACATTTGTAGAGCATTTGTATGTATCAAATCAATAATACCTCATGCTCAAAAGGTACTTCTATCGAAGTTGGTTCACTTTTGTTTGCTGAAGCAGCATGCTTCGCAAACTTTTCCAAGAAACTATAGCTTAGGAATCCCGATTGCCATATTCTGATTCCTGAGATTTAGCAATCTCTTGAAATTGACATGACCATATCTCTTGTGCCATTTTGTGGACAGTGGCATCTGTTGCGGTTGAGCTGACATGGCATGTTTCTCTAGTACTGTAGCTAGCATTTCGTACAAGCGTCCTTCCTTGACACCTTTTCCTACTAGTTGAAATCTTATGGATTTATCTCTGATAGTGCATTCATTTCCATCGAAGATGACTCGGTAGTTGTGTTCCATCATTTGACCTACTGACAAGAGGTTCATGCTGAGCTTTGGAACATAGAGTACATCTTTCACCAATCCTTTCGTACTAGTGAAATTGTTCATAGGGATAATGCGGTTCCCTTGAATTGGATTCGGTGTATTATTTGATGTGTAGATGACATTAGTTTGAGTCTTGACCTTCTAATGGTTTCATCTTTGTAAACCATTCCTGATGATTTGTCATGTGAGATGATGCACCGATGTCAATATACCAAGGGTCTCATTCTGCTTGGTCGACTTTTTCCTTATTTGCAAGACACATATTCCCATGTTCATTTGCAAAATGACTGTGACTAGAATGTCCACCATGATGATTTCTTCTTCTACAGAAATTCCCTCGATTACTACTAGATTGACCGCCTTGGTCGTACTGCTTCTTGCGGTAATCTCTTTCATAGTGTCCAAACTTATGGCAGTAGTTGCACTAGATGTTTGACACATTGGTGGATGCATTCCCTCGTCCTTGGAATCTTCCTCAATTGGAATGATTTCCTCTTTGTTGATTCTGATGTTGAGGATGATGTTGACTTTACTGATGACTTTATTGCTAATGATAAACGCTTCTCTGGAATGATCTGCATCTGCCTCTGCCTCTGCCTCTACTTCTGTCTAAAGCTATGAATGCCTGATCATTAGAATGACCTTTGCGTGCATGAATGGCCTGAGTCCTGAGTTCTTCACCAAGTAAGACTAACTAAAGTTCTTCTAGTGTCAAAATTTGTCATTAAATGGCAATACTTTGGACTAGATTCTTGTATCCCTCTCCTAGTCCATTCGGGATGACTTGAACCATTTTTACTAGATTCATAGTCTCTCTTGTTGCTACGAGTTGATTGTTGTAGTCTTTGATCTTGAGTACGTAAGCATGATTGGTTCCGCTGCTGTTGCGAAAACTCTGGTTGATTTGGTTTCTCAATGTGAGAATCCTAAAAGTGTTCTTGGACTCATAGAGAGCTGCAAACATATTCCATGCTTCTTTTGATGTCTTGACAGTGTTGAGTTGTCCTAGCATGACATCTTGCACATTCTGTCTGATCAGATGATATGCAACTTATCTTTCTTATCCCATTTTGCCTGTGCTCGGGCAATGGCATGATTTGCTATTGGTGCGGAAACTATTTGTGTAGCTGGAGATCCCACTGTAGATCCCACTGTTGGTGTCGTGATAACAGGTGGAGTAGAGCTACTACTAGCTGGATTGTCCAATGGTCTAGGTGTAGATCTATCGCCATACTCTGATTTGTCCTGAAGTACAAGAATGGTCTCCATTCAGTATTTCCATGTGTCATAATTGGAGTTGTCTAGCTTAGCGGATGGCTCCAGATTGAGGTTGCTAGTTGATAGACATGGTGCAAGAAATGTACTCAAAGTATCGTGAAAAATCACTGTTTGAATCACCTACAAAACACTAACTGTGGCAAGTGAAATCTGAACTGTCGGTGAAGGTAGAACTGCAATATATATAATCCGATCTGAATTACAAGGCTTGTGGCAAATGATGTCGAGAATAGCCAAGAGGCTTTATAAGGATTGAAATAAAGTGCCATGAAATAGCCAAATAGGCTTTACAATGATGGCATGTTTGTGTGAAATCAAATAATGTGCTATCTACCCACTGATCAATTGGCAATGCCTGAGCTAAACACTCTGAAGTCTGCTCATTGAACTGATGAACGTCAGGTTTCAAGTAATGTGATGATCTGAAACCATATGTGGGTGTAGGGACTGACTCTCGGGGGGTGCACTACTAAGAAACCCTATGTATCACGTGCGTTCAAAGGGTATTAAAAAAAACCCTCAACTAAAATTTCTCCCACAATAAAAACACTCCTCTTTACTTATGAACTAAGTGAATTTTTTCAAAAATTGAATTAAAAAACCCCTCCTATTATTGTAATTTTGTTAAATTTTACCAAAAAGTTGGATTAAAATACCCCTCCTTTTGAATGCACGTGGTACACTAAATGTTTTTAGGTGAACCCCCCGAGGACTGCTGACTCCGAGTAGGAACTAGTCGGGAATTTCAGGCATGGCTAAGATTGGCAACTTGGGGAGGTTCAAAGTGTTCCCTCTATGGCAATCTAGTCTACTTTGATATAGATCTATACCAATCGTCGATTGATGAAAGAACAACAAAATAATTTCTTTTCTTTGGTTCTTTTTATGTGCTGGGTCAGATGCATCGATGTAGAGGCTGATGTGTGTGTAGGAAGTGGAATTGTCAGTGAGGCTCAAAAGTGACTGATACTTGCATCGAAATGTGCACGTGATGTGACGAGCACGTGGAGCACAAAAAATCAATCGTTTCACCTTTTTTGTAGCACCCTCAAATTCCTCCTAGGTCAAGAGGTACGGCTTGATCTAGGTGGAGGGGAAAAAAAGAGTGAAAATGCACAGTGATGATGTGGCACTGTGCAAGTCACATGCAGTGATGATGTGGCATTGTGCTTAGCAAGAGGTGTGCCTATGGAGCCTTGTGCTGAGGTGGCAGAAGTGGTCACATGCAAAATGCTAAGTGTGCCAAGTAGGGGCTCTGAGTGCCACGTGGTTGATGATGTGTCACTACCTACCTACTGACTAGGATGCTCATGTTATAGTGCTGACTGGTGGACCTGCTATTGATGACGTGTCATTGATGACATGGACTACAGACCTGGCAGTGCTGACATGGTGCCTACATGGTAGGATGATGTCAATGATGATGTGGCACCAGCGGGATGCTGCTAATGTGGCACTGTGGATAAGGCTACCATGTGGCAACCCTTTGACCACACCTGTGTGTGTGGTGACCCTGGGTGGATAAAGGTTTGTACCACGTGTCAATTTTGTGGCCATACCCTAGATGCTTCTTATCTTGCCATGTGTCATGACATGGAAAGCCAAAATCTTGAGGATTCCAACGGAATCTTTGGGATTTCGTCATCTTTCGTGAAGCTTGGTTATAGGAGATCTTTGTTGTAGGGCGTATGGCGGCTCATTCGAGGCTTTGGAGAGGCTGATGGAGGCATCATTCATTTGAGGAGCTAGGAGATCCGTTGGAGCCTTTGCATGGTCTTGAGGTAATGTAGCTGTTGAGTGGATGGTGTCTTGTAGCGTGGAGAGTTGACAGGAGCTGTTGCTTGTTTGGCATAGGATGCTAGGCCATTGTCACTATCTACTGTTGGTGCAGCCTGTGGATGGTCGGGGTGTCCATTGCTGTGTGATGGAGTGTTGCTCATGGAGCATCACAGATGAGTGCTGCTCATTGGCCGTGAGCCTTAGACGTGTTCCAGGAGATGCGCCTTTGGAGGTCGCTATTGGAGCTGATCGTTTAGCCGCCTTTGGAGATGCTTGATCATTGCTAATTTTGTCGTTTAGGAGTCGCCTGTGAGGACGAGGAGGTCATTGGTAGAGCGGCTGTTGACGCTACTTCATAGAGAAGGGTGGCACTCGACTGAGTTGTGGAAGCCTTCATTGGAGATGCTCTTGTTTGCGGCTGTGTGCCTGTGCTTTGTGTAGTTGAGTCTGAGTGGTAGTCCGTGACTATATATGCCCAAAGCTGTCTGCCCTTGATCAAGAGGTCTTGACTGCTGCTAACATCATCATTGAGCATCTAAGGCAGCTCCTTATCTGTCTCTCTCAATGTGTAGAGTGCTTGACATGCTAGCTGAGTTTGCTAATTAGGTCTCAATTTTTGCAGAGAATAGCACAATAGCACACTCTCTCTCTCTCTCTCTCTCTCTCTCTCAAAAGACTCAAAAATGATATCTCTATTTCTCAATTTGTCTTACAAGAAGGATGGCGCCTCAGCGGAAGGTAGAACCATGCTTTGATACCATGAAAAAATATGAAGAGGGGAGAGGAGAAGAGTGGAAATGAGGAGAGAGGGCACAGCTAGAGAGCACACCACAAATGACTAACTATACACTAGATTTAGATGAAAATGTAGAATATATACAAACCCATTTAGGGTTAGGGTTAGGGCATCTAACCCTTTCCTTTATAGTACTCTATTGGTTTAGTGCTATGCACATATGATCACATTATGGTGCTATGCACATATGATCACATGATGTTGAGCGTGATCTCTCAACAAAAGAGGCCATAGACGCTTGATAATAAGAGCACCTTGTGTCCACACAAAGACCGGACTACTTCTTTAGGCCTTCTTCAAGGCTAGAACTAGAACCCCCCTACACTAAATCTCAAGGGGTGCACTACTAAGAAACCCTATATATCATGTCTGTTTAAGGGGTTTTTAGAAAACCCCTCAACTAAACCTTTTCTGTCAATTCCCCTTTTTACTTATGAGCTAATGGATTTTTTTCAAAAGTTGAATAAAAAAACCCCTCCTATTATTGTAATCTTGTTAAATTTTTTTCAAAAGGTGAATTATAATACCCCTTGTTTTGAATGCATGTGGTACACTAGCTTTTTTTAGGTGAACTCCTCGAGTACTAAATAAGGTAAAATACCCCCTCATATATTGACCTAGGTGGTTCCCCTATCCCCTTCTTGGGGCTTAATCCTACTCTAACTTCAATAACAACCTAATAGTTTGTGCACTACTAGGGACTGTATTATTTTTTAAGGGAGGTCTCTTTCAATCAGATGCCTTTTCAAGAATCCACTTGATCGATATGTTCTGAGATAGTTATCCTAAGCCCCAAGACTAGGGGATTGTTATAATAATACAAAAAATAGTCAAACTCTAAAGATCATCAACACAACCTGAAGCCAATAAAACACCTTAAGATTAAACTAAAGGAAAGTTGGAAATAATGTGACATAAATGTTAAAGTATACTAGTTAATTTTATATAATGATTAAAGCTAAAAACGTCGCCATAAATTACTCCAATAGTAGGATTACATAGCTTACTAAAACTAGGTGAAAATCAGTTCAACAGGTCTGATTTGAACAACTAGAAAAAGCAAATCTAATTTATCTCTCTCTAATACAAATTTGAATGAGACTTTAGTGATGGGAGAGGAGGAAGTGTGGCCTGTAAATAGGCTAAAAAGGGCTAGGGCGTAGGCTTAGTGATGGGAGAGGAGGAAGTATGGCCTGTATATAGGCTAAAAAGGGCTAGGGCGTAGGCCTAAAGTAGGCTGCCCTTACTGAAAATAAAGTAGGCTGTCCTTACTGAAAATAAGTAAAATCCCCATGGGGTGGTTGGCCCTTAAGCTGGCCAACTAGGTTGACTAGACCTTGGTTGGCCAATTAACTACCCTACTATTGACAATGGGTTGTGTTAGTCAATTTACAAAGCATCCAAAGCACATCAAGGGCAAACTACATTATGGGATAATCTTAAAGTAGGAAGACGAGTGCAGCTATCTCAAAAAGGTAACATTGATTTTGTAGGAAGCAAAGATGGAATATCAAATAACAAGATATTCCCTCTCATTGGGATTTTGATGTGTTTCTTGGGTCAGTAAGAAATAACCATGCAGTAGTAGCCTATTTACAAAGTTCCTTCAAGAAACCAATCTCTAGTGTAATGGGATGGATCATCAAACTTGAGTGTGTAATATTTGCCTTCACAAGTGCTAGATCCAAAGAATAGTTAGTAGTAGTATACTCAAGAACCCAAACACATTTCACATCGTTTTGGTGCAAGATCGGATTGAAAGTGTGTTATACTTGTACTTTTGTTGCCAGAAAGTTCCTTCAAGAAACCAATTTGTCTAGTGTAATGGAATGAATCATCAAACTTGAGTGTGCAATATTTGCCTTCATGAATCACAAGTGTTAAATTAAAAGAATAGTTAGTAGCAGTATACTCAAGAACCCAAAGACATTTCACATCATTTTGGTGCAAGATTAGATTGAAAGTGTGTTAGACTTGTACTTTTGTTGCTAGATTTTTGAATGACTCTCTCATGGCAAACCTTATATAGGAATACTCATAGTGTAGGCAATGAATCAACTAAGTAATATTAGACATATACAAAACACTATAGTTGTTATAATTTGTGACTATTGCCTTCAACATTTGATGATCTAAGAGAGCCTAGAATTTTCCATATGGTGTTTAAATGAAGGTCATTCTATCTCATTGAGCACAAGATATTATGACCATGCAAGTTTCCGAATTGCTATATAGTAGCATTTTTTAAAGTTCTCCCATGGTTGTTTATTTGATAGCTCTAATGAAACATTTTCTAGAAAGCTCTTCCAAGCGAGCATAGATATGGTCCAATACATTAAGGAGACATTAAGTAGAGTATCACCAAGTTGGAACAAAGCAAGTTTAGGGAAGATGCCCATACAGCTTGTGCAATTTAAAATAGTTAAAAATTTTCTATTATATGACTCGATGCATCTCAAGCTAGGAGTGCAAGCACCTATGGAAATATGGAATGTTCAAAGTGACAACTAGAAAAGTAAGCGAAGGTAAAAAAGGGAGCTTCGCATGTGTAGACATCGTCATCTTACAAGCAACCAATTGTTTCAAAAAAGCACATTAGCATCAAATTGTGACCATCATGGTCCCCACCTTCAAGTGATCTTCCTATGCATGGCTCCAAATCTTTAGAGTACGAGGAAAAAACTATTGGTAGTGGCAAGGTATCATGGCTAGCTTGTTAACACAACATCTATACAAGTACTAGCGAGAGAAGCCATTCAAGCTTTATATTGAGATGCAAAAGAATAGACTTTATGAGAATTCCATTAACAAGGTCTAGAGTCATTAAATAAAATATTATCAGCTCAAAACTCACATGTTGACTCACAATACTTTTTTTTTAGTTTACATAACATTGTTGTCCATCATATATACTAGCACTCACAATACTACTTGGTCACTAAGGTCTATATCAATGTATTTTTTTGTATTTAAATGGTACCTTTACAACATAGATTTTTGATCTATTGAGGTCTATACCAACGTATTATTTTGTAAATTTACTATCAAACATGGATGACTATACTAACTATCCCATTTCAATGTATATTTCAAGTAGACTACTGGGATTTTATAGTCAGATTATTATTTTTCCACAAACTCCATAAAAAATTTAAGTCAAATCTTATTTTTGCACAAATTCCATCAAAATTTATGGCAAAAAACTAGCCATTCTCTTGTAATACATGTAAAATTGATCGAAATGATTAAAATGGTTTGAAGTAAGTTAATAAGATTGTGAAAACTAAATATACATTTGGAATTTATAGCTAAAGATCTATTTGTTATTAATGGAAACAATGTTGACAAAGAATAACTCAAATCAAACCAATTTTTTAAACAAACATTATGTAAAGAAAGAGGGAGAGAGATAGGAGACTCAAGTTCAGCTTTCTTCTCAACACACAAAAGAGAGAGAGGACACAAGGTTGGAGGGTGAAGCCTTTCTTCACTTTTGCACACAACAACAATACAATAGAAGAGGGAAATACCCTATATGTCAAAACCTAGAATACGTGGTTCATATGTGAACCCAAACCAAAAACATACGTGGTAGTCTAACTACACCACGAGTACAACTAACATAGACGGTGACATAAATGATAGTCATCCAGGAGATATGTTGGGGATAGAGCTTGATATCTCAACACTCCCCCTCAAGCTCAAATCCATCTCACGTACACCAAGCAAGCTCCTAAATCGGCGAAGCTTCTCGGTACCCAATGCCTTCGTAAAGATATCAGCCACCTGCTCCTCAGTGCTGACATAGACAAGATCAATCTCACCAGCTAGAACCTTCTCTCTCACAAAGTGATAATGCACCTCAATGTGCTTCGTTCTAGCATGATAAACAGGGTTATTAGCAAGCATGATGCTGCTAATGTTGTCACAATTAATGACAACTGCTGCATGAACTGACTGTCCCATATCTGCAAGTAGCTTCCGTAACCAAGCTACCTCACATGCAGCCATTGCTGCACCCCTGTACTCTGCCTCTGTGCTCGACAAGGCAACTGTTGGCTGCTTCTTGCTGCTCCAACTGATGGCACCACTCCCAAGGGAAAACATAAAACCACTAGTAGATCTCCTGTCTGAGACACTACCAGCCCAGTCAGCATCTGTGTATCCATGTACCTGTAATGCACACCTAGCTTCATAAAACAGTCCATAATGCAATGTGGACTTCACATACCGCAGTATGCGCCTAGCCGCATCCAAATGTGGCTTCCTCGGTGCCTGCATAAACTGACTCACCAGCCCCACAGCATAGCTCAAATCTGGTTTGGTTATAGTCATGTAAATCAAGCTACCTACTATGCGCCTGTACATAGTAATATCTTCAAGAAGCTCACCTGACTCTGCATTGAGCTTCACATTCTGCTCCAATGGAACAGAGATAGGCTTACAGCCTGTCATCCCATATTTGGACAACATGTCCAAACCGTATTGCCTTTGCAACAGCCATATCCCACTCGGGGATCTAATAACCTCAATGCCCAAGAAGTAACGCAGCTCTCCCAAATCCTTCATCTCAAATTTCTGCTTCAACAGCAGCTTCACTTCATTAATGTCTGCATCACTATCACCTGTAATAATCAAGTCATCAACATAGATGACTATAAGCACAATCCCTCTGTTTGTCCTTTTCACATAAAGTGAAAAATCTGAATTGGAAATCTGAAATCCAATAGTGACAAGATATTGCCCTATCTTGTCTGACCATGCCCTCGGCGCCTGTTTTAAGCCATACAAGGCTTTGCGCAACCTGCATACAAAATCGGGGTGTGCTTTATCCTCATAACCTTCTGGCTGCATCATATAAACCTCTTCCTGCAAGTCACCATGCAAGAAGGCATTTTTCACATCCATCTGATGCAAAGACCATCCCTTTGCAGCAGCCATAGCAATTACTGCTCTCACGGTTGCCATCCTTGCAACTGGGCTGAAAGTTTCCTCATAGTCAATTCCATATGTCTGTGCAAAACCTTTGGCAACCAATCTTGCCTTGTACCTGCTAACAGACCCATCAGCATTGTGCTTTACTTTGTAAACCCACTTGCAGCCAATAGCCTTCTTATCATGAGGCAAAGGCATCAAATCCAAAGTGTGGTTTGCATCCAAGGCAGCCATCTCTTCATCCATAGCTGCTTCCCAATTTTTATGCCCTGCTGCATCCTCAAAACATGTGGGCTCTGGCTCCTCTAGAACCTTGACCATATAAGCATAGTGATGTGCTGTATACCCATCATATCTCAGCCTGTCAACTGGATACTTAATACGAGTGGACCTCCGTACAACTGGATCAGTTGCAGGAGTCTTTAAATCATGCCTGCTTTTCCTTGCACCAGGTGTAACAACAGAAGGAATCCCAAGTTCCTCATCAAGGCTCATTTCAGAGCCACTTGACTCTCCATCAACATGAGAGCTACCAGCAGACACATCAAACACTGGAGCATGGTCCACTTTTTCTTTTCCCTTATGTGATACCTGCACAACACTATCAGGACTGCCATGTGACGATTCACTAGATCTCAATCTCCCTGTCCATGCATTAGATCCACTAGTAGAGGACTCTCTGGGTCCACTCAAGGCTTGAGATTGCTGCTCTGCATTTATTGCAGCATTCCCATTTCCTGCATCTGCATCTCCTACCATAACAGTTGGTGCATACCAGCTGCTCATTTCATCAAAAACAACATCTCTGCTCACTTGCATTTTGCGGGTGGAAGGGTTATAACAGCGATACCCTTTCTGGTGCTGAGCATATCCAATAAAGATGCATTTTTCTGCCTTTGGATCCAGCTTTGTTCTCTTCTCATCAGGAACATGAACATAAGCTATGCAACCAAATACCTTCAAGTGAGAAATATCTGGTTTTTGGCCTGTATACATTTCTTCAGGCGTCATACCATGGACAGCTGCAGTGGGGGTTCTGTTCATAATATAAACAGCAGTTGCTACTGCTTCAGCCCAAAAATAATCAGGCATGTTTTTCTCATTTAGGATCGCCCGTCCTACTTCTGCAATATGCCTGTTCTTCCTTTCTGCAACCCCATTCTGCTGAGGGGTAGACCTGCATGAGTACTTCCTTTGAATTCCCTGTTCTTTCAGATATTCACAAAATTCTTCTGAAAAGTACTCTCCCCCTCCATCAGATCTTAGCACTTTAATATGCACACCTTTCTCTTTTTCAACCATGGCCTTAAAAGCCTTGAAATGGCTGAACACTTCACTTTTGTGCTTCATAAAATAAATCCACACCTTCCTAGTGTAGTCATCAATAAACGTCACATAATAATGGCATCCACCAATAGAAGCAGCTTTGGTTGTCCAAACATCTGAATGGATCACTTCCAAAGGTCTTCTGCTCACCTTAGCATTTTTGGGAAATGCATGTCTGGCCTGCTTACCCATTTGACATGCTTCACATACCTTTTGCATTCCCTCAACTCTGAATTTAGGCAAACCTGCAACAATGTTTTTCGTTTGCATAGATTTCAGCCTTTGTATATTCACGTGCCCAATGCGCTTGTGCCATATCTCAATATCTGCAATGACACCTCTCCCATGCGCAAACATAGCAGCTTTCACCTCAGGCATATCAGCATCCAAGGTGAACATTCTTCCATTTTTGTTGCCTTTCGCAACCAAGCGGCATTTATTTTTCAAGTCCTCAACGAAGCATCCATCAGGGTTAAATCTAACCTGCAGACCTTGCTCAACCATCTGGCCAACTGAAACCAGGTTCTTAGTGATTTTTGGAACATGAAGTACATCTGCCAAGTACTTTGTTTTGCCATCCTGCATAGCCAATGGCACTTTACCAACTTGCGTAATTGGGTGCGCAGTATCATCACCTGTTTCAACATAACCTGGCTTATCCAAATTTCTGACATCATGAAACCACTCACCATGACTGGTCATGTGGTTAGAGGCACCTGAATCAACATACCAAACATCATTGCAAGCTGCAGCATCTCCTGACATGGAGTTAACCATATGCTGCATCACAAAAAGGTGCTCATTTCTGTCGTCACCATGCCCACTTGATGATGCATAGTTGCTTTGCTGCAACTTTCCACTTTTGATGTCATTCTGCTTTTTATAGCATGTATTCTCCTTGTGTCCAGGCTTTCCACAATAATAGCATTCTGTGCTGCTATTTACTTGCTGGTTCCTTTGCCATGAACCACGGCCTCTTTGGCTCCCCCTGCCTCTAGAACTACCACGTCCTCCTCCATAGGACTGGTTTTCCTGTTGTTGCTGTTGGTTCTGATTTCCTGCACGGCCACCAGAACGGCCTCTTCCTCTACCCCTGCCTCTACCTGTATTCGAGTAGAAAGCAGTCTCTTGAGAAGTTGAGGTGGCTGAACCACCATTCCTTTGCTCTTCACTTAGCAAGAGAGCAATAAGTTCCTGAAAATCAGGAAATGTTTCACGGACTCCAATGGATGTCCGAAATTGTGCATAATCTTTCCCAAGACCATTCAAGGTCACGGACACTAAGTCCTCATCATCAACAGGTGCTCCAATGGAGGCAAGAGAATCTGCAAGGCCTTTCACCTTCAAGGAATACTCATTTATATTCAGATTTTTCCTTTGCACATTGTGCAACTCCTGCTTTAGCTGCATCTTTCGTGCTTTGGTATTTGTGCTATACAGCTTCACCAATGTATCCCATGCCTCCTTAGGCGTCTCTAGATCCTGTATATGCACAATCATAGAATCTGAAATGCTAACAGATAGCCAATACAAGCATTTTCTGGCTTTTTCATGCCATTCCTTAAAGGCCTTCAATTCAGCAGGAGTGGGAGCAGTACCCAAAACTGGTTCTGCAGTTTCACCACTGATGTAATCCCAAACTCCCTTTCCCATAAGGAAGTTTGTCATCCTGAACTTCCATGCTTGGAAGTTGTTCTTGTCAAGCTTCTCACTGACAATGGTAGACAGATTCTCAGACATTTTACAAATCACGAATTGCAACAGCAACCTGTAAACACAGCAAATGCCACACAAGGGCAAATAGCAAAACTTCTGCGAAAAGCCTCACAGGGGCAGATCTGCAACACTGACGAAAGTGGTATTTCACCACATAGTCACTTCCTCGTGACGATTTTGCATCAACAGGCAACAGGCATGAATCTGCAACTCCCAATATCTCTGCACATAGGCATACGATGCAATTTCTGTGGCACCTTTCCACCGACTAGCCGCGCGGTGGTCGCACAGCAAAAACAGAGCCTTTTTCTGAGTGCCTGCGAAGAACTTCCGCCTTGAAAACAGGCCCCGAAACGGCCTCAAATCAGAAAAATAAAGTCACTAAGGGCTTCGCCCTCTCCCGCAGCATATACTGCGCTCTCGCCACACCGCGAAGGGCCTCTCAATCTGAAGCAGTGCACTCCTGCACTTTTGGCTGTGCTACCTGCAGAGATTTGCTCCCAAACTCGAAATAGGAAAGCTACACTGGTCCTCTTACCAGGACACCAGAAACTTGGCTAGCTTTCTTGAGCTCCTTACCACGAACAAGGCTCTGATACCATGTAAAGAAAGAGGGAGAGAGATAGGAGACTCAAGTTCAGCTTTCTTCTCAACACACAAAAGAGAGAGAGGACACAAGGTTGGAGGGTGAAGCCTTTCTTCACTTTTGCACACAACAACAATACAATAGAAGAGGGAAATACCCTATATGTCAAAACCTAGAATACGTGGTTCATATGTGAACCCAAACCAAAAACATACGTGGTAGTCTAACTACACCACGAGTACAACTAACATAGACGGTGACATAAATGATAGTCATCCAGGATATATGTTGGGGATAGAGCTTGATATCTCAACACATTATATAATGCCAATTGGCAACATTGATTTAACTAGAGAACTTCTCTATTAATTCCCTTGCCTTTGTGTGTGAATGTGGCATGCTATCAATATTTATGAAAAAACAACTTGGTTTTTGCTTAGTTCATTGATTCTATAGTCCAAAAGATCACTTGAGGTTTTAATGAGCCATGACTCATAACAATGGGTTTGTAACATAGTCCAATACATCCCTTGAGGCTTCAATGAGCCATGACTCATAACAATGGGTTTGAAACATAGAGTCAAAAGTGAAAAGTAGGCTTGGACCAAAATGACAAATAAGGTATATTGAGGTGGAAAGTAGATGTACAAAGACAACCCTTTTCTCCATTTGAAGCCTATCTTTATGTGTTTCATAATGCTAGTGCTTGTGAAGTGAAGGTAGACAAGATTGTATGAAAGGTACCCTTGTAAAAAAGTCCCAGGTAAAGTTGCATTGGAAAGTGGAATGCCAATAGTCTAGCATTTGCTAGTAAAAAAGACAAGTAGCCCAAAAGAAGGTATACTCATTTCCTTTTGGATGCACTAATGGCCACCAGGCCACCTAACCCATCTTCTCTTATCATATGAACCCTTTTTTATGGATGTAAAAAGGGAGGGATGATAAAAGTTAGTCTCATTACATCTGCCAATTTGTCATGGCAATCTTTCATGCCATCCGCATCCAAGGTGGAGACTTTAGCTGGGTGGCAATGGAAATATTTTTTAGCATCTTCAACTATAATCCTTGCAAACGTTATGAGGAATTCGACCACTCACACCATGGATGAGGTTTCTACATCATGAGAGAGAGAGAGAGAGAGAGAGAGAGAGAGAGAGAGAGAGAGAGAGAGAGAGAATGGAAAAGTGGAGATGGGTATATGTCTCGACATGGTTATTTAGCACCATTTTAAGCCCTTACCAAATGATACATTCGTGGAAAGGACTCAATCAATTTATAACAAGAAATTAACATCAACGACTAGATTTGCACCCTTATCAAATGATACATTCGTGGAAGGGACTCAATCAGTTTATGACAAGAAATTAACATCAATGACTAGATTTGCTGACAAAAGAAAAGGAAAACTAAACATTTGCAAATTTGTCCATGTTTCCAAAAGCTTGTGAATGCAACAGCCACACCCTGCTCATCTTTTCTTCCTATAGAATGCAATGTAAGTCGTTGCCTTCTTTTTTAAACCAATAAATGGTAAGATTATGTGATGTCCATAGCATGAATCAATAGGGAACCAATGTAGATCGATGGCGCTCCATGTGCGATGAGCAGGTACTTTGGTGAAGCTTTAGGTTACATGCACAATGCATCTACAAGTCGATCCTATGGCCAAGCCAAGTGCAGGAAAAATTAGCAGTCGAGTGGTTCAACTTTTGCCCTCGCACAAAGAATCTGAGTGTGTTTAGATTTTGCTAGGTTCCCAATTGGAAGCTCATATTTTCCCATTGTAAGCTTGTTGTAGAGCTCTCTTTAATTATCAAAATTTTAATAGGGGTGCAGTACGCAAGACCTGTCTTGAATCACTCGGTGGACATGTTGGAGAGCTTCTAGGTTTACAATTTCTTGATGTGCATGGTTTGGCTATAATTGTAAAATAGACACAAGGGATTCAAGCCATGTGTTATTAATACATGCTTATCGAAGAAGGAAGCATCTCTACACATTCTAGTGCCATGCTTACATCAAGGTCTAATGGATTGAGGAAAAGTTTGATTAAAAACTTTAGGCTAGATTGGAATGCGGCATGGAGAACGTTATTTATGTTTCCCAATAGAGCATGTAAGCATCGTGAAAAGTCAAGGGTCAGATGGACAAGGTGGGCATTCAATTGTAGAAGTACCTAAGGTTTCCATTGAGTCCATTGGTGGTCTCTTTCCAAGTAACAACACGGTCTAGAAAGTCTCAAAAAAGGAGAAATTGAGATTTATTTTTTGTTTTTTATATAACGTAATGTACTTTTTGGTTATTGAAAACTTATGATAGGACAAAGCTTTTCTTTACAAAAAGAAGACTCATTTTGAATTTTAGCACTAGTAGGGAGGTATTTGTGATGACAAAACAAGTGAAACCCACTCTTGAGAGCCTATTTTATTAGTTTCCAACCTGTGCCGATTTTTGGCTATCAACGGGGTGATAACCTGAATATTTCCTAGTAGTTTTGGCTAAACCTTTTGGGATTTTTATTGATATGGACTTTTGATAAGCAATTGTAATTGATACAAGGGGAATGTTAGTTTGAGGTCTGATTTTGATATGCAGGAGTTGTGATGGGAAATGAGTGGGAAGAGGGATTAAGGATTTGGGTAATATGCACTAAGTTAATGGGAAAGAGTTTTGATCCAATAGTGAACATAAAACCTTCAACAACTCTAGCTATTGATGAGGAAGTAGGGTTTGGGAAAGGACTTAATGTCCAGCCAACTAAAATTCCAAATTAGTTGGATTGCTAGTCAATAGGAAAGTAGCTGGGTAGATGTATTGGCAGAATTTCTAATTTGGCAATTTGTGCCATTCAAGTGTCCATTCAAGAGGAAATCAATTTGCTTAGAGAAGGCCCCCATGGGGCAGAAAACACAACTCCTCACAACATGAATCTCTGTTTGCCCGCGATTAGAATGAGTACTTCCCACCAGTGCAAGATGGTTGGTGAGAGTCTTCATTGATCTTGGACTGGCAATTGCCAGTCTATGCAGAAGATAAACCAACTGCAGTGGACGCGTAGGGGCTACTATGGCAGTAGATGGAGGTTTGTCTAGAAGTCACCATTTGGTGACATGCTTCTATCATTAAATGCAGCTTGTAAGTGGAGAAATCAGGCTCCTAGAGGGTGCCTCCTCCCACCCCCCAGATTGCCTCATTTGAGGGCAAATCTTTGGTGATGCTAGCCCCTACATTGATAAAGTGGAAAGCAAGCTCGTACATGGAGATCGTGTGAGTGCTTTGAGGTATCCATAACTTGAATGTTTTTCTTACTACATGGGGACCTACCCTTAGCCTTGTTTTTCCTCAAACACATTGAGTAGATAGCTTGAGATTAAAATTTGTCAAGACTGTTCGCTATTGGATCTGATCGGAATCACGGGCCCATGGTCGGAAGAAGTTAGCTGGACTTTTATCAAAATTACGGGCACATACGGTCCAACACATGCATACTTGGCCACTTCCTATTCGCTACCTGATGTTGCCTATTGTTGGCTGCGTGTGCACTTTTTTTTTTGGGGCAAAAAAAAGTTTGTATTATATTATATCATCAGCAATATGCACAGTACATGTTCTTTAGCATAGAATAGCAAGCCCCCCTGGGGAGAAGTTTTTGTAACAAAACATTTCTGCATGTGCACAATTTCCGCATGGGTTGAGGCAGGGAGCGGCCCTCCGTTCCGTTTCCATTAGCATGTCTAGTGGGACGGAAGCAAAAGGGTGTGGGAGCTTCATCAAATCGGGAGCTAGGGTGGGAGGGAAAAGGGCAGGGTCATAATGGGAGTTAGGGAAGAGGAGCGGGGGTTGGATAGGAAAGCTTAAAAAGCGGTAGTATGTAAGGGGTAGCTGTGACTGGGGAGCACAGTGTGTGGAGAGTGAAGGGGAGCTATGAGTGGAGCGCGTGACTCTGGAGAAAGATCAGGCGTTCAAATTTTATTTGGAAAAAGCGTGACGGAAAAGTCATTCTGTGCGGACGAGTCACCAGCGTAAGGTATTTAGTCACGCAGTCAACCGCTTGGGCTCTGCCAAAAATATCAGTTGTCGTACTTTGGACAGCGCAGCAAATTTAGCTGGCTCATCTAGCTGTCCCCCTTCCATTCAATGCTCCACCGTCCATTCCTCACCTCTAACTTTGTCCTTTTTTTATGGCGCTTCCGACACCCCCACGTACTGCTCATCGGCCACCGCATTTGTCCAGTTTAGCGGTGATCCAGCCCTAATCACACGCTTGTTGGAAGCCGTTCGGCCAATCCCGCCAGATTTAGCTCATTCACCCGTCCACGTTCACCTGCAGTTAAAGGGTAACTTTCGCATTTACCCGCCACATTTGAGGTCATTTACGGCTGCCTTTTTGCCGCCAAATTTGGCTGCACTGCCGACTTCTCCCTCGTACAAAAAGCGCTGCCAATGATTTTTAAATTTTTGGCTGTTTGCGCTACTGGGCCCCCCAAATTTGGCCACGCACCTACCAAAATTAGCAGCTACGCAAGCCCCAAAAAATCGCTTCTTTGATAGCGGCCCCCACCGCCAAAAGCCTTCCACATGTGGACCATTTTTGCGCTTCCCGAATCCCAACACAAAGCTCGCACTCCTGAGTCCTCACTCAGTCCTCGCACGCACAGCCTCTGCAGGTTTTATGTAGATTCTGCTTTCACGCCACCTTTTATATTTTCTTTGGCGGCCGAATATGTCACGATCGGAGCAGCTGCCGTGACGGATGGCCAGCAGTTTTCAGAACGATATTGCTTTCTGTAAGGATTTTGGACAGCGGAAGGCGCCATAGCCAACCAGCTCCAGTTTGCTTCTGCTTCACTCATCTTCTGCTCAATCAAGCTCTCATCAGTATTTGGGCAAGCCAGACATCATCTTCTCAATCAAAAAGACGTTATCATCTTCTTCTTCTCAATCAAAAAGACGTTATCATCTATATAGTCATATGCTTTCGCGCTAAGTAGTGAGAACACTTTTGTTAATTCTTGCTTCTTCTTCATCATCTTCCATGCCTCCTTCGCTCAGCACTCCCCCCCTCCGGCCCTTGACTGTTGCTGCTGCTGCTTCTTCTCCCCTCATGGAGTCGCGCCTCCCTCCTCCCTCCCGTAAAGTACACGTTGTTTACTACCTCAGCCGCTCGGGCCAGCTTGAGCACCCGCATTTACTCGAAGTGTCGATTTCTCCCACCGAAGGCCTTTACTTGCGAGGTAGCCAGCTTCTCTCTTCCTCAGCTCTCATGCCTCAATGCCGTAATTTTGCAGCACATCCTCCATTCTTTTCTATGGACACAAAAGTCTCGCATAGATCGTGATAAACTACGCAGCGTCTCCTCGCTAGCGTCTGCGTGAATTCACGCCGTGAGTTATATGTGAATGGGGCGGTTCGCCACGGCATTATTGTTATCGTGTTTGGAAGTACGCCTTATCTCGCTAAATGCGTGGTTGCAGATGTGAAGAAACGTTTAGCAATGATCCGAGGGAAAAGGCTGGCATCGACTTTCGCATGGTCCTATAAACGGTAAAGCTTATCTCAAACCCATATTTCATTCGTAAAACCAGTCACAGCATTTTCCGGTTCCAGAAACACTGGTGCTGGCGGTTAAGTGAGGCGAAGTGTTGTTTCTGATTTTGTAATGCAGGAGCTACAAGAATGGCTACGTATGGCAGGACTTGTGTGATGACGATTTAATCTTCCCTGCACACGGATGCGAATACGTTTTGAAAGGCTCTGAAATCATAAGCGAAAACTATGGTGGTAAGAGCTCTGTTTGCGTGACCTGGAATACACCTCCCTCCATTGTTTTGAAATCTGCGTTCGAGCTTTCAACCAGGAAATTTGAGCTTTCCCATATGAACATGTAAGCATTGCTGTATCGTGAACGTATACTGAAGGCGGACCGGTTGTCGCAGATAAATGTCGACATAACTCTGCGTTCGCTACTCAAGGAGAGAATCAGCAGGAGCTTCCCCAGACTCGCTGCCAAGAATCTAGTGGTGCTTCTACGAAAACTAACATGTCATTGAAGTACAGCATACTCGACAAGCCCTCGGAAGCTGAAGACGAAGAATATGTTGCCCATGGAGGTTCCATTTCGGATTCCTGCTCTCACATAACCTTCGAGTTTGGCAAGACTAAAAGCGAGAATCTGATCAGTCCCAACAAGAAGCCTCTCCTGCAATCCTCTAGAACGCAAGAAAATTCGTCTCCGAGAGGAAGACTTTATGCGGGAATCGAATCGTCGGACGAGGAGGTGCGAAGCATGCGAGAGCATCTACCCTCGAAGCCAGGTCTGCATGTGAGCATGGTGGAGAACGGCACGGATGCTGCAACTCAGACAGATGAAGAGAATGCCGCAGCGCAACAGATGCAAACCAAAGGATTGATCGAATCTACGAAGAGTAGCGATCAGCGGTTGCTGCAAAAACCTACTGAGCTCAATAAAATCGACATGTCTTCTCCGCCCAATTCATCGTCCTCCGCAACTTCTCCTTCACCGTATGCAAGCGCTTCGGCAGAAGAGAACCCCGGAAGCAGTGATAAGAACGGAAGAACGCAGGCCTCAGCTTGGAACCGAGGCCAGGAGGAACACGACACCGAACCAGCAACACCATCAAAGCAAACCTGTAGAAAGAAATCGGCTAGTGGTTCTCAGGATTCCACCGTTGAGGAGCCATCGCCTCGACCTAGGTCCAAACACTCGGGAGCATTGAGCCTTTTGCAATTCGTTTCTTGTGGAGGGCTGGACATCAAGGAGCAAATCCTCCCGATGTCTCTGTATCTGAAATCCAAGGGTTCGCAGCATCCATCTACAGAACAGCTGTGCGCGGTCTTGTACGCGGGTCAGAATCGATCGTGGAACCCGCTCGGAAGAAAGAATAGTTCGAAGTCTAAAAGCTGCTACGACAGCTTTAAGGAGGAAAGAGCAGGCGGTCATTCGTCTCCAGGATCGGAAAGATCCGTCTCCGACGGTGCGACGAAGGACAGCTGTAGAACACCCCGATCTTTGCCTTCTGAAGCTGATGTTATCAGCATCGGCCGTTCGTCTATCTCAGACAGGTACTGATTTCGGTCAAGCTTTTTGGTCGCAGTGACGATGCAAACGTTTCATTTTTCCCGTATCCTGAGGCGATTTGAGGAGCATGAATGTGATTTTATGTTAAAGTGAGGCGGATTGGTTAGAATTGACGCCAGAGTCTTGTTTTTCAGGAGCACGAATGTGAGCCGGGAGCTAGATTATCAGACGGAATCGCATTCGAAGCTACTAAAGAGCAGTGGCGAGATATTGAAGGGCTCGCCGCGGTTCAGCAGGGAGTTGGAATTCCAAATGGCGGATTCTCCAAAATCGAGAGTGAGGGGGGAGATCAAAAGCTCACCACTGTTTGTGTCCAAGAATGCTGTAAACAAAAGGGGGGTGTCATCATCCGGAGGTATGTGTACTCCACCAAAAACGCCAGGATCGTCAAATGCAGCGTCCGGGGCATTGTCGGATAGAGAAGTGCGAGAAACAGTTAGTGCAGCCAAAAGAGAAAGAGCTGGGAATGAGAGCATGGCTCAGCTGTGGGAGGAATTGCTAGCTCCAAAGGGCGATTTCAAGGATGTAGATCAAAGGTACTTCCTTAGACAATTTGTTTGTTAATTAGCTTCCGCACCTTCAGTGCTTGCTTCTGCAGTGCTCCATATTTACTCAATCTGTTTTGTTTTAGTTATTTGAGTGTTTGCTTCCTGCATTCTGTTTTTAGTGATCAGTGATTGCTTAAGTTTTTGAGATTTGACTTCACTGCTCTCATAGCATACTTTTTAGTAGTGATTGTTGCAAATTTGCAGGCCTCAATATGGTCTTCATGAGACCAATCCCCAGCTCGATTGGGAACGTACCCTGCAGAATGCTCTGGACATGAGCCTGCCTCCTCTTGAGTTGTTGGTGCTACATGAATGCCAGTAAGATAGCTTTTCTCATGGCCAAATTGTTTCATTCTCGAGAGTGTAACAAGGCATGGAAACTAATCAACTACAACTTCTGTATACCTTGTAAACTATAACTTCTGTTGGCTTACTCGATATGTTCACTCATTGATCATTGCACCAATCAGAAGTTCTAGAACTATTTTGTAAACTGTAAACTTTTATTAGATCTTGTCTAGTAACCTTACTCGATATGTTCACTCATTGATCATTACACCAATTAGAAGTCTCTGAGTTTTTTGCAAAGTCAATTTTCTTCCTGTCGGCCTCTCTAACGCACTCTGTCTCTCTTTAGCTTTGCCGACCTTATGGTGCGAACCCATTGTCTTTTTTTTCTTGTTCTAGCTCATGTTTTGCTATACGCAGTTGGGTTGTGTGTTCAATTATGTTGTTTTGTGATTCGATATGTCGATTTCCTCTTTTTCTGTCTAATAGTCACAACTACTCTGTCGTGCGGCCATTGGGTAGGAGTCAGTACTTCATGTGCTCATCATCTAATGACTGATCTTTGCCTGTCCCTCTATCCGTCTGTCTATCTTCTTTACCCGATGCCCAGCAATTAAGACATTAGTAGTAGTAATAAAAACTCCACTTCGTGAGTTCAAACCGTCGGAGTCCCTCCAGGCTCCCGCGGCCCGCCTCCCCGGCCGGTGGCGCTGGGCCCCTCGTGACCAAACTATCGGTTTTTACCCAATTTGTTGTTATTTGGCCCCTCCGTCATCGCTGGAATGTCTCCGCTTCTCGCACGGTACATCGTACATGTTCGCTCCGCTACAGATGCAAAAATCACGAGTGGCTGAACTGAACGGCCCAACATGTGACAGACCATTCGTGCTCCTCCAGTCCTCGGGACTGGCTGGTTTCAGTTTCATATTGTGACCGTGTGACACTTTGACGAACCCGTCGCCTTGAATAGTACACAAGCTGCAGGGAGGATAAAATTCCGATCAATAGTCCAAATCCATTGATACTACAGGACAACCCACCACTAACATTTTGTTGTACAATTAATTAGCGACAGAAAAGACAGCCAGGGAGAGGCGTGCGACGTGCATTTCTTGTTCTTGTATTCTAGAATCTAGACTAGAACTCTCTGTGTCACACTGACTCACACAGTCGCTCTTGTCTACACACAAACTCGCAATTCCTCTCCATGACTTGATTCTCTCCTTATTTTTTAAAGCAATGGGTCTTAGTCCACATCCATACGTTGATTCCAAGTTGTCGCGTTTTGCAGGTATTGCGGCCGAAAGTTCAAAGCCGAGTTATTGAAAGCCCACCTCAAAAGCTGCAATGCCCAAAAATCCAGTAAAAATGCAGTGGGCAAACCGCCAAAGCCAGATGCTAACATCTACCAGCGGCTGCTCAGGGCTTCTCCGCCACCAGCCAAATAGGTTCGTGAGAAGAGTCTTAAGGCAGCTTAAAGCAGAGGAGCGTCGCCATCGCCAGGGTCACTGCATTGTAATTTTAGGCCATAGTTATCGTGATTCGTCAGCCAAGGTCCGCATTTGGTAACAGGTTACTAACTAATATGACTCGCGGGCCTAGATGGCGAATGCTACAGGATGAAAAACTGATTTGCTGTCAGTTAAAAGTCAAGCGGAGTGCCATGCTTTGTTGCACAAGTCTCCATAATCTGGGGTGTGCTCCAAGATCAAGCAGGAGCTAGCTGGAAATTTTGTGGGTATGGGCGCACACCCAGTCAATTTGCTTATCAAATATGCTCAATGTATGTTCAGAATCAAGGGATTTTGCAGGAGCTCCGTAGTGGCTGTGTACCTAGTTCTTAACAAAGGGAATTTAAACGAAAAGTATTTAAGCCCAGCGTACAGGGCCGGTTGGTGGAAGGCAGCAGGCTGCAACCTTTCTCTCTCGTCTTTCTGAATTTGGAATGGAGACCCAAAATTTAAACTGTAAAGGGGCAAGCATAATGATTGATTCTCCAAAATTTTAATGTGATGCGACTCAGTTTCTGATTGATTATCCGTTTAAGAAGATCGCGTGTAGTTTCCGGATTCCGGAATGCGGAAGCATTATGGCATCCTATGGATTGATGTTATGGAAAATGAATCCGCGTCCCTGTAATATACAGCTTCGTTCCGACTGAAACCGTAAGCCGTTGACTAGATCATATGCCGCGTGCATCGGACGGGGAAAAATCGAGATAGTAAATCTGGGGCGAAGATCGGAGTCTGACTGGTAGAATAATTTGGGAAGAATTCGTGGAGAGATTCAAATCTCCCCCGCGTTTTGCAGCTTTCCCAATTCCGGACACCAACTATGGCGTTGAAAATCGATGGATCTGTCGGGCAAGAGCCCGGCAAGTGTGTAGTTTTACGAAATTCTTCCCTGGAATGCATATGCGCGGACAGCGGTCATTATTATGTGACATGACTGGCAGTCAAAATTCAAAGGAAAAAAGTTGCTGAGTGCCAGGCTGCCTCTAATATGAACAAGATGAAATTTATTCATGTGGGAGAGATGGGAAGAAGGAGAAGAGAGAGAGAGAGAAAGGGGGAGAAAAAGCTGTATACTATTCAATTGGTCTGCCCAAAGTGAGTGAGTGAGAGAGAAATGGAAGAGGAGAGAGAAGGAATGAATGTAAGTCCAAAAAAGCACACCCAAATTTGAAAGAATTTGCAAAAAAAACACACCTAGGAAATGCTAGAAATTATTGAACCTTGACTAAGGCTACCGCCAAAAATAAAAAATACACATGTTTCTTGATCACTCTCCTCAACAAGATGAAAAATAAGAAACGCACATGTTTCCTGTGATCATCCTTCCCAGCAAGATGAATGCTTATTTAAAAGGCTTGGTGAGATGTGAAGCGTGGAAAAGAAGGTGCAAAGAGAGAGATAGAGGGATGAGAGAGAGAGAGGAGAGAAAAAATAAGAGGATGTTTAGGCAAAAGAATTATAACCAAATTGAGAAACCTAGTTTTCTCAAACAAACTTGTACCATTTGACTTGAAACCAAATCCTCACACCCAACTACCACAGTCCTTTCATCCTCTCTCATTCCTCTTGTTACCTCGTCAATTTTGAGCACCATTTCAAAATTTTCTTTGATCCAATCCTCTTTTCAAATCTCTTGCTTGCTTCTAAGTGGGAAGCTTCTTTCTGTATTCTCCCTTTCATGGGATGGACTACCATGAATGATGCAGGGGTGTTTGGAGCTTAAAAGGGGCTATTGGACGAGATTCTATGAGAAAGGATCAAAGAAGATTGACTTTCAGGATTGCAGTTGCTAATGCATGAAAATCGATCTTTCTTTTGCCCATCTCTCGATATTGGTCACTTTCCTTGCTGCAATCTCTAAGGGTGCATAATTTCGAACCACTTCTGAAGGTTTGGAGTCTATCCAAATAGCTTGTATGGAGGTTTAGGTGAGACAATCTTTGGAATAATGCAACACAATGATCATGATGAGATTTGTTTGTTAATGATACATCTTTGAGGACACTAGTTCGTAGTTCATTTTGTGTAGTTGTGTTGTTTTGTTTTATTACATGGTTTGAAAACATTGAAAGATTTGTTTGTTTTGTAAGAAATTTCATGAGAAATGAGTCTTTTTCACTCTTACTGTCGTAGTTTTCTATAGAATATTGCTTGAAATAGACTTCGAGATGTTTGGGAGTGTATAATATATTTGGAATCAAGAACCATTAACTTCACCATTTTTGGAACACGAGAGGGACCATTGGGAGGGACAAGTTTGATCACATTTTTCTTTCAAAGAACTTGCAAAAATCAGGTACTGTTCATTCATATAGTTTTACATGGTTTTTAGTTTTCAACTCGAATTAGGGTCTATTAGAGCAACTTGCATGGATCTTGAGGTGAGAAAACATCTAGAACAATGCAAGACAATGAAAATAACGAGATTTTATGATGCAACTTTGAAGAAACAGTTAATTGTGTTGTTTTCTTTTAATACATGGTTTGAAGAGAAAGAAAGATTTAATTGTTTTAAAAGATACACTCTTACTATTGATGTTTTTTTACTCGAAATAGATTTTGAGTTGTTTGGAAGCATATAATTACTTTTGGAGCAAAATGCATCAATTTTAGCATCCTAGATTACAAGAGAGACCATTGAGGACAACAAGTTTAATCACATGGGTCAATGTTTGCTTGGGTATAGCTGATCACGAAACTATTTTCGGGGCCACAAAGCGATGCAATCTTGGGTGAAATTTTGAATTTTGCATGGATCCGCACTCTCGTCAGAAATTTTCCCAACGTCATGATGCCGCACTGGCGTAATAATGAGACACAATCTATTTATTCTAAACACTGCAGAGCTTGACACGTGATAGCTTGGCACTACATCGTGCATCTCTGCACTACTTCATGTAGCAGGGAAGTAGCAAGCTAAGGGTGTCTACTTTTTGTTCACTCCCCAATCCTTAGGAGGTGGAAAAACAAGACACAAAAATGCAAATCTCACCTACTTCCCTATGGATCTAGTCTTTGAAGTCTTGTGACACAACATCACACTTGCTATTGTGCACACAATCGTATAGTCTGATCGAAAATTCGATGCACACACAAAAAATTTCTTTGTGTCACACGGCATGGTTCCAGGGTGGTCACACGTTTGTCACGAACAGAGAGTGTCATATTAAATTCTAAATTTCTCACTCATTTTAGATTAAATGTTATTGAAACTTTGTGAGTGGTCTCTTTGCATTATGTAGAGCTTAACTTGATTTATTGGTAATTTTTTGAATGATTTATCTAATTATAAATAATTATTTATAATAAATAAAGTCATAAAATACATGCATTTTAGTAGCACACCACATTTTTTTAGTATTTTGAATAATTAAGCAAATCCAATTCGGTGAAAGGTTAGTAGGCACATAAGGGTGTGTGGTTGAATCATCAAATCCCAAATCCAACAGTTAGATTTAGGAAGATTGAAGTTTAATTTTTACTTTTACTTTTCAGAGGATCAACAAAGAATATTAAAAATAAATCTAGTAATTCTCAAACATAACCAAACATTTCAAAAATGTCAATATTTTTAGTCCTCTGCATGATGAATAAGAGGAAAAAATTTTGGTTAAATTTGAGTAAGGGAAACATACGATATGGCCTCCAAAAGTGAAATCTCCCTTTTGTGGGGGAAAAAGGGCCACCCAAGCCTAATACCAAGACAAGGTAGGCTTGGTATTAGGCTTGGTGAGGTAGGCTAGGAGCATCATCGACCCTAGAGGCAAGCCTTTGGAGTCTGCATGCTGCCCATGCAGAAGGCTGAGTCATCAAAACCATGCCACGTTGTTAGACCACGTGGTGCCATCTCATCAAGGAGATGTGACATCACTCCTTGCCATGTCACCTTACATTGCCACACGTGCTGCCACATGTGCCACCTCATCATTCCACATCATGAGCCATGTGATCACACCTTGCCACCTTGGCATACCTCCTCAACCTTGCCATGTCACCAATCCCTCCACCTCAATTTGCCATGTCAATCTACCACCTCATGAATGCCAACTCATCATGCCACATCACCTTTCAATGTCATGGAAGAGACTATATTACCATATCATGACCATGCATGGTGCCACATTAGCCAGATGTATACACATGACGATGTGCGAGGCATAGAATACCTCGATCGAGGTATATGACCTGCGTGAGGCATACAATACCTCGATTGAGGTATATGACCGAGGATACCTAGGGATACCTCGATCGAGGTTTATACATGCGTAATGCATTGAATACCTCAATCGAGGTATCTGGTCTGATCGAGGTATATGATCTGGCCTCTGGGCATAGCATACCTCGATCGAGGTATTTGAAGGTATAAAACTTAGCCAATTAGTTTCAATCTTAGCACCAAAACTTAGCCAATTAGTTTCAATCTTAGCACCTCTCCACCAATAATAATGAAGAGCAATCTAAGAGCAATCTAGTGGATGAGTTGAGGCTCTCTATAAGACACCACGTTTTGGTTCATTTCACCCATTCTTAGCGATTCTTGCCTTCTCATCACTTTGTCACACCTTCCATCCTACTTTCATTGAGAATGGGTTCTCAAAGCCGTAGAGCTAGTAGACGTGAAAGATGTAGGAACCCCCCCCCAAATGTCATTGACGAGGAGCGCAAGCGGAAGGCTCGTGAGCGCAAGAGAGCCTCTAGAGCTCGAGCTTGCGCTGCCACCACTGATCCACCTCTAGCTCTACCTCTACATCCCACCTCCACCCCCACCTCCACCCCCACCCCCACCTCCATTGTCCCCCCATCCTCATCCCCTCCCCTACCTCTAGCCTCCGTCCTTCCCCTAGCCACCTACATTTTGGCCTCCACCTCTACCTCTTCCCCCTCCACCCTCCCCCCTCCCCCTCCCCCCGCTCTGCTTGGTGCCTCCCTTCCCCCGTCCACCCTACCATCTCCCATTGATCCCCTTGCCCCACCTTGCAGCAGCAGTGTTGCTTCACGACGTGACTTGCCGAAGTCCACTATCCATCGTCGTACTAGCAAGATTGTGCAGTCTTTTTTTTGTGACCTCACGCCAACCTCGCAGTCTTCTCTTCTCACGTCCCTAATTGATCACCCTGACTTGGTAGAGTGTAGGAGGCTTGCTGGTCTTGGTGCACGTAGAGATAGGGTTGTATCTAGTGAGGTCCTTAGCAGTGTTCGATGTTCCTATGCTTCTATTAAGCATAGGAACTCCAGTGATGCCTTGGCAGCACGTTGTGCTATTGTGGCTGCCATTAGTAGACCTCATATGATAGGCCATGTGCGTACCACTTCACGTCTTCTTCAGATTGCACCGCGCACATTGCGAGCAGGCATCATTAGGAGGCAGAGTCTAGAGGATAGTGAGACTGATGCTCTTTGGGCTTCGAGTGGTCGTGCACCTCGCAGCGATCGATTGTTCGATGATTCCACTAGGTCCTTCATACAACAGTTTTGGGAGGAGCATTGCAGAGCATCCCCGGTGTTCAAGAAGGCATTGTGAAAGAGGGTGTCACGCGGTGTGTACATTGAGCATGGTGCATGTTTTTTGGAGTGTACCCAGACTGAGTTGTACACTCAGTTTGTAGAGGCACACCTAGAGTTCAAGATTGGGCAGAGGTCATTTGAGCGATGCAGGCCATGGTTTGTGCGATGCTCTCAGGAGGGTGACACATGCTGTTGTCACTACCATGTGGATTTTGGATTGATGTATGACGTATTCCGTTCCCTTGATGGTCATAGGGGAGTGGTTCCTACTAGCCCTCGTGACTTCATTCATTCCATATTGTGTACACGAGATGGTGATGCTTTATTCCACTCCCTTTATTGTGTAGAAGGCACGTGTACTTTGTGTGGTAACTTTGCTAGAGTGCCACGAGTTGCACTAGATACTTGTGATGTGCAGATGGTTTGTTGGCAGCAGTATGAGTACTGTACCTTGACATTAGATGGTGGTGCACAGTCGAGGAGGTTGCAGCTTGTGGGGAAGGAGACACCACGTGTTGTATTCATTGACAGTTTTCGAGGGAAGCTGTACCGCTACATACGCCACTCGCACACTGCGAAATGGGAGGATCGTCAGTTCCGTGCATGTTTGAGGACATTTCCTACAGGGGTGGTTGTCTCAATGGTGGACTTTGTGGAGAATTACACCTTTACACCACAGCATGAGATCCAATCGGCGTATTATTTCTCCGAACAGGTGACGTGTGATTGAGTATTGATTTTTTCCCCGCCTCATTATATTGAATTATTTCAATAGTCATATTTTTTTTCAATGCCATATTGTAGGTTGCTATATTTGTGCACATTAGCTATCGTCATGCAAAGGCTCATGTGGATGGCATTGATAGCACCATGGACTCACGTGTCATTGTGCGAGAGTATCACTTCTACATTAGTGATGATCGATCGCATGATGCCCATTTTGTGCAGCATTGCTTCACTTTGCATGATAGTTTCTTGAGGGATCATGGTGTCACATGGCAGCGGCGCTGGATCTGGTCAAACGGCTGCGGTGGTCAGTTCAAATCTGCTAGGGTTTTATTGGTTCTGCAGATGGCACCGTGAGACAGGCATTCTGATCACATGGAGCTACTTCGAGACAGGGCACGGTAAGGGAGAGCACGATGGTGTAGGTGCTTGCGTGAAGCGTGCTTTGCGTCGATACCAGTTGCATCATAGTGCCGATCGCTTCAAGGATGCACATGATGTGGTGCAGTGGTGCAGCCAGCACTTATCCACTAGTGCTATCTCCTCGTTTCAGTCGCATGACGATAGGGTGGTGAGCCGGTATTTTTGGTGCATGGACATTGGGAGTCTTGATCGGTCTAGGCCTTTTGATTATCGTTCTGTGCCTGGCACTCTTGATTTCCATTCCATCAGGAGCGTAGGTGAGTCTCACCCCGTGATCTTTTCTTGACGGTTTGCATGTTTTTGCTCTGCATGCATTGATGATGATTGGGGAGGGTGCTCCATGATACCATGGGCCGATCCATGGGTATGGCGAGTGCTTTCTCCCTTCTAGCCTTGGGAGGAGGTACATGATGACCAGGATGCGGGATTCAGTTCCTCTAGAGATTATGACCAGCTTACAGATATTTTGCATATTGGTGATATCTTCGCGGTTATTGCTTCGGAGGGCAATGAGGAGGGTGTGGATTATTACTTGTTGCGATGCTCTATGCTGAAGAGTGTGCTGAATGAGGATACAGTGGATGGGCATGGGATGCACTTCAATGCTCATAGCATGATCGTATGTGGCCACTATTTTCAGCAGATATGAGGCAGATACAGAGGCGTGGTCGCTATATTGAGTTCCAGGAGTACATGGCGGATCAGGAGGCATACATGTATTCTCATCTTGTTGTTGGGATCAAGATTACTTTGAGTCGTGTTCGCACCCGCAAGGCGACGTCCACTCCACGATGGCGCCTTGCAATGGCGGATCACGAGAGCATACTTGCAACTATTGGCATGAGAGCTAATCCTGAGGAGTAGCACATTACATATCATATTTTTTGGAATCATCAGTTGATCAGATTGATTTTTATTGGGTATCACTAGTTGATTACACTTTTTTGTATTCGATATGTATAGGCTCATTGTGTGACCGTACCATTGTAATTTTCATGGACTCATATTTTGTATTTCACTATGATGGCTGTATACACGTTCATACACATCATTGTATTAGATTCTATTTTATACATGATGTCCGATGTCTTCTCAATGGGATTTGTTGTGTTTGTAAAACAAAAAATTGTTTATTAGTAGTAATGTTGTAATTTGTTTTGTGCTTTAGGACATTTTAAAAATGTGACTAAGAAAATTCGCGCACGTACTAACGAAATACGCGTGTGGACTTACTTGTTGGGGATGAAACTTCGCACGACTCTTAGGCCACCCTAGACATACATCCACGCGAGATTTGGTCTGAACTGATTTGGTATGCGCCACGTGGAAGGTACAATGCGTACATTTTTATAATCCCTACTAGCACGACTGCGGCAAAGCTATGGCGCATGTACTAACGAAATACACGTGTGGACTTATCTGTTGGGAATGAAACTTCGCACGACTCTTAGGCCACCCTAGACATACATCCACGCAAGATTTGGTCTCCAACTTATTTGGTATGCGCCACATGGAAGGTATAATGCGTACATTTTTATAATCCCTACTAGCACGACTACGTGTGAAAAATGGCGAACGTACTAGTAACAAAATATGCATGTGGACTTATCTGTTGGAGATTAAACTTTGCACGGCTCTTAGGCTACCGTAGACGTACATCCACGCAAGATTTGGTGCCCAACTGATTTGGTATGCGCCACGTGGAAGGACAAATGCGTACATTTTTACAATCCCTACTAGCACGACTATGTATGAAAAATGGCGCACGTACTAATGAAATATGCACGTGGACTTATCTGTTGGGGATGAAACTTCACACGGCTCTTAGGCTACCTAGACGTACATCCACACAAGATTTGGTCTCCAACTGATTTGGTTTGTGCCACGTGGAAGGTATAATGCGTACATTTTTACAATCCCTACTAGCACGACTATGTGTGAAAAATGGTGGATGTACTAACGAAATATGCATGTGGACTTATCTGTTGGAGATTAAACTTTGCACGGCTCTTCGGCTACCGTAGACGTACATCCACGCAAGATTTGGTGCCCAACTGATTTGGTATGCGCCATGTGGAAGGACAAATGCGTACATTTTTACAATCCCTACTAGCACGACTACATATGAAAAATGGCACACGTACTAATGAAATACGCACATGGACTTATCTGTTGGGGATGAGACTTCAAACGGCTCTTAGGCTACCCTAGACGTACATCCACGCAAGATTTAGTCTCCAACTGATTTGGTTTGCACCACGAGGAAGGTATAATGCGTACATTTTTACAATCCCTACTAGCACGACTATGTGTGAAAAATGGCACACGTACTAACGAAATATGCATGTGGACTTATCTGTTGGAGCTTAAACTTTGCACGGCTCTTAGGCTACCGTAGACATACATCCACGCAAGATTTGGTGCCCAACTGATTTGGTATGCGCCATGTGGCAGGACAAATGCGTACATTTTTACAATCCCTACTAGCACTACGTATGAAAAATGGCGCACGTACTAATGAAATACGCACATGGACTTATCTGTTGGGGATGAAACTTCAAACGGCTCTTAGGCTACCCTAGACGTACATCCACGCAAGATTTGGTCTCCAACTGATTTGGTATGCGCCACGTGGAAGGACAAATGCATACATTTTTACAATCCCTACTAGCACGACTAAACCCTAAACCATAAACCTTGAACGCTAAATCCTAAACCCTGTTACGGATAAAACTTCACATGGCTCTTAGGCTTCCCTAGACGTACATCCACGTAAGATTTGGTCTCTAACTAATTTGGTTTGCACCACGTAGAAGGTATAATGCATACATTTTTACAATCCCTACTAGCACGACTAAACCCTAAACCTTGAACCCTAAATCCTAAACCCTGTTGGGGATGAAACTTCACACGGCTCTTAGGCTACCCTAGACATACATCCACGCAAGATTTGGTCTCCAACTGATTTGGTATGCGCCATGTGGAAGGACAAATGCTTACATTTTTACAATCCCTACTAGCACGACTAAACCCTAAACCCTAAACCCTGAACCCTAAATCCTAAACCCTGTTGGGGATGAAACTTCACACGGCTCTTAGGCTACCCTAGACGTACATGCACGCAAGATTTAGTCTCCAATTGATTTGGTATGCGCCACGTGGATGGACAAATGCGTACATTTTTACAATCCCTACTAGCACGACTAAACCCTAAACCCTAAACCCTGAACCCTAAATCCTAAACCCTGTTGGGGATGAAACTTCACATGGCTCTTAGGCTACCCTAGATGTACATCCACGCAAGATTTGGTCTCCAACTGATTTGGTTTGCACCATGTAGAAGGTATAATGCATACATTTTTACAATCCCTACTAGCATGACTAAACCCTAAACCCTGAACCCTAAATACTAAACCCTGTTGGGGATGAAACTTCACACGGCTCTTAGGGTACCCTAGACGTACATCCATGCAAGATTTGGTATGCGCCACATGGAAGGACAAATGCATACATTTTTACAATCCCTACTAGCACAACTAAACCCTAAACCCTAAACCCTAAACCCTAAATCCTAAACCCTGTTGGGGATGAAACTTCACACGGCTCTTACGCTACCCTAGACGTACATCTATGCAAGATTTGGTCTCCAACTGATTTGGTATGCGCCACGTAGAAGGTATAATGCATACATTTTTACAATCCCTACTAGCACGACTAAACCCTAAACCCTAAACCCTGAACCCTAAATCCTAAACCCTGTTGGGGATGAAACTTCACACGGCTCTTAGGCTACCCTAGACGTACATCCATGCAAGATTTGGTCTCCAACTGATTTGGTTTATGCCACATAGAAGGTATAATGCGTACATTTTTACAATCCCTACTAGCACGAATAAACCCTAAACCCTAAACCCTGAACCCTAAATCCTAAACCCTGTTGGGGATGAAACTTCACACGGCTCTTAGGTTACCCTAGATGTACATCCACACAAGATTTGGTCTCCAACTGATTTGGTATGCGCCACGTGGAAGGTATAATGCATACATTTTTATAATCCCTACTAGCACGACTAAACCCTAAACCCTAAACCCTGAACCCTAAATGCTAAACCCTGTTGGGGATGAAACTTCACATGGCTCTTAGGCTACCCTAGACGTACATCCACGCAAGATTTGGTCTCCAACTGATTTGGTTTGCACCACGTGGAAGGTATAATGCATACATTTTTGCAAGCACCTTTTCAATGCTTAATGTTTACAATTACGACACACGGCATTATTTTGAAAATACATTATGTATTAGATGTGTGAATTGAGATATTTGAAATTCAAAATCATACTCTTAATTTTAAATACGCACATGGGGATGAAACTTCGCATGGCTCTTAGGTTTAGTGTAATAATTGCAAGCATTGATATATATGAAATTCAATATGATATTCAAAATGATAAATTTGGAACTTGAACACTTTTTCAATGCTTAATGTTTACAATTACTTCACATGGCATTTTTTTTAAAAATACCTTATGTATTAGATGTGTGAATTGAGATATTCGAAATTCAAAATCATACTCCTAATTTTAAATGTTTATGTTACATTTAAACAAACTATAAACTGAGATAAACAAAGTGTGAAGAACATCATGAAAGTACGAAAATGCTCATACATCATAAAAGTAAGAACAATATCATGAAAGTACCAAAATGAATCTGTACATCATCATCATCATCGTGCAGAAGTGCATCCCTAGACAAGAAATGTGTGAAGCCTAAACAGTCATCCTGAATCAGAATCTGATAACTCCACATATGATCCTCTGACGTGGCTCCTGTATGACCCGCTGCCCAACCGTCTGCTGTGTGCCCTCAGGTAAAGCTGGATCAGATGGGCCAGCCTCATCACCTGTATGAGATGGGCCAGCCTCATCCTGATGAAGAGGAGGGCATGCTGCACGTGCCCCGGTTGCCATCTCTGCCTCCCTCGCCTCCTCTATGTATGCGCGTCTCAGCTCCCATAGCCATGCATCTGTGAATACTCGTGCCTCAAATCCAGCACGAGTAATCGTCTCTACATGTAGAAGACACTGGTCTCGGCCCCTGGTCTCTCAGCCCCGCCCAAGCTGCTACTCCACCCACTGCTGCAATGATGTCTGCAGCTCTGCCTCTCGCTCAATATGGCATGCCTCCTCTGCTCGTGCCTCGTCACCTGGTATGAAATCACCATATGAAAAGCATCGTGGAACGCACGCTGCAACCACCGATGTATCAGCACCCTCCTGCATCAGCAACGCTCTCTGTGCCTCCTCCTTATAGTGCTCTGTCAAGACTACGCGGGCGAATGGATCAATGGCCTGATGATGACCAGGATATAGATCATCCATGCCTAGTCCTCTGTATGTGGCCACATCAATGTCAGCAAAGCACACAGGGCACACTGATCGTGCCACCATGTGGCGGGTCATGCAATGGAGATGTATGATGTGGCCGCACCCTAGTCCAAACCACCCTACGGTGTCAAACTCCTCGTGGCAAAGGACGCAAGTGGCAGTAGGAAGCCTGGCTATGACTGCTACGTCTATGGGTGTCCTAGTCGGCACATCTACAGGAGGAGCGGGGTATAGGGCCACGCTGGGGTCGATCAAGATGGATCACGACTAATATGCCTCAACTGCAAAATATAGTGCTCCGCACGATGGTATGCTATGCGTGTCCGAATCCTCTGCTCCTCCAAATTGAAGCAAAAGGGTGCCTAAATCCTAGCAAGTTCCATTTGGCTCAAACAAAAGTAGTCTTGTTGGGGCATATTGTGTCTGAAGAAGGCCTGCAAATGGATCTTGACAAGGTCCAATAAATCATGGCATTGCCAAGTCCTGAGAGTGTCACTAGTGTTTGCAAAATTCTAGGAAAGAGCAAGTATTATCAATGCTTTTGTGATGATTTCACAGAGATAGTGCATCCCATGAACTTGTTGACAAGAAAAGGAGTTTCTTTCCAATGGGGTGTGGAGCAACAAGAGTCTTTCCAACAACTTAAGAAGGCCATGAGTAAGGGCCCAATATTGAAGCCCCCTGATTGGTCTCAAGACTTTTATGTAAATCCAAGTGTATCTTTGCATTCAGTTGGTGCTGTATTGCTACAAAAAGGAGAGGCAGGTAGAATGCAACCCATCTATTATGCCAGCCGACAGCTTACAGATGTGGAAACAAGGTATGAAGGAATGGAGCAGCAAGCTCTCTCTTTGGTATTTTCAGTTAGAAAGTTTCGCTCCTATTTATTACATCGACCATTTTTCTTCCTTACCTCTCAGTCTGTATTAGCATATCTAGTTCGCAAGCCTAATCCTGGGGGAAGATTTGAAAAATGGTTGTCAAAACTTCAAGAGTTCTCTTTCTCTTTTGTCACTGAAAATTGGGAAAGCTTGTAGACACCAAGAAAAGGCATTGGGATAGGCACTTGCCAGAAGTTTTATGGGATTACAAAACCACACACAAGCTAGCTATTGGGTTTACACCATTCCAACTAGTGTATGGAATAGAAGCCATTTTATCCATTGAATTGGAGATACATAGTCTTCGCAATGCTGTTGCAAGAATAGAAGGATAGGAGAATGCCTATGCTCAATGCATGGTACAGCTAGAAGCCTTGGATGAATGCATATTACAGGCCTTACAAGACTTGGAATCTTCTCAAAAAAGGCGCAAGTCCCGTTTTGACACCAAATTACGCAAGAAGAAAGATATTACAGAAGGAGATTTGGTAATGAGATTTGATAGCCATCTGGACAAGCGGCTAGACAAAAAGTTTATCGGCCAATGTTTGATAGTCTATTTTCATGATAGTTTTCACCCCCGTCTAGTAAACTATCCATAACTTTTTGGTTGCTTCACTGTTTCTTATGAAACATATATCCACACGAAGCTCTCTTTAAGGCGCATGTCTCTATGTGCTTAGATCTTGAATCAAATATTGCTGTAAAATGTTATGAGTCTCTATGTTTGACAGTCTGCTTTTATAATAGTTTTTACTCCCTTCTAGTAAACTATCCATATCTCTTCAACCGTCTTTGTTTTCAACGAAACTTATATCAATGCGACGCCCATCTCAAGGTGCATCTCTTTGTGTGTTTGAATATCTGATACCATGTCTCTACTGAAAGTTATAGGCCTTTGTGTCTAATGATAGTTTGTAGAGTGTTTTGAGCTAAGTGTAAAGGTGTCTATGAAGGAGGTGCAATGTTTCCTCGGAATCTACCCATCCGACCCAATCAGATCCTTCAAACTCCTCGATATATATCAGTTCATGTCATGTTGAGCCACAAGATCTTCTTTCAATAACGTATCACTCTTCTCTTTGTTGCAGACTGGCTCGCTAAGATTATGGCCTCTGCTGATCCTTTCTTTCTCCCTATGCTTGATTACAACATCACTTGGGATGTTACCTATTGAGATATCGAGCTCCACTCGCGATATGCCAGGGTGACTGTTGTGGATTTATGTCACCGACTTGTTAGCTGGAGATGCGGTTGGTATACCGCCCACGAATAATAGCTGGATGACAGCTATCCTTATCTACTCTAGTTTGTGGCTCAGTTAGTATGCCACCTTAGTTAGTTGAGTTTGGTTTGAGACCCACATATAGGGTTCTTCTATTTCTTTGTATTTGAGTTCTTTTGGCTTACACAACTAAGAAGAGGAAAACTGTTTTCAGCCTCCATCTGTGTGTGTATTCCCCCTATTGTGCATGTGAGAAAGTCGCAAGTGAGACTCCTTTCCTCTCTCCCACTATCTTCACATGGTATCAGAGCCTTGTTCGTGGTAAGGAGCTCAAGAAAGCAAGCCAAGTTCGTGGTGTCCTGGTAATAGGACCAGTGTTGCTTTCCTATTTCGAGTTTGGGAGCAAATCTCCACAAGTAGCACAGCCAGAAGTGCTGGAGTGCACTGTTTCAGATTGAGACACCCTTCGCGGTGTGGCGAGAGCTCAGTATATGCTGCGGGACAAGGGCGGAGCCCTCAGTGACTTTATTTTTCTGATTTGAGGCCATTTCGGGGCCCGTTTTGAAGGCGGAAGTTCTTCGCAGGCACTCAGAAAAAGGCCCTGTTTTTTGCTGTGCGACCACTGCGTGGCTAGTCGGTAGAAAGGTGCCACAGAAATTGCATCGTATGCCTGTGTGCAGAGATATTGGGAGTTGCAGATTCATGCCTATTGCCTGTTGATGCAAAATCGTCACTAGGAAGTGACTGTGTGGTGAAATACCACTTTCGTCAGTTTTGCAGATCTGCCCGTGTGAGGCAAAAGCTGTGGTTTTTTGCAGTGACAGAATATTTTGCAGTGTTCTGTAATGGCATCTGATTCTCTTTCACAGATTGTCACTGAAAAGCTTGACAAGAACAACTTCCAGGCATGGAAGTTTAGAATGACGAATTTCTTGATGGGAAAAGGCTATTGGGAATTCATTACAGGAAATGAAGAAGAACCTGTTCTTCCTAATGTTCCCAGTCAACAGGAAATGCAGGCATTCAAAGGATGGCATGAGAGAGCCAGGAAAGTTATGTACTAGCTGTCTATCAGTATTTCGGACTCCATGATTGTGCATATTCAGGATGCAAGTACACCAAAGGAGGCATGGGATACTTTGGCAAAAATGTACAGCACAAATACGCAAGCCAAGAAAATGCAACTCAAACAGGAGTTGCACAATGTGCAGAGAGAAAATTTGAGCATAAATGACTACCACATGAAAGTGAAGAAAATTGTAGATGCACTTGCTTCCATTGGGTCGCCAGTGGATGATGACGATTTGGTCTCTGTGACCTTGAATGGTCTAGGAAAGGATTATGCACAGTTCCGGACATCCATTGCCATCCGTGAAAAATTTCCTGATTTTGAGGAGTTGATTGCTCTTCTAATTTTTGAAGAGCAAAGAAATGGGGGTGCATCTTCTTCAGCAGGAACTTCAAAAGAAATTGTCTTCTACTCAAATGCTGACAGAGGTAGAGGCAGAGGTAGAGGAGGCCGATCTGCAGGCCGTGGTAGAAATCAGAATATGCAGCAAATGCAAGAAAACCAGTCCTATGCAGGAGGACATGGTAACTCTAGAGGCAGGGGGAGCCAAAGAGGCCGTGGTGGATGGCAGAGAGGCCAAAATGCAAACAGCAATATTGAATGCTACTATTGTGGCAAAATGGGTCATATGGCTAAAGACTGCTACAAAAAGCAGAATGACATTATGAATGGAAAATTGCAGCAAGGCAATTATGCATCCTCTAGTAGACAGGGTGATGACAGAAATGAGCATTTGTTTATGGTGCAGCATATGACAAATTCTGTAACAAGTGCAGAAGAAAGCAATGATGTGTGGTATGTTGACTTGGGTGCGTCAAACCACATGACAGGTCATGCTGAATGGATGCAGGATGCAAGAAAAATGGAAAAACCAGGATTTGTGGAGACTGGTGATGATACTGCACATCCTATTGTGCAGATTGGCAAAATTCCTTTGTCTATGCAGGATGTCTATGCAGGATGGGAAAAAGAAATACTTGTCTGATGTATTTCATGTCCCGAACATCACCAAGAACTTGGTTTCTATTGGTCAAATGGTTGAGCAGGGCTTGCAGGTTAGATTTAATCCTCATGGATGCTTTGTTGAGGATATGAAAAATAATGGTCGCTTGATAGCAAAAGGAAAGAAGAAGGGCAGGATGTTTACGTTGGATGCAGACATGCCTGAATTGGGTGCAGCAATGTTTGCACATGGGACCGGTGTAGTTGCAGATATTGATATTGATATCTGGCACAAACGCATTGGTCATGTTAATATACAGCGACTTAAATCAATGCAAGCCCAAAATATTGTCGCAGGATTGCCTAAATTCAAGGTTGCAGAAATGCACAAGGTTTGTGAAGCCTGTCAATTTGGGAAACAGGCAAGGAAACCTTTTCCTAGGCATGTTCAAGAGAGTAAAAAGCCATTGGAATTAATCCACTCTGATGTGTGGACTACAAAAGCTGCATCTATTGGAGGCTGTCACTATTTTGTCACATTTATTGATGACTTCAGCAGAAAACTGTGGGTGTATTTTATGAAAAAGAAAAGTGAAGTGTTTGGGCACTTCAAAGCTTTCAAAGCTATGGTTGAAAAAGAAACAGGCCTGCAAATAAAATGCCTAAGGTCAGATGGAGGGGGAGAGTACCTCTCAAATGAGTTTGCAAGGTTCTTGCAGGAGCATGGTATAAAGCAGCAATATTCATGCAGTCATACCCCACAGCAAAATGGAATTGCAGAAAAAAAAAACAGGCATATTGGAGAGGTATCTCGGGCTATGCTAAATGAAAAAGATCTACCAGATTATTATTGGGTTGAAGCAGTTGCTACAGCAGTCTATATAATGAACAGGACTCCCACTGCAGCAATACATGGCATGATGCCAGAGGAGATGTATACTAGTAGGAAACCAGATATTTCTCATTTGAAGATTTTTGGTTGCATTGCCTATGTCCATGTGCCAGATGAGTTGAGGTCCAAGTTGGATCCAAAAGCTGAGAAGTGCATCTTTATTGGTTATTCTCTGCAGCAGAAAGGGTATAGATGCTATAACCCTTCTACACGTAAGTTCACAGTGAGGAGAGATGTTGTTTTTGATGAGATGAGCAGCTGGTATAAACCAGTAAATGTGATGATTGATGTAGATGCACAAAATGGTAATGCTGCACAGAATGCACATCAGCAATCACAAAATATCAGTGGACCTGGAGTGTCCTCTACCAGTGGTTCACATACTTCGCCATGGACAGGCAGATTGAGATCAGGAGAATCCCCTCAAAGCAATGCATGTGAATGCAGGTCACTCTTGTGTGGATGGTGAATCCAGTAGCTCAGAACAGAGCATTGATGATGAGTTGGGTATTCCTTCTGTTGTTACACCTGGATTTAGGAAGACCAGGGATGTTTTGAGAGCACCTGGAAGTGAGCCTATTTTGCGCAGGTCTACCAGGGTTAGGTATCCTGTGGATAGGCTGAAATATGATGGATTTACAGCCATTCACTATGCCTATATGGTCAAAGTGATACAGGAACCAGAACCCACTTCTTTTGAGCAAGCCATGGGAAATGAAAAATGGGAGAAAGCCATGGATGAAGAAATGGATGCCTTGGATGCTAATGCTACATGGGAATTGGTGCCTTTGCCTAAAGGCAAGAATGCAATTGGTTGTAAGTGGGTTTATAAGATCAAGCACAATGCAGATGGTTCTGTGAATAGATACAAGGCAAGATTAGTTGTCAAGGGGTATGCACAAACATATGGCATTGATTATGAAGAAACTTTCAGCCTGGTTGCAAGGATGGCAACCGTAAGAGCAGCCATTGCTATGGCTGCATCAAAGGGATGGTCTTTACATCAGATGGATGTAAAGAATGCCTTCTTGCATGGTGATTTGCAAGAAGAGGTCTTTATGGAGCAGCCAGCAGGTTATGTTCATGCTATTCATCCCGAGTTTGTTTGCAGGTTGAAGAAAGCCTTGTATGGCTTGAAGCAAGCACCTAGAGCATGGTCTGACAAGATAGGACAGTATCTTGTCACTATTGGCTTTCAGATTTCCAAGGCAGATTTCTCACTCTATGTGAGAAAAACAGAGAAAGGGATTATACTGCTGGTCATTTATGTTGATGATTTGATCATCACAGGTGATAGTGATGAAGATATCCTTCATGTGAAAATGCTATTGAGGCAGAAGTTTGAGATGAAGGATTTGGGAGAGCTGCGTTATTTCTTGGGCATTGAGGTGATTAGATCACCAAGTGGGATACAGCTTTTGCAGAGGCAGTATGGATTGGACATGCTGTCCAAATATGGGATGACAGGCTGTAAGCCTATTTCAGTTCCTTTGGAGCAGAATGTGAAGCTGAGCGCAGATGCAAGGTGAGCTTCTGGAGGACCCTACTATGTACAGAGGCATAGTAGGAAGTTTGATTTACATGACTATTACCAAGCCAGATTTGAGCTATGCTGTTGGGTTGGTAAGTCAGTTTATGCAGGCTCCAAGGAAACCGCATTTGGATGCGGCTAGATGCATACTCAGGTATGTGAAGTCCACATTGCAATATGGACTATTTTATGAGGCTGGGGTTCAGATACAGTTGCATGGATACACTGATGCTGATTGGGCTAGTAGCATTTCAGATAGACAATCCACCAGTGGATATATGTTCTCTTTTGGGAGTGCTGCAGTCACTTGGAGCAGCAAGAAACAGCCTACAGTTGCCTTGTCGAGCATAGAGGCTGAGTACAGGGGTGCAGCAATGGCTGCATGTGAGGTAGCTTGGTTGCATAAGCTACTCTATGATATGCATCAGTCTACAGATGGGCCAGTTGTCATTTATTGTGACAACATGAGTAGTATACACTTGGCAAAGAACCCAGTCTTTCATGCTAGAACAAAGCACATTGAGGTGCATTATCACTATGTGCAGGAGAAAGTGTTACTAGGTCGTATTGATCTAGTTTATGTCAGCACAGAGGATCAGGTAGCTGACATATTCACAAAAGCATTGGGCGCAGAGAAGCTGCGCAAGTTCAGAGACCTGCTTGGTGTGCAGGATTTGGGATTGAGCTCGAGGGGGAGTGTTGAGATATCGAGCTCCACTCGCGATATGCCAGGGTGACTATTGTGGATTTATGTCACTGACTTGTTAGCTGGAGATGCGATTGGTATACCATCCACGAATAATAGCTGGATGACAGCTATCCTTATCTACTCTAGTTTGTGGCTCAGTTAGTATGCCACCTTAGTTAGTTGAGTTTGGTTTGAGACCCACATATAGGGTTCTTCTATTTCTTTGTATTTGAGTTCTTTTGGCTTACACAACTAAGAAGAGGAAAACTATTTTCAGCCTTCACCTGTGTGTGTATTCCCCCTATTGTGCATGTGAGAAAGTCACAAGTGAGACTCCTTCCCTCTCTCCCACTATCTTCACATTACCATCTTCATTCTCATATGAGGGAGGAAAGTATGGTGTGATATCTTGGCATAAAAGCTTCTCTTTTAATGTCACATTCTCAATGATAAATATCTTTGTCAGTCAGTTTGAAAGCAGCAGGAAGTGAAGAGGTGCATGAAGTTTATTACCCCCAACTTCATGTCATAGTAGCCAAACCTCCTACACATGTCAACAGTACAACATCAGGTGAGTGTAATATTTAAATATCTTTTCACTTGCTTCTTCTTTTTTGGAACAAGGGGTCCATGCTGACTAGCAAGAGTTGAAGTAGTTGCTAAGTGCCATAAGCTACTAAGAAATACCTCTGAGTAACCATAGGCAAGTAGCACGTTTTAGTAACCGTTCTATGCTTGGAAATTGGATTGTGGACTATGAAAATCATTAATGCAAGCAATGAACTAATTCATGACTTACCCAATGCTTGATACATGCTCAAAAAGAATATGAAGATACGCGGTGAGGCATGAAGAGTTCTTGAGTCAAAGAAATTAGCTACATCCAACCATGAGAGCTGGAGAAATCTCAAAGCTAGAATTGAGTTCCCAGAAGAGGTAGTCAAAGCATCAATTGTCCAATAAGAGCACTGAACATGACGAGAGAGACTTAGTCTCACTGCCTAGGGGTGAAACTTGATTATTATACAGTGCTAGAAGGACAAACAGTTGGTAGTTGGATGAGGCATTCCAAAATACAACTAGGCAAGGGTCCATCATGGCAATTGGAGTCCAAGCACTCATCTACAGAGAGTTTCAACCTGGAATGGTTAGCCATTTCCTCTGTTGATCCTCAAGGTGATCATGAGGATTATGACAATGAAAGAAGAGAAATGTTTTTTCAATATTCGGTTGTTCCATTGTAAGAACACTATTGAGAAAGGTGTAATCATGGAAGACCACCCACCATGGTAGATGGTCATAGAACCAATAGAATTGAATAAAGGTGTGCTTGTGATGAAGATAGAAACCAAGCACCTGAAGGGATGAACATAGAGTAGCTAAGGCAATTTTCTTGGGTTCCACTTCCTATGGACAGAAGTCTTATACAATAAGGAGCACTCCGTCGATCATCGGCAAACATAATGCTTGCAACTCTTCCTATGGATCAACTTATAATTAGTCATCAACGACCTCATACACATGAAGGTGGGTATAATAGATGGAGGTCTATAGACCCAGTTCTTCCAAGTTGATGTCAAGCATACTATATTTATGGAACCAATTAGGTGGAAGATTCAAGGGTGAAGGGTGTGAGGGAAATCCAAGGCCCTATCAGATATTAAGGTAAAATTGACACCAAGATGAGTGACCAAAAACAAAATAAGGGTGAGTCTATCCAAGACATTATGCTTTGGATACATGCTCTTATCAAGTAGTTGAGTACTATGCCATATGGCAAGTCCATGAGGGCTTGGTTGGTTATGGGATGCACTCAGGTGTACTTACACAAGTCATGAGGATTTGCTTGATCGAGTTGTCGCTCTAGAAAAGAGTGAAGGCCTTAAGGGAAATACAAAGAAGAAAGATGTAGACAATGTCACTAGACAAAAAGCAGCAAAGAAAGATAAATTCAAGTCTGAGCTAAAAAAGGCATTGAAGGAATTGGGCATTTGAGGGAAGCAAGGTAGTAATGAGAAATGGTGCAATACATATCCTAGGAATGGACACTTGGAAGAAGATTGCAAAACCAAGAATTGTAACACCTGCACTATGTTTGGGCATGATGACTCTAATTTTTGGTTCAATGGAAAGAATCGCCAAGTCTCTACTAACTAGGTAACAATTGATATCCGACCTACAAGAGGCAAATTGCCGCATCCCAAGTAGAATAAGGACAAAGGCAAATTTGTTAAAAGACCGTATTAGATAATTAGAGAAAATCCCAATTTCTACCTTGGCAGTATTTCGATAAGTTGTAGCCTTCCTCCATGAAAAACTAGAGGAATAGGAGAAAGCAACTACATTATCATTCACAAAATCATAAAATTTTAACTATGTTCTCCCTTGATAATTGCATCGTAACACAAATTATGCAATATTGCACTAAAAAACTTGTGAAATCAAACATCATTAAATTCTCACTTTGTAGTATTTCTAGGGAGAATCAAACCAAACCACTCCTCCATAATTGTTTGCATGGAGAATGGTTCTAAAGTCATAGTCTTTAAAACAACTTGGAATTTATGTAGTGAGAATCATCTCATGAACCTTTGTGGCACTTATAAACACCTTTAATAATACCTCTTACATCCTAATCATGCAAAAAATGAACTATCCTATTAAAAAAAGCCTACGTCTATTTACTGCAATCCCACTTAGGTGTTGGTCACGATTGTACTGTGGAGTCTTAAAACTCCATATTGTACCTACACAAGGAAAATAAATCAAGGCAAGAATTACAATTGTCAAATCAAAAGACTTTTGCAACTCATTACTCAGAATACTTACATAGAGGAGCACAAATAAGATGAAAATTTTGATAGACGTAATCTCCATTTAGCCCATGAAAAAATTCATGCCATCCTACATGCTCTTCAAATCCCAAGAAGCATACAAAGATCCTTTGTGGTCCATAAGTGTTGGGGTAAAGGGCAGTGTGCCCACCCACTTGTACAGTGCCCATGTATACTCATATATATATGATAGAGGAATAAGCTGGAGTAGCTTTTGCTCCACGCTATACGATGTCCCTTATTCCTTCCTGAGTGCTCTCTCTTCCCCCTCAACTAGTATCAGAGCTGCTGGCCATTGAGCTTATGGAGCGACCGATTGCTACAGGTGTTGTAGCCGTGGTGGATAAGGAAGAAGGCGGTACTGTTATCTCGACTGCTGGCGCTTGGAGGTCCGTAGATGTTAGCTGCTGTAGTCCGGTCGATTGGATGAAGTGTCTTGTTGGCCTTGCCTTGGTCGATGGAGAGAGGCTTGCTAAGCCAGGTCTATGAAGGCACTTGACGCTGCTAGCCGAGTCGGAAGAATCACGGCAACTATGGAGTAGCTGGGAGCTTTGGTACATCCGTTGTGAGCAGTCGGGTTCTTTGTTGTGTGAATGCTAGAAGCATTGAAGCCCATGCTGTGTGCTTCGTTGAAGGAGGCAAATTGTTGAAGGCGGAGCTGTAGAGTCCATTGCTTTGCTGTAAGGTTGATGGAGCCGGTCATTTGCTATCACCCGTGTAGCCGAGGGCACCTTGGAGCTCATTGGAGCTGCTAAGGTCATAAGGAGCTTAATGGCAGCTATTTAGGTGTCATGGGTAGCTAGTAGATAGGCCTCAAGAGCAATTGATGCTGCTATTCTGTGAGCCAGGAGTGGGTTGGTGAGCAACTTCTTTGGCGTAGGAGACCGTGAAGGAGCGCTGGAGAGCTGCATATGCAACTTGTGATGGAGTAGATAGGAGAAGAGATGTGAGCAAAGGGACTTAGTTTCCTGTCGTGGAAGCAAATATATCTTTGACAAGGAAGCTACAGGAACATGTCATTTCTGGTGGGCGAGCTTGTGAGCACTCAGAGTGAACTATGGATGCGCTTGGATGCCGAGCAGATTGCCATTGATGCTGTGAAGTATGGACATCAGCTGTGGATACACTGATTTGAGGCTATTGCTTGGACAATTTGCAGGACTGGTCATATGCCATTTTACAGTCTTGCATAAGGAGATTTCGATCTGTAGGTACATCACTTTGGCAGTGGCAGTGACACATGCTTTGACAGTGGTACATGCCTGGTTGAGATGCATTGACAGTTCGTTGGATGCATGGTTATTTGCCTATGTTAAATACATACGGTGGTACGGTGATGTATTGAGATCTTGCCAGATTAGCATGGTTTGGAGCTGCTTTAGGGCTGGTTTGTCAGCATTTTGGGGCTGATTTGTTACCGTATTCGGGGATGATTTTATGGCATTGTGTTTGCCATTGGTCAGGACATTACAATTGCTGCTGTTGCTGTCTTTTATGACAAAATAGTCATTTTCAGGACTGAATATCTCTTTCCTGGTATGGAATTGCACTTTGTGCCGAACTGAAAAGTTGTAGTTCATATAACATACTACAACTTTGCTTTTGGAAGCAAGTTGATCCGGTATAATCTGCAAGAGTTACAGCCTCTGCAAAACCACAAAAAGTTGCAGTCTACTGTCTATTTGTGACCAATGTGCAGGAAGCTATTTTTCAGGTGAGAATACCTGAGAATCCATAAGGATTTGGCTCTTGAGGTCAACTAACAAGCTACAACTTTTATGTTTATAGCTTTGGCATCCGATCTTTCAGTGAAAAAATATCACTGTTCAAATATAGGGACAGTGTGTTATTTTGCCCAAAGTGGCTGTGAGGTATTGTTGTAGGAACTTCTCTTGCACAACAGTGAATTGGGAACTCACAGTAAATTACAGAAAATGATTGGGATATCACTTTAGTCCAAGGGCATTATTGGCATTTTGGCAAGTCACTTTGGCACATTTGGCAAGTGGTGAATGCTTGATTTTGTTGCCAAAGGATTGCGTGCTTGAGGTGATGCATTGGTGATGCAGTAAATGCCATTTCGATGCATTATGGATTTGCATTGGTGGCTGCCGCACTGATGTTTATGGATAGTTGATCTGGGCTCCTATTGCCATTGGTTGAGCAGGCATTGCTCATTTGGTTCAGTGCATTTCTTACCTAGATTGCCAGGCATTGGCGGGCTGCATTTATTCTTGTTTATGCCTCTTTATGGCTGAGTGCTTTTGAGCATTGGATCAGCCAGTTTATTTGGAGACCTGATTGGTCTGGACAACACTAATTTTTGGTCATTTGGGTTGCCTATTGCACTATACTGCCCTTTGGTTGTGAGCTATTGTGCCACAGATATGGCATCTACAGCTGGTAGTGCCCTCTTTGATATTGAGAGGTTGGATGGATCAAACTTTCAATATTGGAAAGAGTAGATTTATGATGTGTTGGTGCAAAAGAGGCAGCATAAGCCCATTCAATGCAAAGGTGTCAAGCCTAATAGCATTAAACAGAGTGATTGGGATGACATGGATGAGCAAGCATGCTCTATCATTCAGTCATCACTCTCGAAGTTAGTCTACTTGCAGGTACAGGATGGTGTACAGGTTGTAGACTGCCATGCATATGAGTTCTACACTCGTATATGCCAGATGTATGACCATGATAGTCTTATGTTACAGCATGATGGGTTGAAATGTCCTGATGGGCTGATATACAGCCTTGATATGCACTCCAAAGGTAGATCAATTGGTAGAAACAGGTCATGTTCAAGGGGAAATTCCAAGAGCAAGTCTAACTCTTGGACTTGTGTTAGTAGATGTTTCTATTGTGGAAAGTATGGCCACATGAAAAAGTACTGCTAGAAATGGCTAAGAAAATGAAAGAAGAAGAGCAAGGTTAAGAATGATAGGAAGAAGGAGAAGAAGCATGTTGAGCTTCAAGGCATCGATGCCAGGGTTTCCACTGACAAGAGCAGTGTTTAGGCATTCTTTTGTCTATGTCTGACACCTCCTTCTTAGCCACTGACGTAACCATTCTCGGTGATTGGATGTTAGATCCATGTGCTTCATGTCATATGACCCCTCATAGGTCATGGTTCAGTGCATATCAGGAATGCATTGTGGAGAGTGGTATGATGGGCATTGATCATTCTATGGATGTCTATGGTTATGGGGATATCCACCTTGTTATGCCTAGTGGCTCTATTCTTGTTCTACAGAGGGTTAGACATATACCATGACTTGCTACAAGCAAGATCAGTACTGGACAGTTGGTTGAGGCAGGTTATCATGTCTCTTTAGGAGATCATGCATGGAAGATTGCTAGAGGCAATCTAGTTATGGCTAGGGGATCACGGGTTGGATTCTCTTATGCATTGCATGTATCAGGTGTCCAGGATAATATGCTTATGATTAGTAAGCAGCCATCAGTTAGTTTATGGTATGCCAGACTTGGACATATGTCTACTACAGGTATGGAAGCCCTTACAACATTGAGATACATTCCTGTTATGGATGTCTCTCAAATTTTATGTCATGATTGTGATGATGATCAGCGGTCAGGATCCTCTTTTGTGACGAAGACAGTCAGTGAGAGGTATGTTGAGCCATTGCAGTTGGTTCATAGTGCAGTTTGTGGGCCTATGCCTACCGTTTCGCTAGGTGGCACCTCTTACTTTATGACATTTATTGGTGCTGCTACAAAGTACATATGGATATATCCGATTCGACAGAAGCATGATGTTTATGATACATTTCAGTGCTTCTTGGGTAATACTGAAAATCAGTCAGGAAAGAAGCTATTGAGTTTGATGACTGATGGTGATGCAAAGTTTACCTCTTCTAGATTTCAGCATCTATGTGATACACTTGGTATCAGGAGGGTGTTGACCACTCCTCATCTTTCTGCTCATGATGCCTTGGCAGAAGGCATAAATCGGATTCTATTAGACAAGATTGGTAGCATGCTACCGTATGCAGGTCTTACCAAATGCTATTAGGCTAAGGCATGTAAGACAGCTGCATACTTGCTTAATAGGTCACCTAGGAGATCTCTGAATGGTAGAGTGCCATTTGACTTCTTGATAGGCAGGGCACCATGTTATGAGCATTTACGTGTGTTTGGCTGCGAGGCTTATGCTCATGGAATTCTTGAACTAGAGAGTTGATACACAGCCATAATGTCTATTTCAGAGAGGATGCTATGTTTAGACAGCCCAGGACTATGGATAGCAAAAGAGTGGTGTCCCAGGAGGGTGTAAGTGCACTGATACCTCTGAATTCTTTGCAGAGGAAGCCCATATCCCTTGGAGTGGGAGATTTTTCCCACGGTGAGCAGGTTATAAAGTCGGAACAGCCACGATTACTTCCTGATTTTGGTCAGAGATGGACAGATGTCTCTAGTATTCCACAGGTTTATACTCCTATGGAGATTGTTGATGCATCTTCTATGGACAGTTACAGTTTACTTCCAGGATGCGAAGTGCCTCTTGCAAATGAGGATGAGGCTATGCATGGTGAGGAGGATACCTTGGCTAATGATGCCCGGTCTGATCCATTGGCTAGTTATGCCAGGATAGATGTAGTTGCTTATCCTCTATGCACTTTGCACATTGTAAAGTGCCGATGGGCATAGGATGATGGTCTGGTCATCTTGTTTTTCAGCCTATGGCTGATTGTATTATATGTGTACTATACTCCCTTGAAGACACACTGCCTTTAAGTGGGAGGTTGTTGGGGTAAAGGGCAGTGTGCCCACCCACTTGTACAGTGCCCATGTATACTCATATATATATGATAGAGGAATAAGCTAGAGTAGCTTTTGCTCCACCCTATACAGTGTCCCTTATCCCTTCCTGAGTGCTCCCTCTTCCCCCTCAATAAGTACCCGCAACTCATCGACGAGGAACAATAGGATAATATTCTTGGTGCATGTATCCCCTAAAAACAGAATCTTGAACTTGGAGTTCTAACAAAAAGCTTGAATCGAGAATGAATCTATAAGAAAAAATAGAATCGATCTTACACACTAAAAGTCTCACTTATTGCAAAAAAATAAAGTGACAAAAGGATAGTTTATTCACCCAAGGTAAGATGTGTAAGAAAATAATACAACGTCTATGCTCAACAGATAACAAGATCTCGTACACAAGAGAGAAAACAAGATAGTATGGAGAATCAAAAATTTGATTACTGTAGAACTGATACAATAGATAGCACTGCCTCCCAATTGTGCGCTCTTGTGAAAGAAGCTTCGATGGCATGCTGGAAACAGTAGAAGGCAGAGGCTGAGGAATCAGGGTTGCAGTAGCCAGTGATGAAATAGGCTTCATGGGCTTGCTCTTATATAGCCACCAGTCGTAGTTGGTTAGGCTCAATTGGGTGACCGACCTAGTCTGCCCAAAACGGTCGACTAGGGGTCACTCTCCAAATAGGCCATCGACTATACGATAGAACCGGTGCACAAAACAAAGCAACTGACCTATGGTCACCGTTCGGCCCAGAGCCATCCGGGATCATGTGAGGCTCCAAACGGGCCCCACAACCCGAGAGTGGGTTGCCTGGGAAATGCTCCATCTACCCTTAGTGTGGTTAGTCAAGGGATGCCTTCCCACACTTGCATGTAGCCTAGTTGGCGGTGTGCCAACTCTATCTGAAGCCGTCCAACCATCAGGCCACACATGGCCCCCATCTGGTATCCAAACCAAGACCTACTGGATAACCGAGCTACTCAAATGCCTTCTCCTCATATGGGGGCTTATAAGTAGAGTTAGCTAGTTCCCGCATAGTTACACAAGAGTGGAACATTGATATCTAACACCCCCCTCAATGTCCACCTGCAAGTAAACTTACTTTTTCGGCCCAATGCCAAGTCGATGAAGATGTCTCTCCAGCAAGTCTCTTCCAAGAGCCTTCGTGAAGATGTCCGCAGCATTCTCTGTAGTCGAATAGTACTCCAAGTTGACCTCTCCATCCATGATGAGCTCATGTACAAAGTGATATTGAATCTCAATGTGTTTTGTGCGAGCGTGGAACACCGGGTTCTTTGTAATCACCATGCAACTCTGATTGTCACATGATAACTGTGTAGGCTTGTTCTGCACTGCACCCATGTCCCCCAAAGTCCTCCTCAACCACACTGCCTCGCAAGAAGCAAAGCATGCAGATTTGTACTCGGCCTTGGTAGAAGAAAGAGCAACTGTGGGTTACTTCTTGCTGACCCATGACACAACTCTAGATCCAAGTGAGAAACAGTACCCTGTCACTGATCTCCTACTGTCCACGTCTCCTGCCCAATCCGAGTCACAGAATCCTATCAAGATATTGCCCTTGGTATAGGGGATGCCATAATCAAGTGTTGATGTATTTCAGCACCTGCATCCCTGCCCTCCAATGGTTCTCCTGAGGCTTATTGGAAAACCTGCTTAGTACACCAGCCGCAAAACTGATGTCCGACCATGTGTTGCATAGGTAAATCAAGCTACCCACAAGTCTTCTGTACTTTGCTTCATCGATCAGTGGTGATGAATCCTCATTTGAGAGCTTCGCGTCAACCTCCATAGGGGTACCAACTATCTTGCACTCAGCCATGCCAAATGCCTTCAGTATCTCTCCAGCATACTTCAATTGTGCAATGAAGATCTATTTCGGCTCCTGCCAAACTTCAATCCCCAAACAGAAATGCATCAGCCTGAGGTCTATCATTTTAAACTCTCTTCCTAGCAAATGCTTTGTCTACGAGATCTTCTCTTCATGGTTCCCTATTATGACAAGGTCGTCCACATAAAGGACCACGGTCATACACGTGCCTCCTTCTCTAAAGATATACAAATTTGCATCAGATGGGCTCCTCCTGAACCCATTTTGCAGAAAGTAGGCATCAATTCACTGGTACCACACTCGTGGGGCCTGTTTCAGCCCGTAAAGTGCCTTCTTCAGTTTGCAGACTTTACCTTCTGAACCGGGGATCTCAAAACCTGGTGGTTGTTCCACGTATACCTCCTCCTTGAGATCTCCATTCAGAAAGGTGGATTTCACATCCATCTGAAACACGGGCCAACTTTCCTAGGTAGCTAAAGCCAAAACACTACGAATTGTGGCTAGTCGAGCTGTGGGAGAAAAGTATCTTGATAATCAAAACCATGTACCTATGAAAATCCTTTTGCCATGAGTTGAGCTTTGTACTTATCCAACATGCCGTTGGACTTGTACTTGGTCTTGTACACCCACTTGGCTATGATTAGCTTGCGTTTTGGTAGTCGATCCACAAGGTCCCAAGTGTTGTTCTTCATTATGGAGCCATACTTTGACTGCATAGCCTCCATCCACCTCTCATCGCCCTGTGCCTCTTCAAGACACTTGGGTTCATCAGCACGGATCACTTCTATCATCAAAGCATAGTTGACCAAGTGTTCCTGCACCCTTCGTTGCTCCTCTAATCTCTTGGACCGGCAATGTGTGGATGGTTCCTCCTCAATGGCTAGAGGTTCTCTGCTATCCAAAAGCTGCTTTACCCACTTCGGGAATGGCCATCGCCGTTATGGTTCTGCAAGCTCTTCTTCATCTTCTTTGTCTTGAATCCTCCCAAGCACCATTAGGGGAGTTTGGTCTACTATTGGTGGCGGTCCTGGATGGATATCTTGGTCCTGGTTGTCTGGGAAGGAAGCATCCTCCTCTAATTGATGCGGCTATTCTGAGAAGACCACATCGCGACTTACAATTACCTTCTTGGTAATAGGGTTATAGAGACAGTAACCCTTCGCCTCTTCACTGTAGCCCAAGAAAATACACTTCCGGCTCTTCGGTTCCCATTTGATCCTAGTAGCATCAAGGACATGCACAAAACAGTCACATCCAAAAACTCTGAAATGTGCAGCTGAAGGTTTCTTACCAGAAAAGGCTTGCAGTAGAGTCATCCTGTTCACAGCCTTCGTGTGGCTACGATTGAGGATGTAAACTGCAGTGTTACATGCTTCAGCCCAAAAAGTCTTTGGCAAATCTTTCCCTTTCATCATACTCCAGCCCATTTCGCGGATGACGCGCATCTTGCGTTCTGCTACTCCATTTTGCTGTGATGTATGTGGTGGGGGTTTCTGCCTCTTGATCCCATGACTTTTGCAGTAACTTTCAAATTCAGTCGATGTGAACTCTCCACCTCTATCTGATCTCAGCTTCTTCACCTTCCTCCCCGATTCTTTCTTGACCATTACATGCCATTCCTTGAACCTACTGAAAGTCTCATCTTTCGTCTTCAGGAAGTATATCCATATCCTTCTACTGTAGTCGTAGATCAGCATCATGAAATAGTAGGAACCACCCAAAGCTTCCATCTCCATCTTTCCGCAAAGGTTCATGTGAATGAGCTCTAGAGGAGCCTTTGCCCTACTGGCCTCTTTAGGCAAGGGCTGCCGATGCTGCTTGCCCATCATGCAAGCTTCACATACATCAGGCAGATCTGAAATTTCTGGTAGGTCTGCAATCATTCCACTTTTATGCATCTCCTTCAAAGAACTAAGGTTTAGATGACCAAACCTCTCATGCCACATCTTATTGTTCTTTACATCCGCTCGAGCACTAAAAGCTGAGAGTTCATAAATGTTGTTGCGCTGTGTACTGTGACATGAAGTTGGGGGTAATAAACTTCACGCACCTCTTCACTTCCTGCAGCATTCGCACTGACTGCCAAAGATACTTATCATTGAGAATGAGACATTAGAAAGAAACTTTTATGCCAAGATACCACACCATACTTTCCTCCCTTAGATGAGAATGAAGATGGTAACATCCCAAGTGATGTTGTAATCAAGCATAGGGAGAAGGAAAGGATCAGCAGAGGCCATAATCTCAGCGAGCCGGTCTGCACCAAAGAGAAGAGCGATACGTTGTTGAAAGAAGATCTTGCGGCTCAACATGACATGAACCGATATATATCGAGGAGTTTGAAGGGGCTGATTAGGTCGGATGGGTAGATTCCGAGGAAACATTGCACCTCCTTCATAGACACCTTTATACTTAGCTCAAAACACTCTACAAACTGTCATTAGACACAGAGGCCTATAACTTTCAGTAGAGACATGATATCAAAGATTCAAGTACACAAAGAGATGCGCCTTGAGATGGGCTTCGCGCTGATATAAGTTTCATTGAAAACAGACCGACGGTTGAAGAGATATGGACAGTTTACTGGAAGGGGGTAAAAACTATCATGAAAACAGACTATCAAACACAGAGACTCATAACTTTTTGCAATAGTATCTGATTTAATATCTGATTATATACAAACATGCGCCTTGAAGAGAGCTTCGCGCTGATATAAATTTCATTACAATCGGACCACCGAGCAGAAAGTTATGAGCAAAACACTAACAGGGGGTCAAACTGTCATGAAAACTACCCTCCACCCAGGCTAATTTCGCCTGAGCAGGATGCTCCCTCAAGACTCCACCTTCATCAACGATCCAACCCTCATAGATTTCGCCTAGAAGAGGGGAAGAAGTTTGCATAGTGGCTCGGGAAACAAATGGACCATGTGTGCACAGTGAGCAGCCGAATAGAAAGAACTTTTAAGGCTTTGAAAGAAAGAAAAGGGAAGAGACACTCAAGAGAGAGAGAACCTGAAGTGACCTTCATTACAAATAGAGTGAGAATCCACCTCAACACTACAAACACAAGGGAGAAGAAGAGGTTTCATACATACAAGAGGGAGCGGAAGCTCCAAGACTACTCATAGAGAGAGAATAAACTAGAGAGAGAAGGACTCAAGAGTCTACATAAGAGAATATCTACAAGAGGAAGAGAAGGCTCATGGAAGAGGCTTGGGGAGACTAGAACTACAGCAACATAAGGCCTAATGGTGGAAGAGACTCTGATGAACAAGGGAGAGGAGGGCTCCTTTTATAGAGATTTTGTTACCCTCCTTCACCCATTTACAATTGCTGCCTGTAGATTCCTTTCCCCATCAATCACATAAGCACGTATGTCACCATCCATGTCCTTTTTGGCTACTCTTGCCATGTGTCCCATCAAAAGATGCTCAAGACTCTTAAAATATTGAGAAAGTCAAGAGTCTCCCCACATGGAGCCCATAGGGACCCTCTCTTTTCCACATGTCCACATCCTCCTTATTCCACATAGGAGTTCTAGAAGGATTCATCTTGACTTCACACTCCTCCACATGCCTTCCACACGCTTGGCATGTGGCCTCTCTTATATTATTGGAACACATGGACATGAGCCCACCTCTTTATATGACTCACTCTTCCTATTTTCTAAAAAACTCATAATATCCCATACACAAATAACTCTCACCCCATACCAAGGTATTTATAATTCATACCTATGGTATTTACAATGAGCCATTCCACTCATCCTCTCAATCCCATACAATATCATAGAAAATAGAGAAGAGACATGGAAAATCATCTAGCATATCTAAGTACTGGAGCTTCTCACTACCTGATAGAGAATCACCAAGAAGCTCTTCATTGCGTTGGCGTCGTTTAATGTGCTCCACATCCTCCACATGAAGTGTCTCTACAGGATCTTCTTGCACCACCACCTTGTTCCTTCCTGACTCATCCCGATCAGCACCAAGACAAAGACCAAAGGCCACTCCTTCCACCTCACCCTCCGAGTTGGACTCCTCGGAGCTACACCCTGTCTCTTCTTCTTCATCGGTTAAGTCAGAGATTGAACTCTCTGATGTTGAAGACTCCTCCTTGACAACTTCCTTTTTGTGGCTTCTGATATTGTAGCGCACCTTCTTATCATTTCCCTGCAAAATCAATTCTCCAGTATCCCACTTTTGAACAACCTTCACCTTGCGTAACCAAGGCCTTCCCAAAATCAATGGATAGGCACGTGCATCTGGCTTGGTAGGGATCACCTGAAAAGTAGTTGGCATAGAAATTCCACATACATCCACTTCTAGATTCTTCACAACTCCCAAGGTCTTAACCTTAGTGTTGTCAACCAATTTGATGCGATAAGGAGAGGTAGTACTAGAGTATTTTAAATCAGCATCAATCATGGTCTTCTCACTCATGATATTAATCGATGCACCTCCATCAATGTACACATTAGAAATCACTTGACCATCAATGATCACATCAACCACAGGTACATCATCACCAACATCTATATCTACCTTTTGAACAACAGGATTGGCACTTTTCTTCTTTTTCTTCTTTGACACCCTTGTGCTTGCTAGTTTTCCCCATTCCTTCCGTAGTTTTGGAGACAAAGCAAGTAATTGACCAAAGGTGATATGAGCTTCCTTTTCTTTAAGGTCGGACAACAAGTCATAGCTTCCAATTCCTTGTCCTAAAGGAAAGTCTGACTGGCTAATTATCCTTCTAGATGCCTTCTTTTTCTTACTACGGTGTTCCTCTTCCTGATGTTCCTCATCTACTTCTTTCTTACTTTCTTCTTCTTCTTTTGCTTTACCACACCCCCGTTTAGCCATCATTACCTCTCTTTCCTCATCCCCTGAAGAAGCTTCTAACAAGGATACTTGTTTTTCTTCTTTCTTTCTCAATCTAGGACACTCGGGGCGATAGTGACCTTTTTCATTACATTCATAGCAAGTGACCCCACTCCTATCTCGAGGCCTATCTTCACTCTTTGGTGCTCTAGGTTGTCGTGCATTAACCAAATGCAATTTCAAATCAGCAAACTCTGCCATCAATTGGGAGATATTATGATCCAACTCAGAGGACTTTGGTACCTGAGGAGTGCCCATTACCTCTACCTTAGAAGTTGAAGCTGTTGAAGACACAAAAGAGGATTCGATCTTAAGAGAAGCTTCTTTCTTGGTCGCAATGCAAAGCGCCTCCACGTATGTTGTTGGATCTTTACTCATTACCTTTGAACGAAGACGAGGCTCCAAAGCCATAACAAATTTGCTCATCTTTAAGTGCTCCATCCCTGAGAGACTTTGAGGGGCCGATGATGCCAATGCCACAGCTCGCAAAGCTGCCCTTTTATACTTTGTCCATAAAGTTTCATATCGGATTGCCAATGCAGAGACCAACTCACCCTCTCCTTGACAGAACCGGTCCAACTGCAACATCAAAGCATTTGGCGACTCGACTGCCCCAAATCTCTGCTTCATTGCTGCCACCACTTGGTCCCAGTCCTCCTTGGTAGAGTCCGGCAAGGTCTCATGCCAACTCAAGGCTACACCTTCAAGGAAATCAGGCAAAATCTCCACTCGATCCTTCATGGACCATCCAGAAAGCCGGCATCCTCGAACAAAATCCCGAAGATAAGACTCCGGGTCCTCCCCTTGGGTCCCTCGAAACACTGGAATCTTCACCATGATGAAACACAAAAAGGAAACACCAAGATCCAAATAATATCCCAAACAAGATTCGAACAAGATCCCACAGAGCCTTAGTATACCAAGACCAACTGATTATGCATAACCACTTGTTGAAAACCCTCCACAATGTGATCCTCAACAAAATCTTCAAAAATAAGTGACCAACCAGCACCATGAAACATTGTGTATACATGCATTCTAGAATCACCCTTCTCACAATAGGAAGTGCACATAAAAGCTTCAAGATATTGTAATCTTCATCATTTGCATAGCAAAAGAAGTCGAAAGCATTAAGAATCACCACTCCAGGATCTGTGCACCATTCTTATCGAATTGAACTTTGAGGTCCCGATCCGTGATCGTAGAAATGGACAACAAGTTCCTATTGATATCTGGCACATAAAGAACATCAGACAACTGTCTTACAACTCCATCTGACTTGAGAGCAATCGTACCTTTTCCTTTTGCTGGACATTTTGCATCATTGTCGACTGCTACCAGGATGTCATTCCCTACTGGCTGTAGAGAGGTATGCCAGTCCTTCCAATTGGTCATGTGGCATGATGCACCACTGTCAATGATCCAAGGTTCATCCGTAGGTACATGAACTGCCTCCATGCAAATCTCCTCAATTGCTACGAACAACTCTATAGGTGCTGCCTGCGTGCTGTTGCTGGACTCTTTCTTTACTCCGTTCTTCTCATCTGCAATCTTCTTTGGGCACTCATTCTGATTGTGCCCTGCCTTCTTGCAATAGAAGCATTTGATCTTCTTCTTTCTCTTTTTATCATCAGAAGAAGATGGGTTACCAGAGTCCTTACCCTTACCTTTCTTTGATCCAGTCCAGAAAGCCGAATCTTCTCCAGTGCTCATCTTTTGATGCATCTCCTCCTCCAGAAGCATCGCGCTGAAATCCTCAAAGTTGAGGGGCGGATTTCTGTTCTGCATATTCACTGCCGTTAACAAGACCATCTACTTTGGTGGGAGAATCCATATGCACCTTCGTGCTAGATTCTCGCTAGTGATGGTGATGCCAATTGCAGTCATCTGATCGCGCAGATTCTTCACCCTGGTGATGAACTTCTCTGCCGCTTCAGACTCAGACAACTTCTTGTTCGTGAGTTGAGTCTCCAGATTCTGAATCCGCGTCTGATTCGTGGTCTTGTACTGATTTTTCAAGACCGTCCATGCCTCCTCCACTATGGTGACATGTTGAATTAACGCCATGATAGAATCACTAACACTACAGACAATAGAACATAGCGCATCTGCATTTCTTCTTGTCCACGCGAGAATCTCATCCGTAGTTAGTACTATCTGTTGTCCTGTATTGGCTGGATCCGATCTCGCAATTGGCCTCACGTCCACCCCAGTAGAAGTGTCCCAAAGCTCATATGCGCTTAGGATGGTCTTCATCTTGAACTTCCATAGAGGATAGTTAGAGCTGTCCAACTTTTCGCTTTTGCCGAATGGTGGGATTCGCAGTCTTGCGGGCTTGGCCATCTCTCACAATCTGCTCACAAACAGAAACACACTACCAAATCTTCTTGCTAGAGTCCAGGCTCTGATACCATGTAAGAAAATAATACAACATCTGTGCTCAACAGATAACAGGATCTCGTACACAAGAGAGAAAACAAGATAGTATGGAGAATCAAAAATTTGATTACTATAGAACTGATACAATAGATGGCGTTGCCTCCCCACCGTGCGCTCTTATGAAAGAAGCTTCGATGGCATGCTGGAAACAGTAGAAGACAGAGGCTGGATGTTAAAAAATCAGGGTTGCAGTAGCCAGTGATGACATGGGCTTCATGGGCTTGCTCTTACATAGCCACCAGTCATAGTCGGTTAGGCTCAATTGGGTGACCGACCCAGTCCACCCAAAACGGTCGACTTGGGGTCGGAGGCCACCGACCATATGATAGAACCGGTGCACAAAATAGAGCAATTGACATACAGTCTCCATTTGGCCCCTCCATTTGGCCCAGAGCCGTCCGGGATCATTTGAGGCTCCAAACGGGCCCCACAACCTGAGAGTGGGCTACCTCGGGAAATGCTCCGTCTACCCTTAGTGCGGTCAGTCAAGGGATGCCTTCCCGCACTTGCATGTAGCCTAGTTGGTGGTGTGCCAACTCTATCTGAAGCCATCCAACCATTAGGCCACACATGGCCCCCATCTAGTGTCCAAACTAGGAGCTACTGGTGGATAACCGAGCTACTCAAATGCCTTCTCCTCATATGGGAGGCTTACAAGTAGAGTTAGCTGGTTCCCACATAGTTACACGAGAGTGGAGCATTATCTAATAGGATGCCATCTCTAGCAAGTCTACCAATAGCTGTGGTGTCACTAGAGCTTGGACCTGACTATTTCTTAATGTTAACAAATATATTTTTAAATAAACCAAGTTAGCATTTAGTTACTAAAAAAACATATAGCTATAATATTAGCTGCCGTCACTGAGTCAGTGGTGGTGAATGCGAATGATTCATCCATTCTACCATGTTGCAACAATAAAGATGCACTGTGTCAAAGTATATACTTAATGGGAAGAATCCAACCACTGCCATTTCTCCACAATTCTATGCCAAGGAGAATGGTACCTGGTATATATTTGTTTACTCTACAAACACCTTGTGAAATGAATAGAATTTAAGGAGTGAGAATCATCTCATGAACCTTGGTCGTGTTCATAAACACCTTAGTATCGCTTACCTTAACCATACCTATTCATGTGAATATTATGTCATGTCATCACCCTCAATGGTGTCCAGATCCCAAGAAGCCTTGGACTAAGTGGAGGTATGCAAGATTAGAGTTGATGCAATGATATGAGGCAATGACAAAGCGTTTAATATTCACAAAGTGTTAATATGAAATATGTATCATTGCCTTAACTATGTTGACACATTAAGTAAACAAGAGGCACACGTGCCATAGAGCACTGCCCCCAAGTGGCTGAGTATAATTGCTATTGTTCTACTTTCAAAGGGCATCAAAATACAAAGTTTGTAGTAGCTAGAGCTCTACCCCTGATGGGGCAGTGCTAACAAAATTCATACACAACAGTTAAGACCCAAAGTCCACAACTTGTAAGAAAAAAATGAATTGGCTAGTACTAAATGTATTAATGAGTACATATCATTTATAAAAAATCCTAGATCACAAGTAGCTCCTCTCCTGCACATATATCATCTATGGTTTCAACACAAATGCATCCATATTCAAAAACATCTGCTCTCCTCATGGAGATGGACCAAGGTGGTAAATAAGGGGGAAATACAAAATAAACATTTGGATTTGAATTTGTATTTCTACAGTTGTTGATAAACCTAGCCACATTGCCATGCCAAACATCGCCAACAATGTACACCATATCCTCCATAGAAACATAAGGTTCCTCTTGGATAGATTACTTCTTTAGCCTTGCTCTAACTTCACACCATTCTTTCCAATCTCAATCCACATATTTGTCACCTTCGTAATGGAGAATAGTAGTCCCTCACTTAATGAAATCATGCACAAATAAGCCGTGACTAGTGCCTGTAATAGTTGACTCATGCACCTCAAAATCCACATTTTTAATTCGAAAGATTTCCTAAATGGGGACATGAAACTTTGGTGTTCCAAGTGGATCACATCCTGGTACGTACATACTTAGACAAGACTTTAAAGTATATCTATTTGCATGGCAAACGACACCCAATTAGCCCAAAAAACATTACAGTAACTTGAGACAAAATCAAATGAAAATTTGGCATATGTACCTTCATGGAAAATATGCATTTAGAAGTCTCTTTAGAAAGGCCTTAGCAATATGCTCCTTGATAAAGCAACCTTTGTATCCTAGTTTTATAGCCATATGAGAAGCTTGCATAGCACTCATACTATCAATGGGTGGAGCAATCCTTAGCATATTTATTTGTGACATGTTAAGTTGAGGAAATAATTCACCACCACTATGACTTGGCATATGGAATGCACCCTCTAATTTTCTCTTGTCACATCTAACCCTCGCCCTTAGTTGGTCTAGAAGAGGAAGCTTTCATGTATTATATTATGTTATTGACCATTGATGATTTTGATCACTCCATTCTTCAAGAAGTTCTTGGATGAGGTTGAAATCTTTATGGCCCTCCACCATCGGTAATTGCCCATACTGATTACTCTCAATCACGATGCGCACATCATTGGCCTCTTCAAGATGTAGCAAGTAAGGCATCAACTCTCCTAGTAGAATGTTATCTTCATTGTCTTGCACATTAAACGTAAGAGGAAATATCCAATTTGATGGACAATTGATACAAGCCTCACCAACCTTGTCGAGCCTATTTATCCTCCTCTTACTATAAGAGTAGCATCCCTGCTAAGCCCATATCATGAAGAAAGGGAGGTTTTCCTTTGTATATATTTGAAGATTTTCTACTATTTTGATAACATTATGCCATTGATGTTGACCAAATACCTACATTAAATTTGTGTAGCAAGATCCTTAGAAATTCAATGCACCCAGGTCGACAAACGATATAACTATTGTGGCCATACATAACAAACTTGTTGAGATATTGAGCTCCACTCGTGATATGCCAGGGTGACCGTTGTGCATTTATGTCACCGACTTGTTAGCTGCAGATGCGATTGGTACACCGCCCATGAATAATAGCTAGATGACAGCTATCCTTATCTACTCTAGTTCGTGGCTCAGTTAGTATGCCACCTAGTTAGCTGAGTTTGGTTTGAGACCCACATATAGGGTTCTTCTATTTCTTTGTACTAGAGTTCTTTTGGCTTTCACAACAAAGAAGAGGAAAACTGTTTTCAGCCTCCACCTTTGTGTGTATTCCCCCATTGTGTATGTGAGAAAGCTGTAAGTGAGCTTCCTTCCTTCTCTCCCACTATCTTCACATGTTATCAGAGCCTGGTTCGTGGTAAGGAGCTCAAGAAAGCAAACCAAGTTCGCAATGTCCTAATAAGAGGACCAGTTTTGCTTTCCTTTTTTCGAGTTTGGGAGAAAATCTCTGCAGGTAGCACAGCCAGAAGTGCAAGAGTGCACTGTCTCAGATTTGAGACGCCCTTCACGGTGTGGCAAGAGGGTAGTATATGCTACAGGGCCCATTTTGATTCGAGGCCAGTTTATTTTTTTGATTCGAGGCCATTTCGAGGCCCGTTTTGAAGGCGGAAGTTCTTCGCAGGCACTCAGAAAAAGGCCCTGTTTTTGCTGTGCAACCACTGCTCTATAGGTCAGTGAAAAGTTGCCGCAGAAATTGCATCATATGCTTGTGCACAGGGATATTGGGAGTTACAGAATCATCCTTATTGCCTGCTCATGCATAATCGTCACTAGAAAGTGATTGTGTGGTCAAATACCACTTTCGTCAGTTTTGCAGATTTGCCTGTGTGAGGGAGAAGATGTGTTTTTTGCAGTGACAGAATATTTTGCAGTGTTTTGTAATGGCATTTGATTCTCTTTCACAGATTGTCACTGAAAAGCTTAAAAAGAACAACTTCCAAGCATGGAAGTTTAGAATGATGAATTTCCTTATGGGAAAAGGCTATTGGGAGTTCATTATAGGAAATGAAGAAGAACCAGTTCTTCCTAATGTTCCCAATCAATAGGAAATGCAGGCATTTAAAGGATGGCATGAGAGAGCCAGAAAAGTTATGTATTGGCCGTCTATCAGTATTTTGAATTCTATGATTGTGCATATTCAGGATGCAAGTACGCCAAAGGAGGCATGGGATACTTTGGCAAAAATGTACAGCATTACACAAGCCAGGAAAATGTAGCTCAAGCAGGAGTTGCACAATGTGCAGAGAGAAAATATGAGCATCAATGACTACCACATGAAGGTAAAGAAAATTGCAGATGCACTTGCTTCCATTGGGTCACCAGTGGATGATGATGATTTGGTTTCTGTGACCTTGAATGGTCTAGGAAAGGATTATGCATAGTTCCAGACATTCATTGCCGTCCGTGAAAATTTTCCTAATTTTGAGGAGTTGTTTGATCTTCTAATTTTTGAAGAGCAGAGAAATGGTGGTGCATCTTCTTCAGGAGGAACTTCAAAAGAAACTGTCTTCTACTCAAATGTTGGAAGAGGTAGAGGCAGAGGTAGAGGAGGCACGATCTGGAGGCCGTGGTAGAAATCAAAATATGCAGCAAACTCAAGAAAACCAATCCTTTGGAGGAGGACATGGTAACTCTAGAGGCAAGGGGAGCCAAAGAGGCCGTGGTGGATGGCAGAGAGGCCAAAATGCAAACAGCAATGTTGAATGCTACTATTGTGGTAAAATGGGTCATATGGCTAAAGACTGCTACAAAAAGCAGAATGACATTATGAATGGAAAATTGCAACAAGGCAATTATGCATCTTCTAGTATACAGGGTGATGACAGAAATGAGCATCTATTTATGGTGCAGCACATGACCAATTCTGTGACAAGTGCAGAAGAATGAAATGATGTGTGGTATGTTGACTCAGGTGCATCAAACCACATGACAGGTCATGCAGAATGGATGCAGGATGCAAGGAAAATGGAAAAACCAGGATTTGTGGAGACTGGTGATGATACTACACATCCTATTGTGCAGATTCGTAAAATTCCTTTGTCTATATAGGATGGGAAAAAGAAATACCTGTCTCATGTATTTCATGTCCCAAACATCACCAAGAACCTAGTTTCTGTTGGTCTAATGGTTGAGCAGGGGTTGCAGGTCAGATTTAATCCTCATGGATGCTTTGTTGAGGATATGAAAAATAACGGTCACTTGATAGCAAAAGGAAAGAAGAAGGGCAGGATGTTTACATTGGATGTGGACATGCCTGAATTGAGTGCAGCAATGTTTGCACATGGGACTGGTGTTGTTGTAGATATTGATATCTGGCATAAACGCATTAGTCATGTTAATGTACAGCGACTTAAATCAATGCAGGCCCAAAATATTGTTGCAGGATTGCCTAAATTCAAGGTTGTAGAAATGCATAAGTTATGTGAAGCCTGTCAATTCGGAAAATAGGCAAGGAAACCATTTCCTAGGCATGTTCAAGAGAGTAAGAAGCCATTGGAATTAATCCACTCTAATGTGTGGACTACTAAAGCTGCATCTATTGGAGGCTGTCATTATTTTGTCACTTTTATTGATGACTACAGCAGAAAAGTTTGGGTGCATTCTATGAAAAAGAAAAGTGAAGTGTTTGGGCATTTCAAAGCTTTTAAAGCTATGGCTGAAAAAGAAACAGCCCTACAAATAAAATGCCTGAGGTCAGATGGAGGGGGAGAGTACCTCTCAAATGAGTTTGCAAGGTTCTTGCAGGAGCATGGCATAAAGTAGCAATATTCATGCAGTCATATCCCATAGCAAAATGGACTTGCAGAAAGGAAAAATAGGCATATTAGAGAGGTATCTCAGGCCATGCTAAATGAAAAATACCTACCAGATTATTATTGGGCTGAAGCAGTTGCTATAGCAGTTTACATAATGAACAGGACTCCCACTGCAGCAATACATGGCATGACGCCAGAGGAGATGTATACTGGTAGGAAACCAGATATTTCTCATTTGAAAATTTTTGGTTGCATTGCCTATATTCATGTGACATATGAGTTGAGGTCCAAGTTGGATCCAAAAGCTGAGAAGTGCATCTTTATTGGTTATTCTCTGCATCAGAAAGGGTATAGATGCTATAACCCTTCTACTCGTAAGTTTACAATGAGTAGAGATGTTGTTTTTGATGAGATGAGCAGCTGGTATAAACCAGTAAATGTGATTCATGATATAGATGCACAAAATGGTAATGCTACACAGAATTCACAGCAGCAATCACAAAATATTAGTGGACCTACAGTGTCCTCTAGTAGTGCTTCACATACTTTGCCATGGATAGGCAGATTGAGATCAAGAGAATCTTCTCAAAGCAATGCAGATAGTGGTATACAGGTATCATGAAAAGGAAAAGAGAAGGTAGATCAGCCCATGTTTGATGTGAATGTAGGTCACTCTTATGTGGATGGTGAATCCAGTGGCTTAAAACAGAGCATTGATGATGAGTTGGGTATTCCTTCTATTGTTACACCTAGAGTAAGGAAGACCAGGGATGTTTCGAGAGCACCTAGAAGTGAGCCTATATTGTGCAGGTCTACTAGAGCTAGGTATCATGTGGATAGGCTAAAATATGATGTATTTGCAGCCATTCACTATGCCTATATGGTCAAAGTGATACAGGAACTAGAACCCACTTCTTTTGAGCAAGCCATGGAAAAAGAAAAATGGGAGAAAGCCATGGATGAAGAAATGGATGCCTTGGAAGCAAATGCTACATGGGAATTGGTGCCTTTGCCTAAAGAAAAGAATGCAATTGGATGTAAGTGGGTTTATAAGGTGAAGCACAATGCAGATGGTTCTGTGAACAGATACAAGGCAAGATTAGTTGTCAAGGGGTATGCACAAACATATGGGATTGATTATGAAGAAACATTCAGTCCGATTGCAAGGATGGCAACTGTAAGAGCAGTCATTCCTATGGCTGCATCAAAGGGATGGTCTTTACATCAGATGGATGTAAAGAATGCCTTCTTTCATGGTGATTTGCAAGAAGAGGTCTTTATGGAGTAGCCACCAGGTTATGTTCATGCTGTTCATCTTGAGTTTGTTTGCAGGTTGAAGAAAGCATTGTATGGCTTGAAGCAAGCACTTAGAGCATGGTCTGACAAGATAGGACAGTATCTTGTCACTATTGGCTTTCAGATTTCCAACGTAGATTTCTCACTTTATGTGAGAAAAACAGAGAAAGGTATTATGCTGCTTGTCATCTATGTTGATGATTTGATCATCACAGGTGATAGTGATGAGGATATCCTTCATGTGAAAATGCTATTGAAGCAAAAGTTTGAGATGAAGGATTTGGGAGAGCTACGTTATTTCTTGGGCATTGAGGTGATTAGATCACCAAGTGGGATACAGCTCTTGCAGAGGTAGTATGGATTGGACATGCTGTCCAAATATGGGATGACAAGATGTAAGCCTATTTCAGTTCCTTTGGAGTAGAATGTGAAGCTGAGCACAGATGCAGGTGAGCTTCTAGAAGACCCTACTATGTACAGGCGCATAGTAGGAAGTTTGATTTATATGACTATTACCAGGCCAGATTTGAGCTATGCAGTTGGGTTGGTAAGTCAGTTTATGCAGGCTCCAAGGAAACCACATTTGGATGCGACGAGACGCATACTCAGGTATGTGAAGTCCACATTGCAGTATGGACTATTTTATGAGGCTGGGGTTCAGATACAGTTGCATGGAAACACTGATGCTGATTGGGCTGGTAGTATTTCTGATAGACGATCTACTAGTGGATATGTGTTCTGTTTTGGGAGTGTTGCAGTCACTTGGAGCAGCAAGAAACAGCCTACAGTTGCCTTGTTAAGCACAGAGGCTGAGTACAGGGGTGCAGCGATGGCTGCATGTGAGGTAGCTTGGTTGCATAAGCTACTTTATGATATGCATCAATTTACAGATGGGCCAGTTGTCATTTATTGTGACAGCATGAGCAGTATACACTTGGCAAATAACCCAGTCTATCATGCTAGAACAAAGCACATTGAGTTGCATTATCACTATGTGCGGGAGAAGGTTTTACTAGGTCTTATTGATCTAGTTTATGTCAGCACAGAGGATGAGGTAGCTGACATATTCACGAAGGCATTGGGCGCAGAGAAGCTGCGCAAGTTCAGAGACCTGCTTGGTGTGCAAGAATTGGGATTTAGCTCGAGGGGGAGTGTTGAGATATCCAGCTCCACTCGTGATATGCCAAGGTGACTGTTGTGCATTTATGTCACCGACTTGTTAGCTGCAGATGCGGTTGGTACACCGCCCATGAATAATAGCTGGATGATAGCTATCCTTATCTACTCTAGTTCGTGGCTCAGTTAGTATGCCACCTTAGTTAGCTGAGTTTGGTTTGAGACCCACATATAGGGTTCTTCTATTTCTTTGTACTAGAGTTCTTTTGGCTTTCACAACTAAGAAGAGGAAAACTGTTTTCAGCCTCCACCTTTGTGTGTATTCCCCCATTGTGTATGTGAGAAAGCTGTAAGTGAGCTTCCTTCCTTCTCTCCCACTATCTTCACAAAACTTGTGTATTGGTGACTTGAGCAAGAAACGTGTTAATAATAAGCCATTTAAGTCCAATATCACAGTCATCCTTGGCTTATCCCAGGATGATGGAATTGGATGGATAACATATGGACTGTCTGCAAATTTACTACACCTTGACTCCTCCAAGCTCCCTTGTGCTCTGTGTTCAGTTATGTTTGGCACACCACCAAGATCATATTTTAGCTCATATTTGCTAGCTATTGACACCAATTCCAAAAGTGCATTGCTATTAAGGTTGCTTGCAGTTGTCCCACAATTCTGATGGCATGTATTCTTGTCTAGTAGTTGTCCTTGCTTTCTTCAAAGCATCACTGATTCCATCAAGATCTGACCTCACTCTCACTAGCTCTTGACACCACTTCCAAAAATATATTGCTAATGAGGTGGCTTATACTTGTCCCCATTTCTAGTGGCATGCTCTCTTGTGTATTTATTAATATATATTTCTCCTTCCTTGCATCATTCATTCCAACATCCTTATTGACCTCAAAGTTTCTCTCTCCTAATACCACTTCCAACAATGTACACATTTTTGGTGTCATGTTTTCACATGTAGTATTTGTCCCTCTCTCCGTCCATGCATCAATAATTCCTGTGGAGTATAATTCCAAGAAATTCATTCATTAAACACAATATAATTGTCATGGCATTCTCCCCTTAAGAATATTGAGAATGGCATGAAAACGATATCAATTAAAAAGTGGCAGTGTTATATTATTAAAATGGTCACTACTACTATTTTTCAACTAGGATTGACATGCCATAAATCCCTTTACAATTCATCTAGAGACATAACAAGTGGAATATTAGCAATATCTTTGGTAGCTATAGGAGGCAAGGGTCCCATTGGCTCACCATCATCATCTGAATCACGTGGTGGTGGCGAAGCAACACATGTTTGCAGTGGCTTTTAGATTCTAGACCAAAATATAATCTTTGGATCATTTGTTAAAAGATCAGAACAAATGGACAACTTCTACGGCTTGTGCTTTTGTCAACACTAAGGACACCACTCTTCTTTGAGAGGATAATGCATGCCTTGTAACAACTCCTTTGGTGAACAAGTCTACAAACTGATCATCCCCATCAAAACACAATGATGCTTTCTTTCATAATGCACTCCTTGATGGTATCCTATAGATCCTTTGTTTCCTCTTCATTATCACTATCAACCATGATATTATCCTTAAGTATGTTGTAGGGCTTGGCAACTTGCAAGAGGTGATCAAATCTGGCATATCCACCATCTGAGCTCAAGAATGTCAAAATGTGATGTTTCAGTCAGACCCATCAGTGCCTGATCTTCTGTGTGAATAACACACATGAATCTTTGACTCCAAATTGAACACTCATCAATGGCATTCTTGAGATTGGCCATCTTTTTCATATTCAAAAATGTCAAAAGAACAAACTGTAATGGAGACAATGTGGACCGCATTACACCTTTAATTAACTTCCCAAATGTAGCTTTATTCCAATCAATGTTTTGTGTGGTGTCAAGCACAAACAAGCTGATAGCAAGTCCATCTGGAAAGTGTCGTGACAAAAATTCATCACCTTCCATTTCCACATTGACAAGAGAGACTGTCCATGGAAAACACTTTTTTGACTCGACACTGTCATCATTTCTTGCTTCTATTAACCATTCAACATAGCAAATTGCAGCTAGCAAGAATTCAACATTGATCTACCAACCTGTAGCTCACATGGGGGTTGAGTCCCTATCCCTTGTGGATTTTCCTCCTTTTCAGAGCTATTTTGGGAGCCCCCTTGTGGCACTAGTGATGCCATTCATATGAACAAACTCACATGAGGGATGGCACCAGGGCCATTCTCATCAAGGAAAGTTTGACATAGAATGAGATTGAAAAACTAAAACAAACTGTGGAGAATGGCATTGGTGGGCACTTCTGTGATTCTCTATGTGACTGACACCAATGAGACTGGCATCAGTGCCATTCTGTACAAACTCACATTCACAATGGCACCATTGGTATTCTAATCCATGAGAGTTTGTGGATAATGGCACTGTGGCATAAATGATCCACATTTGTTTCCATATTCCTTTTAGTAGGGCATTGTTGCCAATCTACTTAACATTGACATAGAATGAGAGTGCCAAACTAACTTAGGTTGATGGGCACCAGTGCTATTCTACACAAACTCACATGGAGAATTCTCTAAAATATAACCTTCAATGGGCACTGATGTGATTCTCTAAGTGATAGACACCAATGAGATTCACACCAGTGCCATTTGTATATAGAATGGTGCCATTGCCATCCTAATCCATGTGAGTTTGTGTAGAATGGCATTGTGCCATTGTATCAAAAATATCATCCATAAATCTATCACTGGTGCCATTTTAGCATGGCACCGATTCAAATCTACTACTAATATGTTTTAATGTGAATATGATGTTACAGGATTTCTCCTCACAACATTTTATTTCAACATATACCATAGCTAATCTCACTAGTGCTAGTCACATTAAAAATGGCACCAGAGTCCTTCTCTAAAGTCTAGCCTTCAATGGGCACTGCTGTGATTCTCTATGTACTAACACCAATGAGATTGGAACTAGTGCCATTCTAATTCAAATTGTGGAAAATGGCATTGGTGCAATCCATATGAGATTGGCACTAGTGATACCATTCATATGAACAAACTCACATGAGGGATGGCACTAGTGCCATTCTAATCCATGAGAGTTTGTGGATAATGGCATTGTGGCCAATGTCTCAAAAATGTTATGCATAAATGTTCCACATCTGCTTCCATCTTCCCTTTTAGCATGGCACTATTACAAATCTACTTAACACTGACATAGACATAGAATAAGAGTGACAAACTAATTTAGATTGTGGAGAATGGCTTGAGATCGGCACCTGTGCGATTCTACACAAATTCACACAGAGTAGGATGGCACACAGTGCCATCCCAATCCATTTGAGTTTGTGTAGAATGGCACAGGTGCCATTGTATAAAAAATATCAACGAATAAATCTTTCAATTTAGCATGGCACCATTGCCAATTTTCTCCTTACATGTCTAATGTGAATATTTTGTTACATGATTTCTCCTTGCAACCTCCATTTCAATATATAACATAGCCAATCTCACTAGTGCCACTCACATGAAAAATGGCACCAGAGCCATTCTCTAAAATATAACCTTCAATGGGCACTAACACCACTTCCATTCTACACAAACTCACATAAAGAATGGCATCAGTGTTATTCTAATCCATGAGAGTTTGTGGATAATGGCACTGTGGCCAATGTCTCAAAAATTTATGTATAAATGTTCCACATCTACTTCCATCTTCCCTTTTAGCATGGCATTGCTACAAATCTACTTAGCACTAACATGACATAGAATGAGAGTGGCAAACTTATTCAGATTATGGAGAATGGCATGAGATTGGCACTAGTGCCATTCTGTACAAACTCACATGGATAATTCTCTACAATCTAACCTTTAGTGGGGCACTAATGTCATTCTTTGTGTTACTGACACAAATGATATTGGCACCAGTGCCATTATGATAGAGAATGGCTCTAGTGCCATTCTAATCCATCAGAGTTTGTGGATAATGGCACTGTGGCCAATGTCTCAAAAGGTCATGTACAAATGTTCCACATTTGCTTCCATCTTCTCTTTTAGCATGGCATTGCTGCCAATCTACTTAACACTGACACCATAGACATATATTGAGAGTGGCAAAATAATTCCTTTTTTGGAGAATGGCCATCCCAATCCATGTGAATTTGTGTAGAATGGCACTAGTGCCACTATGTAAAAAATATCATGCATTAATCTTTGAGTTTATCATGGCACCCCAGCCAATCTACTCCTAACATGTTCTAATGTGAATATGTTATTAATTATGGGATTTCTCCTTGCAACCTCCATGTGAAAAATAGCACCAGAGCCATTCTCACTAGTGTCAGTCACATGAAAAATGGCACCAAAGCCATTCTCTAAAATCTAACCTTTAGTGGCCATTGTTGTGATTATCTATGTGACTAGCACCAATGAGACTGGCACCATTGCCATTATGTACAAACTCACATAGAGAATGGCACTTGTAGTATTCTAATCCATGAGAGTTTGTGGATAATGGCACTGTGGCCAATGTCTAAAAAATGTCATGCATAAATGTTCCCACATCTGTTTCCATCAACTTAACATCAACATAGTCTGAGAGTGGCATACTAATTTAGATTGTGGAGAATTTCATGAGATTTGCATCAGTGCCATTCTATACAAACTCAGATGGAGAATCCTCTAAAATCTAACTTCAATGGGTAGTGATGTGATTCTCTATGTGACTGACACAAATGAGATTGGCACCAATGCCATTTTGATAGAGAATGGCACCAGTGCCATTCTAATCCATTAGAGTTTGTGGATAATGGCAATGTGCCAATGTCTCAAAAATGTTATGCATACGTGTTCCACATCTGCTTCCATCGGCACTACTGCCAATCTAATTAACATTGACATAAACATAGAATGAGAGTGGAAACTAATTTAGATTGTGGAGAATGGCTTGAGATTAGCACCTATGCCATTCTATATGAACTCACATGAAAATTCTCTAAAATCTAACTTAAGTGGGCACTGATGTGATTCTCTATGTAACTGACACAAATAAGATTGGCACCAGTGCCATTCTAATAGATAATGGCACCAGTGCCATTCTAATCCATTGGAGTTTGTGGATAATGGCATTGTGCCAATGTCTCAAAAATGTTATGCATAAATGTTCCACATCTTCTTCCATCTTCCCTTTTTAGCATGGCACTGCTACCAATTTACTTAACACTAACATAGACATATAATGAGAGTGGCAAACTAATTCAAATTATGGAGAATGGCTTGAAATTGGCACCTGTTCCATTCAACACAAACTTGCCATTCTAATCCATGAGAGTTTGTGGGTAATGGCACTACCGTCAATCTACTCCTTACATGTTTTAATGTGAATATATTGTTACAGGATTCCTCCTTGCAACCTCCATTTCAATATATACCATAGCCAATATCACTAGTGTAAGTCACATGAAAAATGGCACCAGAGCCATTCTCAAAAATCTAACCTTCAGTGGGCAGTACTGTGATTCTCTATGTGACTAACACCAATGAGACTAGCACCAATGCCATTCTGTACAAACTCACATAGAGAATGGCAATAGTGGTATTCTCATCCATGACAGTTTATGGATAATGGCACTGTGGAAAATGTCTTTAAAATGTCATGCATAAGTGTTCCCACATTTATTTCCATCTTCCCTTTTGGCATGGCACTATTGCCAATCTACTTAACATTGACATAGAATGTGAGTAGCAAACTAATTCAAATTGTGGAGAATGGCATGAGATTGGCACTAGTGCCATTCTGTACAAACTCACATGGAGAATTCTCTAAAATCCAACCTTCAGTGGGCACTAATGTGATTCTCTGTGTTACTGACACAAATGAGATTGGCACCTGTGCCATTCTAATCCATGAGAGTTTCTAGATAATGGCACTGTGGCCAATGTCTCAAAAATGTTATGCATAAATGTTCCACAATTGCTTCCATCTTCCCTTTTAGCATGGCACTACTGCCAATCTACTTAACATTGACATAAACATAGAATGAGAGTGGAAAACAAATTCAAATTGTGGAGAATGTCTTGACATTGGCACATGTACTATTCTACACAAACTCACATGGAGCAGGATGGCAAAGGTGCTATCCCAATCCATGTGAGTTTGTGTAGAATGGCATTGGTGCCACTGCATAAAAAATATCATGCATAAATCTTTCAGTTTATCATGGCACCACTGCCAATCTACACCTAATATGTTTTAATGTGAATATGTGATCACATGATTTCTCCTTGTAACCTCCATTTCAATATATACCATAGCCAATCTCACTAGTGTCGGTCACATGCAAAATGGCACCAGAGCCTTTCTCTAAAATCTAACCTTCAGTGGGCATTGTTGTGATTCTCTATGTGACTGACACCAATGAGACTGGCACCAGTGCCATTATGTACAAACTCACATAGAGAATGGCACCAGTGGTATTCTAATCCATAAGAGTTTGTGGATAATGGCATTGTGGCCAATGTCTAAAACATGTCATGCATAAATGTTCCCACATATTTTTCCATCTTCCCTTTTAGCATGGCACTGCTGCCAATCTGTACAAACTGAGATTGTGGATAATTGCATGAGATTGGCACCAGTGCCATTCTATATAGACTCATATGGATAATTCTCTAAAATCTAACTTCAGTGGGCACTGATGTGATTCTCTGTGTGACTGACACAAATGAAATTGGCACCAGTGCCATTCTGATAGAGAATGGAACCGATGCCATTCTAATCCATGAGAGTTTGTGGATAATGGCATTGTGCCAATGTCTCAAAAATGTGTTAAAACTAGAGTGCCTCAAGATCTATGGAGTGATTTAAGGTGGATGGAACCTATGTGGAAACATAATGAAGAGAGTGCTCATGACATGTACCTCAAGTCAATTAGGCTCCAAGATAGATTAGCTTGGACTCATAAACAGAATCTTGAGTGTATGTGCATTTTTTCTATTCAACAATACATGATAGGCCTCTTATATAGAGAGAGCCCTTAGAATAGTCAACACTTGTGGGATCCTCTCATCCTCACATCATGTAGTCCACATCCTAGGGTGGCTAGTTTAATACATTCCTATACAATACTTTAGCCTCTAATTATGTGCTCATGCTAACATAAATGAGGTGGGGGTCAACGATTGAATGCTGAGAAAGGATGCTCCACCTTCAAAGAAAAGAAGGTACACTTTCATTAGCAGGGTGCTAAGCAAAGGGAGACTCCAATGCCAATGTACAAAATGTCACTAGAGTCGGTGCAACAAGTTTCGTCCATCGATTATTGTGGGTAGTAGGTGCTACCAGCATGCTAAGCGAGACCTCTTAATGTCTTTAAGGAAGAATTTTTGGGTCATCTCCTTGGAGTCTTGTATAAACTTTATTTACGATGTGTTCTCAACGGCTTGGCATCGTGACTGTGCTAGGAGGATACGCTACAAGTTCAAGGGTAAACGGTTGGGATGTGTGTTGTAAAGCATGGTACAAGATGTATCGAATCCCAAGGACATCATTTTATCGATATAGGGAGCAATTCAAGAGTGGTGTGCAATGATATGTGCATGGGAATTATGGGATTGTGAGGAGGAGCAAGGTGCACATAGGTATGGGGAGGGCTCTCATTCAACACTTTGTGGATAATAGCACAGATCATATGCCTCACAAGAGTAGAACCATGCAGGATGGTTCTAGAGAGACACAACAAGTGATACCTGAAGTGTATAAGAAGATAGACGTCATGTGTGAGGTCAACACTTCGCTTAATCAACATGGTTATCAGAGCCTATCCACATCCGCATTTGGTAGGATTTGGAAGTCATACTTCAAAAATGTAGCCCTTGCTAAGACAAGTGAATTCTCTAAATGTAGCTTGCGCAGTCAGATCAAGGCTCAATTGGCAGCCATAAAAAGTCAAGATGAGTGCAATTCATTGATGGAGGAGAGAAAAATCCATATGATACAGCAACAAAATTGCAAGAACTTGTACTATGCATGGCATAGGTACTCCGAGATGGATCCAAAAAAGTATGTATGCATAATCCATGATAAGATGGACCAAAAAAAGATGGCAACTCCAAGACTTCGAGTGAGGTCCAATGACACCGATTCTGCATGGCAATTACAGGTTTCACTCATTGGAATGATTACCCATGGGCATGGACACAACCATTATGGACACTTCACCCTCAATTATTTGTGGCAATTTGATCCCAACCTGACATTTGGATCGCTCTCAATTTGTTTGTGCACCTAGAAAGGACGATTATGCATGACCTCAGAATTCTTGCTACTGATGGGATTCCAAGAATCCGTGCTCGCCTTTTGAATTCTCTATGCTCAAGAAACGCTTTGGACTCCCATTGCAGTTCTGAAGGTGCACATATTTCCACAAGGGGACCCGGCTTGTCTGAAATTGTAGATGTCATGATCACAAATGCAAATCTAGAGACTGTACCTGAGAGTGACTCGAAGTCTTCCATGAATGCCATGACAACTTCCATTATGAGGGCTATAGACACATGTAGGAATTTATTGCCATCAGCTACTCATGAAAACCCACCCTCTTCAAATGGAAGTGTTGCTATTGAGCCAACATACCAAAAGTTGCCAGAGAACTTGCTACTCTAGCTAGATAATTGTGGGTTGGAGAACAAAAATAGATACTTGTTTGCATACCTTTCTCTTCTTGTAGTAGCGAGGGGCATTTTCAAGATAGTTCAATTGGGATTCTTGATGGTAGGACACACACATGAGGACTTTGATGCAATGTTCAATAGGTTCTCTGAGATTTTACGAGTGGGACAAACGTTCAACTTCCCTCATCTAATGGATACATTCAAAAAATGTACATCAGCTTCTCTAGCACCATTTCTTCCTACACGGGTTCCTAACTTCAAGGATTATGTGGATGGCTACCTATGTGATGGGCAAGAAATGCTGGTTGGTCATGAAAAGCCTTTACAATTTTGATTTTTCATGCAATGTGAGAGACCTATGATGTAGTATAAGGTACATCCAAAATCATCAAATTGGATGCCCATTGAAGGGGGAATTGAGCTATGGAAGAAAGATAGTGAGGGTCGACCATTTTTGCCTACATGTTACCTGGATATACTATCAATGGCTGCATTTGTGAGAGATCACTTGCAAGTAATATTAGGGATAAAGGATTACATTAAGTTTTGGGAGAGATGTCCAAGTGGAAAGAATGCATCGTAAGAGTCTTACATTAGGCCAGTGATGATAGACTTCTAGAAAACCATGATCGGTGAGCTTGAACAGGAAAACATCTCAGAGATAGGAGTGTATAGAGATTTTTGGCCAAGAACACAATCGTCTGATGAGGAGGAGAATATAGATGCTTGCATTAATGAGTTCCAAGGCTATGAGGAATGGAATGATCACTATTGTGGGCCTCTAAAAGGTAAGCCAAGGGAAGAGTTTAGACCAATGGTGGATGTTAAGGAAGGTGACTTCGTCTTGGTTAGGCCATCAGACCCTGTATACCCCATATGTCTTGGGGTTGCCATATCAAGTGCTGAGATAGATGCTACATCTCCTAACTTCAAGAGATTATTAATTCAATATTGAGAACCATCAGTTAAGAGAAAGGGGCTCAATGATGCAGATGCCTATGTTGACTGTCAGAACAAGTATTGGGCAGAGAATAGATTGGATCCATAAGTGTGGGAGTGTATTGATGCGGTGGTCTGGTCATGGACATCAAAATCCATAAAGAGACCCAAGAAGATTAAGATTCCACATAATATATGTATCAAATCATAGGATAGCTTGCTTGGCATCAGAGCATAGAAAATGGTTATCATTTTCTCCTTCTTGATCTCCCAAACTTCCATTTTAATATGTGTTCTCATAAGATATTTCTCAATCGTTGTTATCCTATCGATGCATATTTGCATATTATTAATATGACAATACTTAGAAGCTGTCTTTCACAAACAACTACTTTGTTTCTAGTGGTTCACTTTCCATGGTGTTTGTTAACACCGCCAATTGGTGTTTATTAACACCTCAAGTAAAATATACATGGTGTCCCCAAATGGTGTTTCTTAACACCACCAAATACATGATTTTCAAACTCTACCACAAATACTTTGTTCCAGTTGTTATACCCAATGAAACGTTTTGCAACCAATGAAGTTTTCCATAATCATTGGAATTTCCAAATAACAATATATTTCAATATTGGCAAAATTCCCACAATCAATGAAACTTTTCCCAAATTTAATGAAACCTTTCCCAAATTTAATGAAATCCACCCAATTCTGAAATTCCCAAAGTGCAACTTTTGTCCCATTTTATCTAAAATGGTGTTGTAAGGAGAAGAATACAAATCATGTCATGGAGAGAATCATCTTCATTCTAACTGTCCAATTTGGGCTGAACAGTTGAAGTTCCTTTAAAACTAATATGGAACAAAAGGAAGTGGATCTAGAGTGTCGAGCATCATAGCCAAGTTACCAAACACAGTGGAGGCCCAAGTGGTCACCAGGTCAAAGGGTCCAACTACAACCTCTACATGAAGTGGTGTAATAGACAAATTTGTTAGAAATCCCAAAAGGAGGTAGCTACTGAAATTTCCAGAGAATTGAAGGGAAGGCACTGGTAGTTGAAATGCCATTCAAACTATTTCAACCGCTTTCAACTAAACCAAGCGATCCCTCAAAGTCTAAAGAAAAAAGTCTTGAATAGGAGCCAAGCAATCCATCAAATTTAATGTAGAGCCAGCCCTATCATGGGAAAATTCAAGAATTTTCACATTTGCTAAATTGATGCAAACAGCTCTGTATGGCCATGAATTATTTGCCAACCAAATCAAGGATTTGAAGAGCAATTGCAGGATTTCAATTCTTTGGTTACTATTCCTATCATTGATGCACCTATGGTGGATGAAGAAGTACCAGTTATTACTATTAAAGTTAAGAAGCAGACTATACCAGGTGTAATCATAGATGGTGATGGTTCAATAGTGAACATTATTTCTAAAGATATTTTAGAGTGGATAAAGTTTAAGACATTCAAGCCATCTCCTTTCTGAGTGCGAACGGCAGTGTATGCTACAAGATGTTATTTCTATAGGATTCTTTTATTACACAATTAGTTTTATTATTATTGGATCAAAATGCCGATCCTATTTTCTTGGGATGACCTTGGCTTAAGAGTAGGTATTGCATTGTTGGGGAACAGAGGAAATGATCATCAAGACTAATAGTAAAGGCTTGTGCATTCCCACTAACCCTTGGATGGTATTGAGCAGTTATCGGCCTAAAGAGTTGGAAGTTGCAGACCCATTTCCCCAAGATGTACAATCATGTTTGATGGTGTTTCAAGTGGATACTCTTATCAAGAAAAAATTGAACACCAAGAAAATTCCTAAACAGAAAGATCCATTTTTTAGCAATGTGACTATAGAGATATTGAAGGAGAGAGAGAGAACTAGAGGAAACACCAGTCACTATCACACACCTTGGAATTGAACAGTTAGTTCTAGAACCCAGAACCAACTCAAGAACTCAATATTGGCACTAAGGACAAGCCTACAGCAGTGGTGGTAATTGCCAATCTTTCTTTCAAGCAGCTCTAGATTGTTGTCAAAGAACCTTTCACTAGGTACAAAGATATCTCACCAGGTACAAAGATATTTGCTTGGAATTATATTGATCTTCATGGAGTTCCCCTTGAGTTATGTCAACATAGAATACCTTTGGTACTAGATGCCAAACCAATCCAACAACAAAGGTATATAATAAATCTAAATTATGCTAAGTAAGTGAATGCTAAATTAGATTAAATTATTTGGGTAGGATTCATTTATGCGATTGACAATAGTGATTGGTTATTTCTCATTGTGGTAGTGCCAAAGAAAAATGGTAAACTCTGAGTGTGTGGATTACCAAAAATTGAATTCTCAAATTGTTCCTGGCCCATTTCCAATACCATTTACAGATGGATCTTGGATCAGGTTATAGGACATGAAATGTATTCACATATGGATGGTTACAGTGGCCATAATCAAATCACTATAGCTCTTATTACAGAATGATGTGCTTATGTAGCCCAAGTGAGGCTTTTGGTTGGAGAAAATCTCTGCAAAATTTTCACCCAAAAATCACACCCTAATGTGTGGTATTTGCATAGGAATGTCAAGATTTCTAGTAGAATAAGCATTCTTACAAGGTCACCTAGCTTTTGGAATTTCATAGTGGCATCAAGTCCTTGCACTACAAATTTTGTGTCTCACATTTCAATAGCATTTTTCAACACAACATACAATATCTGCACAACATAGGATAGCAACAACAACTAGCATACTAAAGTAAATTGTTTATCCTCATGATCCTCTCTCTTGGTGGGGATATGATCATATTTCTCCACAATTAGAGGGTGATCCACTATGTTATCCTCTAGAAATTCAAAATCCAAAGTCAAGAAATCAATATAAACATCATTCACATGATGTAAGGCATGATCTTCATAGGCAAGGCTTGCTTGCTCATCTTTTAGTCCTCCCTTAGGGGATACTCATAGGGCTTCTCTAAAACCATACATGTAGAGGTATCCTATGGATTCTCATGGGCATTGCTTTGATAGAGCTATTTCTTGGTGATCCTTCATATCCAATTTAGATAGTACCTTGGTGAGGCTAAATGACTGAAACCCCCAAGGATATAGGCGTGTCATTCATGCCTCTTCCCTTGCATCATTTGTACCCTCACTCAAGGCATCAAATGCCAAATTGAATGTAGTAGCATCAATGAGTGTGCCCATTTCATCAAGTGGAATATCCATAGAAATATTGAGGAGAGAATTAACCTTGAGTGAAATATGAATTGGCACTTAAACATCAATAACAAGTCGCATCATATGGGTCATTGTATGTGCTCCCATTTGTACACACCTCTAGCTATGAATTTGGAAATATAGGAATTGTATCATCTCTCTAGGTATCTAGCAAACATATCCCTGCTTGACATTAGGTAGTAGATCCTTTGTTCTTGGGTGCCTACCTTGTCTTATTTTGGTGGGTGTGTTCTCCCTCCTTCTTCTACCCTCCTCCTCCCATTCCTTCCTCATTGTGTATGCTTAGCATTTGAAAACATATGCATTCCCCTCTATGCAAAGTTCTAATTGTAAGACTTCCATACAACAATTTAAGATGTGCCCATCATTAGTATGGGAAAAATCTCGTGGTTGTTGGCAATTGCAACATGGTAGAACCATCACGAGACATAAAGATTTCTTTGAGAAGTTTCTTCGATCATATTAACTTCATGATATCTCAAGCCTCACAAATAATCTCTTTGAATGATGGCACTTGTTAATACTAATCTTTTGATGCAAGATTTAAAGTATGTGGACAACATGCAGATGCATATAGATTGGTATACTCCCTTTGCAATATTCTACCCGCCTTTTTACAACTCTTGGCATTATCTCCATGACAACCTACACAACCTTTTTAGGGCCTAACTCTCTTATAATCTTTGATAATACACTAGCTATATAGGTCTCTGAGTTCTTTACATTTGAGGCATCAATTAACATGTGGCAAGCCTTCCGATGTGGCAATATAACCATCACATTCAATAAAGCATGACATTTTATTATTGGCCACCTATTTGAGACAATTGTGGATCTGGTGTTATGTAGTTTCTCAAAAATGCTACGATTTATGTGATCTTTCTCTTATGCATATGCCTTGTCCAACAACATTGTACACAATGTGTGGTGAAGGGGGCATTTATAGTAATGAAAAGATAGCTTCAATTAGGTTAATCTACCCTTGTGGAATATGTCCTTGTAATAATGCAAAATGATTCAATATTTTTCGTTGAAATTAATGTTGAGTGAGGTAGCATGCATGGTTGATTAAAATGTTCTACTGCTCCTTATGTTGATGGATATGAAGACTTTCTATTGCCATCTATATATCCTTATTGAGACCTGCATAAGTTATTTGAGTAGATGATCACAATGCTATATGGTTTCAATTTGGACCTATATTCATCTACCATGTAAGCATAAGTTTCCCGACATCAATATACTCATAGCATTATACATCATAGTATTTTAAAGCAAGTATTAATACTTAGGTAAAAAATGGAACCTTCATGTTACAAGTTATTCATAATAACTTGATAGATAGCATCATGGCATCTTATGACAAGTTGATCCTATGCATACAATTGTTTGAAGTAGAAATCACTATAACATGTGAAATTTGGATGGAATCAACATTGCAGTAGAATAAACATTCTTACACGGTCATCTAGCTTTTAAGATTTCATAGTGGCATCATACTCAAATCTCTTAGTGGGAGCGTCATCAAGCTCTTTTACTACAATTTATGTGCTACACATTTCAATAGCATTTTCCAATAGTATATACAAAGTCTATACATAAATTAGGATAGCAACAAGAAGTAGCATACTAGAGTAAAATGTTTATCCTCATGATCCTCTCTCTTCGTGGGGATATGAGCATATTTCTCCACATTTAGAGGGTGATCCAGTACATTACCCTCTAGAAGTTCAACACCCAAGCTCAAGGAATCAATGTAAACGTCATTCACATTTAAGGCATTGAGTGTTTCTATTTGGTGTCTCTCTCCTCATGGTTTTCACTATATGCTTTGAGCCTCCATAGTTCTGACACTGATCTTATGTACACTAGGCTTAGCATGATCCCACTTTATTCACATGGTATCAGAGCATGGTTCTGACTTCTGTTGAGGCGCCATCCTTGTGAGAGAGGTTGTGATAGATTAAGAGATTGAGAGCTTCTCGAGTGTTCTTGTGAAAGTTCACTTCCGTAGAGATAATTTTTCGTTCATTGTGTTGAGAGAAAATTTCCGTTCATGTGAGAGATTTCCGTCCATTCAACTCCATTGAGAGAGTTCCTTGATTGAAAGCAAGAGAGAGACCTTTTGTGTATTTCTTAGTTCATCGAGAGAGAGAGAGAGAGATTGTGTTGATTGCATTCTTATGAGAAAGAGATATCTTTAGAGGTCCTATAGAGAGAGAAGAGCCTCTTCAAATATAGTTGGGGAGCAAGCATCTAAATTCCAGCGACAATTTGCAAGCTCCTTGACTTCAACCAGAGAGCAGAGGGTCCTCCAGCCTCTCAGCGCCTTCAACGAAACGGCACACCGGCTCTACAGCAGCAACGTCCTAAGCAGCCACCGGATTGTAGACTACGCTCAAGACATCTACGGGCTCAATGCCCTCAAGCAACGACGCCTTCTACACCTCACAAGCGGCTCGGCTCTCAGCCACAATGGCCAAGCTCATCCAAGGCGCATGCAGAACCGCCACAGACGGCTCCTCATAGTCGCGGCTCTTCACTAGCACTCAGGCTCGACGGGATATTACACCTCAACAACTTCGCTCACGACTGGCACAATGGCTCCCACAAATGAGAGACAGCCCCACAGGACAACCACCTTTGTCAACGACCACTGAGCTGCCTCAATGCAAACGGCAACCCTTCAGCTCCTAAGCTTCGACCCCAAGCTCCAACACGTAACGCATCCACGGATCTGCACGCCATCGCATTTCCTCCATCACTCCACGAAGACCCGGTTTCAGAGAAGCTCTTGACGCTTTCCTTGCCATCAATCAAGTACAATTGCGCCGCTTGGGATCGAAACAGCTCTCCATTCCATTTCTCTGCAAGTCCAAGGTTCAAACCTTAGGACACGTGGCAATTCCACGTGGCATGAAGGTTTGTTATGGTGTGGCCTAGCTTGGGTTTGGTTAGTTAGGCAGTGGGGTCAAAGTTTTGCCACGTGGCAGATAAGACTCAACTCTCGTCAAGTTAACCAGACTAGTCATGGTTAAGTTATAATTATGCCACCTCAGCCAACTAAGCACACAGTCCCTTCACAACCACACTTTGTAAGCAACATATGAATTCTTGTGCCACATCATCAAAGGCCTCTTTTTTCATAAAACTTCGACAAGCCATAACTTGCAATCCAAGAAGAATTTGCACACGCTCCAAAAAGGAAAAGTGATCGTCTTTTTGAGTTCTACACGGCTGTCAAGTCATAATAATTGTTAGCAATTAGACACTGCCAGATTTGAAAGTTGCTTCAACTGGTAAGACCTTTGCAATGGCAATACGCACCCCAACTGTTAACAAGTTCACTGGGGAAGGATTTCACACCTGGTCTACACAAATGAGGCATCTCTTGATGCATCAAAAATTTTGGAAGACTGTAAAAGAAGACATAGCCCACTTCACAAAATGAAGCCTGGAAGGAAAAAGATGAAGCCTGGAAGAACAAACCAAAGTGTCACCATTGCAAGAAGCTGGGACACAAGGAAGAAGATTGCAAATTGAAGAACCAATAGGTCAACTACGTGGAGGAGTCATCAAGCCATGAGCAGAATGACAAGAACAACATGTATTGAGAAGAAAAATCCATGCCACCTTTATCCCACACGTTTGTAAGTGGACTTCACAATCTATTATTGGAGTTAACTGCCTCCTAGTATAATGGGAGTGTGGCTCCTTTACGTTTATACAGGAAAATCTTTTTGTGAGCTTTTTGTTGCGATATTTTTTAGGAAATGTTTTTAGATCCCAGTCACACCATCCTTAAACACACACACACACACAAACAATGACTCTTTTCAGGTGTGGACAAAAATCTCCCAACTCCAAAGAGACCAAGAATCCTACATTTATGGAAGGAATTTTTTTGTGAACTCTTCTGGCTTCCTGGAAAGTATGCAAACGTTTTTCCACACATTTGTACCTAGGTGTTTAGCCATATCTATGGATTACATGAAGACATTGAATTTATCTATATAAATCCTAGATACCAGCACCAGAGAACTGCATCCTCCGTTTTGCTTTGACCTTCGATTTCCGTCGTCGCAACAACAGATCAAACGTTACTCAGAAGAGCGACATTCAAATTCCGTCGATCCGGAGAGAGAGAGAGAGAGAGAGAGAGAGAGAGAGAGAGAGAGAGAGAGAGACTTGTGAGAAGATGTCGTTGTTCGAGTGCCTAAATGAACAAATGTGCTCATTATGGAGATAAATTAGCATCTGCACATATTCCACCCATGTGATATGATGCACATACACACACACATAGACACACACACACTTGCAAGGACATACAGATAGTCTTCTTTGCCAATATCTTCTTATCTATGTCAATAATAAGCGCGAAGTGAATTGCATGCTGCCTTAAATGTATGAGTAAAGCTAAGAAGTTGAAGTAAATATATATGTCAATGTTTGCATATATAGCTGCTAATTATCTCTCTCATAGACACACACACACACACATGTATATTCATATTTATACATTTATATTTTTATATGTTTACTTATCTATAAGTAGTGAATGACATGATGCATGAGTAAAGTTTATAAGTTGAAGTAAGTATATATGTTAATGTCTACATACATACATGCTCATATACACACACGCATGCACGCACACACACACACATGAAAATATGGTTCCCTCTTTGGACACACACAGAGAGAGAGAGTGAGAGAGAGAGAGAGAGAGAGAGAGAGAAAGAAAGAAAGTTTATTAAAGTCTTCGGAAGACCGATGGGTCTATGAGACCGTGAAAATCCTGATACAACAAGCTGTGGTAGTGGAGCTACTAAATGAGCGTCCATACCAATGCAAAATGAAAAAATGTAGAATGGCAGTACTAAGTCCTAAGTACAACATAGTCATGTCGATGGTTGACTATATATCAGTCTTAGCATCATCATCAATATCATCATCATCATCGGTAGTAGGAAGATATCAGGATGGATGAGGCAGTGGAGCCATGAAGTCGGCAATAGAGTCATTGTCGGCCACTCAGAGGTGCGGTCCTGGCACATCTCCTGGTCGTAGCTCTGCGTCTGACCAGGGCTACTGTGACCCCCGTCAGTCGCTCCAACTCTAAAGAAGGAAGGGATGTCCCTAAGTGTGATCTGTGTGTCGACCCTCTGTCTGAGCTATCGAGTCACAGGCTTTGGGTCATGGTCATGTTGAGGCCTCGTCTCGTGGGGGTCCATGTGATCTAGCTGAAAGAACTCCTGATAGAGCTCTGAGAGGGATCAGTCGAGGAAGAAGTATGCTCCTGTCTCCATGCTCGAAGTATCCTCTCACGGTACCTAAGTGCCTCATGAATGAAACCTGCCAAACACCGCTGGTCGGGGTAGGAGAGGAAACATGCCAAAATCCCATAACTATCCCTGAAGAGGCAGTGGAAATGCCCTCGGATCTCATAGTACACAAGACACCTGAAGATGAAATGCTCCTCTGTCTCAACTTCTTGCATGTCACATAGTGTGCATATGCGCCTCTCCCTGGGTAGTCACTCTGCTCTGCCACTCTCAATGCCCGCTCTCGATGCAAAGTCTATGTGAAGAGACCCGAAACTGCCCAAGAGAGATCCTCAGTGAGTGGGGTAGATGAATCTGTGTGTATCCTGGTCGGTCAATGAAACCCTTTGCTGTGATATGTAAGAAGTGATCTTTGTAGAAGCTAAGCTTCACCAGGAGTTCATTCAGTCCCAACCAGGTCCGAAATATGTGTAGCTGGAGTAGATCCTCACGGATAACCTAGTTGACCTTGTGTGATGAGAGGGGAGAAAATGGAGCATCCATGCTGTACTGGAAGGGAGGTAGTCTATCCATGTGGAGCCCCAATCACTCAAACCATATCTCTGTACGTGCATACCAGCACCTCTGGTCTCCTCCTGCTGCAAGTGCCATAGAAGAGGATAGAGCTATCCATGGTAGCCTGCTATGCCCTGAGGTATAATCCCCATATTCCCTAACTCGGTACAGATATGTGATGACCTGAAATGCAGCATCTAGCTGTAAAGGGGGTGACCCAAACTCAACCTGAATGATCTGATGAGGAACAGATGACTTACCACAAATTATCCGTGATAACATGAGAACCTGTAGCCGCTCCACACGGGCCCACTCTTTATCCAACAAGTATGGCCCCCAACAAGGGCTGTCGTACATCCCCGCTAGGCGAACCAAGGAGTCAAAAAGCAACCCCTTGGTAATGATTGCCCCTTGGTAGGGGATTGTCTCATGATTTAGAATCACAATTTTCTCTCTCTACAACAAAAATGTTTAATGATGGAGGCTCATCTGACTTCAGTTTGGCATTTGATCCATCCACTAGGGTAGAGCGAGTGAGTCTTTTATGGTTGATCCACTATTCTTCCAAAGACTACCACAGTATCAATAGACACAGAGCTGTGCAAAGATTTAAGAAACAAGGGTGAGGGAAACCATCTCCCACTAGCAGTCACAGTTATAAAGTTGGAAATATCATTTAAACAAAAAGTGAATTCATATAACAACAAGGCTCAAGCCCTTGAATTTCTTAATATGAAATTTCATGCTAAAAATATGTTAACACATTGAATATTGCAGCTTGCCTTCTACAGTATTTGTTGATCCAATTATGTGCAGGTTTTGAAAGCTTCAAGCTTGCTAGCTACTACCATTTCATTCTAAAAAATGTTGGATGTGAGAAGAACATACAGCCCATTGTCTTGAATATGCTTCCTTTGACCATTCTCACTCTAGTGAAAGTACGGTCAATAGCTTCACACTTGTCCAAATTGTTGCAAACACATATTCAACAAATTGGTAATGGAAATCAGGTTATCTTTATTCTAATCATGCGCCTTTCCCTACTTTTGAAATAAACTATCTTTTTTTAAAAATAAATCCTCATTGTCTTTTGGAGATGAGCAATGCATTGACTATTATGGGGATTAACTCAATAGTGTATGAAGTTATATGTTCCATCTACGAGGATAATAAAATGTCAAGGTAAGTCAACACAATTCATTGTTTGGTATGTGAAAGATCCCAAAGTTGAAAGAACTTATAACAACATTAGATGGTGCAAATGTTGCGGTTATACTCAAAGACCCTTGGGTGGACAAAATATTGGAGCTACCTTATGCTTTTGTAGACATGCTTTAACAAAACATACACCTCTTGATACCAAAGCTATCTAGCCAAAAAATTGAATGATGATTCTTGCCAAATATGTAAGGAATGTTTATAGGATATGTTTCTATAAGAAATGAAGGCGTTTGAATACCCTTCATTTTCTTTTTGATTGTAAATCTCAAGGCGCTTGTACTTCTAAGTCATTGCCAGTCGCTTCTTAATGTCAATTTACTATTTTGCTCTAAATTCTTTAAACTCTCTCTCTCTCTCTCTCTCTCTCTCTCTCAACCTCCATGGCTTATCCTCATGCAAAACTCCTATAGATCTAGGACAATCGTAGAAACAAATATTTTCCAAATAGACAATGCATTTTTTATGTGTATGTCTTATATTCTTGAAATTTATATTACTTGGACATTCAAAACACAGATGAATTGACATTAATAGAACATGATGATTATCACTTCTTTACAATAGATTACTTGGACATTCAAAACACAGATGAATTGACATTAATAGAACATGATGATTATCACTTCTTTACAATAGATCCTCTTTTGCAACACAAGCTAGTTGAAACATTTTCTTTTCAATTTGAATACATCATTTAAAAAATGAAGGTCAATGTGAAATTCTACAAAGTCCAACTTTCATAAAACCAAGACAAGCAACGCAATTGCTCATAAGATATCACAAAAGTGTATTTACCCATGCAAATTTCAAAAAGTGATTAAAAACGAGCCTATTGGGCAAAAGAAATGGTCCTTTCCTTGAAATACATTCTTAAAACGAATACAAACATATCTTTAAAAAATATCATACACATTTTAAGTGATGAATTCCCATCAATATCAATATTTACAAATACTACAAAACACAAAATTAGGCAACTTAGAAAAATAGAAACAAGTAGCATCGACAATAATCAAAATTGAACGCTGTCCACGACAACAGACAAAATGTTAAGAGTTTCCCATCGAAGCATTGATGGCTTCATTAGAGGCATCAAGGTCAGTCAATACATCATTCCACTAAGAGAGCTCATCATAGCCTTCACTATCATATATGTTGATGATGTGATCATGCTTGTATTGGATTAAGACTCCATGCTTGTATTGATCCCATTCTCTTACCAAAAATCCTATTTTCCATCCACAGCTTTTGGCACTGAGCACTAGTTATTCCATTGGCCAAGCTGTCCCCAACGATGAAGCAACAGCAATCGATCATGGTTCAGAAGGAAGGAAAGCTCATAGTTTTGCCTCACCCATCCCAGCAAGTTAGTGCTAAAGCAAGTTTGGGCTATATCATCTCAATGCTCAGATTTTTGCCTCGCCAGACTCAACCATCCCAGCAAGCTTTAGGCCATTCCTATATCATCCCGTCAAGTCCTCAATGCAGAGGCGAATTTGTAGCCTCCTGCATGAGTACTACAGTAGACTGGTTCAAGGACCTGTAACGCCACTGCTCCTTTGCCACAAAATCTGCATCCAAAAACTTGGCCAAGAAAGCCCAAAACCTGTAAACATCATCAAAGTTAGTGATAAAGCCCAGAGATGCAGTTATCACTTCTATGCTTGGAGATTTCCCTCCCCCTTCTACCTGCCCCCCAACTGTAGGTATGCCAACACTGTTGTTTTTGTTTGGCTCCAGAAATCCTGGCCAATCCACATAATTCTCAGGAAGCCGGATGTGATGCAGCGTGGTTGTCCCTAATGAGATGTTACTTCTGTCTGCTAACCTCTGCACGAGGATGGGTTGTAATAGATTTCCTTTCCAATCAAACAGATTGAAGGCCACAGAAGCACCTCTGTCATAAGTGATTCTAGGTCCATAAATTTGTACCAGACGATGTGATTCTTCAGAGCCTGGATGGTAGAGCTTCAACATGGACCCAATTAGCCAGTTGATGAGGCATCTGAGTCTGGTGTTGGTCTTGTTTAATCCTAGCATATCTGCATGGTCCAGACCTCTGCACACAATCTCTGGTTCTTTCCTTGCCTGATTCGAGATAAAATCACTAGCAGAACTTGCATCATCATCATCAACATCTTCTTCTTCTTCTTTATAAGGGAATGCATCTTCACTGTACACGAATGAATCATCTCTTTGACTGTCCATGTAATAAGCAGATGCAGATCCCCCATAAGTTCTTACTCTCTGGGATGACACCTCGGAGCCTCTGTATGATCCGGATACAGTCTCTTCCTCACTCTCAAAACCTATAAGATCCCTGCCTCTTGCAGCATTTCTATGAAGCCTGCCAGCCTCTTGGAAATCATCGACTCTCAGATGGTCGAATGTTGATTCTGAATCAGACACCTCTCTTTCATCATCATCATCATCATTATCCTCATCAACATCAGCATCAAAGGAGGCAGCTTGGTCGGGCTCAAAGTCGTCATCAGATGCTATATCCTCGCTGATTCGGTCTAGGAACCTGAAAGGCGAGACCATGTCTGTATTTGTAAGATGAGGTGGCTCTTCACTGGTTGAACATTCCTGGCTTTCTGCATGTAGATCACGGCTGAAAGGACTAGGTGCTTCTTTTCCTTGGGCCTCAGAATGGGCACCATGAAAAGAAGCTGAACTGATGGTTTCAAATTCGGCTCCAATTTCTGGCTTTGAAGCAGCAAGATCCTTCCTGAACCTGTTGGATAAGGCCCTATTGGAGCGTGGTATGGGACCTGAAAACGAAGCTACGGGAATCACTTCACTGTCTGTAACTCGCCTTGGCAACGCTCTGCTGAGAGTCTGTGTTTCTGCTTCTTCTTCTTCTTCGATTTCACATTCTTGCTTATACGAATCATCCTCCACAACCCCATTGGAAAATGTGTCCGACATCACTGGGGCAGCTGCTAACGGAACTAGCTTCACCATTCCAACTCCCCTGGCAGCTGATGAGGTGTGGAGAGAGCGGATTGCAGAACGCTTGATAAGCAGGCACCCAAATCCTGTCGGGTCTGAGCCGTAAATCTTGTAGAAGGAGCTCACGATGAATTCTGGCCTGAAGACGGAGAGCCCAAGAGATCCCATCACCTTCGGTCCCAATGCAGAGGCATCCAACAGGACATCCCAGTCGTTCTCCTGTGCTTGTGCCATCCATTGGTAAGAGTATTTGGCACCCGTCACCCTTGACTGCACCGGGAAAACGAACAAACCTTTCCCAACGTCCTTCTTCTTCTTCTTCTTCTCGAGTATCTTCTTCTTTAGATCGGTTGCCCACAGACGTTGAGAAGGCCACCTGAAGGACGCATTGACAATAGTCGCACCCTTCTTCTTCGCAGTCTCCTCCATCCAATTCACTGCGTCGCTTACGAAGTCATAGACCGTCAGGAGTCGCTTCCTGAGATGGAAGGGGTATGACTCAGCCAGAAGCTTGAAAGCAGAGCCCCTGCTTGTTGTAAAAACCAGATTGTATTCATCCTCGTCGATGTTGAGGAAGTTGCACACCCGGCACTTCACGTCGAATTCCGCAGTGCCTTCGTCTGCACCTCCGTAACGCGCATGCGTTGGGAGATTTCCGGAGATGTAAGAAAGCCCAAATGAGGAAGAAGATTTGTCCAATCTTTGCTGAGATTCAGAGAAAAGACCGTAGCCACTGTAATCGAGACAAATATGGCCACTCTCCTCCAAATGCGGGTACTCCTCTGTGCGAATTTTGTCCACCACGATTGTATCTAGATACTCTCGATAAGTTCTGATAAATTGCTTGTATGCTGCAGCCATAGTCGGAATGCTTTCGTGATTCTTGAAGATCTCCCCTGGCCTAACGGTCTGGACAACTTTGACGTTCTTCCGTGATTCTTTGGAGCTGGTTCCTTTGTTAGGCGACATTGTCTTCTCAACACCAGTAACTCTAGAGGCTGTGGTTCTCGTCTTCTGATGCCGGCTGCTCTCTTTGGAGAGTGCCGGCTTCTTGCCCTGGACAGAGCTCTTTTCTGATTTCTTCGACCTGCTCTCATTAGATGTGTCTTTTGAGGAAATTCTTTTCGTGCTCTCGGACGGGCCAGTCTGCTTGGAGTGTGCCGGATTTTCCCTATGGCCTGAGCTCTTTTTCTCGCTCTTTTCTGATTTCTTCGACCTGCTCTCATTAGATGTGTCTTTTGAGGAAATTCTTTTCGTGCTCTCGGACGGGCCAGTCTGCTTGGAGTGTGCCGGATTTTTCCTATGGCCTGAGCTCTTTTTCTCTGCAATTTCTAGGCTTTTCGAGCTGCCGTCATTAGACCTTCCTGCTCCATCATCCTGAGAAGTCATCCTTTTCGTCCTTTGGCGCGAGCTACTTTCTTTCGAACGTGCCGCCTTTTCCCCCTCGAGTCCGCTCGTCTCCTGAGAAAATCCCGACTTGCTCGATCTGCTCGTATTAGACTCTGCTCGTTTGCTACCAGCTCGGCGATCACTTTCCTGCTCCTCCTCGGATGAATTGACCTTGTTCCCGGACTCTCTCGATCGGCCTATCAAGTTTCCTAAGAATTTAAAGCTGAGAGAGGGAGGCATACTACAGGCCGGTCAACAAATCACGAGTGATGAATGATCGGAACGGATGCAAGCAATGGAAGACATGGCGGTGACCAATCAAGGTCGTGAAGGAATGGTGGTTGTGGGTTTCCAGAAATCTGGATTGAGGAGTGAAACTGTAAGAGTGGGAAAGAGGGAAATTTGAAGGAAGAATTGGAAGGTTGAATTTGGGCTAAAGGATGGAGAGGATATGGAGAAAGAGGAGGATTGAAGCAACAGTCATGGCGATGGCCTGGATAAGACGGCAAACTTGGGAGAGACGACGTATTCGTATACCGTATGCCGGCCTCCTCCGTATCGTATCCATCACCATATATTTACAATTTAAAATTTTAATAAAAAATAACTTGCTGTACTTGCCTTTTCACCACGACATTCTTGGAATTTTCGAAAGACCCCATGACAAGACACACTCTCGAGTTCCTAGTCTCAACTCGCGTCTCATGCTCTCTTGCTTTCTCTCACCCTTGGCACATGCTAGGAAATTCCTCCAATACGACACACTTCCGGCTGCAAAATGCTGAGTTGGCTATCAGATGCATATCTGAAGCAAGTCAGGAGCCTGACAGTTACTATCCGAGTGCACAGGCAGGCAAGGTCTGGCACTCAACCGGCAACCAATCACATCCATGCATTCAGACTCCAACCCGCAATACGAAGCTCCCTCGGTCGAAGGTTTCTTTGGGTGGATCATGTGCCCGTAAATCTATAAACTTTCGACAACCATGTGCCCATAACTCTGTTTGCATCCGAAAGTCTGCATGACTGTTGGAATACAATCTCCTACAAACACGTGCCCAATCTATCTGCACTGTCGACCGTGGTTCGGCTCTGTGCACACACGAAGCCCAACATGCGGCACTCAAGCCAGTTTTCGAGGCTTCCACTGAAATTTAGGCAAAGATGAAGCACCACCGATTTTCACAACCACCTCACTTTCGCACGGTGCCATTTTTCAGCACCGGAGCTTTATTTCCTCTCCAGCCAATAGGAAGTTGGCATCTGGCCCTCACAATGGGTTGAAGTGCCTTCAATGCTCCATTAAGTTGGCATATGGCCCTCACAATGGGTTGAAGTGCCTTCAATTCTCCCACTCCAATGACAGACTGCCAACTCTCACATGTAGAGCTCCCCTTCAAGCTATTTGGGCTATTACAGCATGTGAACCAAATCAACCTACGGCCCTAACTGTGCATTTCTTGGTCGTGTGCACAAACTCTTAGAGGCCAATCCCGCTTACTGCTCCACAATGCTCATGTAGCATTCTTGAGCATTTGTGGGCAGTAGTGGTGAGCAATGGGTCCCATGTATTCCTCCTTGTCCTATAGCAGTAGGCCCACTCCACAAAAAGATATGTAGTAGGATTGGCTCCACTAAGGCCAAATGGCAGGGGCCCTGAAATGCCCAAGTGGACACTCATTTTTCTCGTTTCCCACAGGGCCACATTGGGACATTTTGATAAATGGGGCAGCTTGTGGGAATTGTGGCATAGACAAAAAATGTCATTTTGTGGCATCTATGCTCAACATGCGTGGGACACTCAACCATGCCTCGCCTAATTCAACACACCACGCTCTACCATGGCTATATGCGCCTTTTGCCATACGCTAGAAATGCATTGTAAGTCACTGCTCTAGTGATATATTTTTCAACCAAACTCGTGGCCTTCCTCGCATCTCCCACCAACCCCCATTTTGTTCTGCTCTTGTCCATGTTAGAGGGGAAATCTATGATGTGTGCATTTAACCAATCAGGCATTATGTGCAATACAATAGTTTCTTTACCTAGTTCCCTTTCTCAGGAGGTGCAACTTCAATGAGTGCATAAACTAAAAGATTCAAATTTACATAAGCAAACTTACAAAAAAGTTTTACTTAATGGCAAGGGAAGTGCTCACTTGAGTGTTTGAGTACCCATGGGGGGATAATCCATGGTGGGGGATAATCCAAGCTTGAGTGTGTGAATCCCCATGGGGGGATAATCCAAGCTTTGTTGTGCATTCCGTTACACCGTCCTCTTTCCTTGTGTGTATACGTGTGGTGTTGGGTGAGTTGCATGCCTTAGTGAGGGGAAAGATGGAAAAGAAGCATCTATTTAAGATAATTTTATATTTTTAATGGACTGTACATATAGATAGGTACCAAAATGAAGATTTTTACACGTTTAAATAATGGCATTTTTGTTATTTCAGTGAACATAGTAATCGGAGAAATGGAATCTTGTAAAAGGGGGGAAACTCCATTTGCTTCATGACAGGTGGCACATAAAGAGAGAGAGAGAGAGAGAGAGAGAGAAAGAGAGAGAGAGAGAGAGCCCACACCTCACCATTTGGATAACTTGACTAGTGAAGTGATAATGGTTCTATCGTTTCTCAAGTTGTTCAAGAGACCCAGGATATCGCACCTCCATTAATAAGCAAGTACAGCTTAGAAGTCGTTTTTAGTACCCACCTTTTGAAAACTTCCAAGTGGGCATTTAATTGTATTCCAAATCATGGTGAAAAAGTTGTCTGAGCAATTTGTTTGGACCCATTGCTATCAATGCTCGCCTATACTTATAAGTGGCCATTCAATTTCTACTCCACAACCTATTTTAAAAATGAAGCACATCAAAGAGAGAGAGAGAGAGAGAGCCCACTCCTCACCCTTTGGATAATTTGACTAGTTAAGTGCTAATGGTTCTATTGGTTCTTAAGTTGTTCAAGATATCTCAACTCCATCAAGCACATACAACTCAGACTTAGTTTTCAGTCCTTTTAATAACTTCCAACAAGTGGGCATTCAATTGTATTCTAAATCCTCGTCTAAATCATGGTAAAAAGGTTGTTTGAGCAATTTGTATTGACCTATTGCGATCAATACTTGCCTACCCTTATAAGTGGCCATCCAATTTCTACTCCATCAACGTGTGAAAGAAAACCCACCCTATTAATTTTTTGCACATGAAGCCTGCATACACTTTTTCTCGATCATTCCATTGATTGCATAAATGATATTTGTCTGTCACCTCATGGTTTGAAGGCATGCCAAGGCATCCTAAACACATTGTATTGCAAAAAGTTAGATAGAAATCATGATAAAGCCCTACACCATAGCTCCTCTCTCTCTCTCTCTCTCTCTCTCTCTCTCTCTCTCTCTCATGCATGCATGCATGCACGCACACGCACATGCACACATGGACACACACCCATGCACATTCACACGTGCATGCATGCATGAGTGTGTGTAGGTATATCTGTGTGCATGCAATCATGCACCACATGCGCACACACACATACACACGTTGGATGGATGGACAGCTTTTCTAATGTACTTTTAATATATAAGCTTTATCTTCGATGAACTTACACTTTTGTATGTGTTCCCTTGCCGTAGTAAGAGCCAATTGATGGGAGTTTTTCTCATCCAAGGATCTTGCTCCAATTTTGGACTACCCTTTACATACATAGCAAGATTAATATTGTTGCTATTATTTCTTATTGTATCCTAGAAGCCTATGTGGCACAATTTGGTTCATGTTTATCTACCCTCTAGTCTTCTTTTCAAGAGATTATGGAAGCAAGTCCACAACGTTGTTCACAACTCAATTAAAAGATAAAATAGAGGGACCTTGTCTACTGAAGAATGAAACAATATGGGAAGAAAAAGAGGATGCTCCATCTTTGAATGCACGTTGTGATGACTCCATTTAAACAACTTCATTTGAATAAAAGATGTAGGGTTGAAGCAAATGAAAATTAAAGAAATAGAGTAGTACTAAAGAAAATTAAAGAAATAGGGTAGTACTAAAACTATACATACTTAAAATTTGTCAGTTCATAACACCATGTCATTTCTCTTTCTTTGAAAGGACTTTAAAAATAGCTAATTTTAACTTAAAGCCATCCGTTTAGTATGCTAGATCTATGGCCTATTTAATCGCGCATGTCACCTAGGAATACTTATCTAAGAGCACATGTCAACAACATACATTGCACGTGTAAACAATAATATACATGGAAGTGTTGCTCATTATATGTGGCTTTTGATGAGTGCCCATCCTATGCTCACTCTTTACACACAATGGCTTGAGCATTAGTTTCTATCATGCACTTGAAAAAAACATTAGGTTTGGTCTAGAAGACTTGTGCTTTGATTTTCTATGCTCCCTAACTTTCACCTTTTTATTTTCGTTTTAAAGAAATAAGGATCTTGATAATTAAAAAGGTAGTGTGGCAATACGTACTAGGGGGTATGATGTGACCAAGAATGCTCTTAAGGTGATGCTAGTGACCAAACACTATTAGATGTAGCATATTTAAGAATGAATTCTTTAACTTTTCAAGGTTTTATCAACCATACCTGTATGCATCTTGAATATTTAGATATACAAGATATCTTGTATAGAATCAACACATATACATCTTGCATACTTAAGATATACATGAAAATCCTGTGCCTATCAAAGTTTGTAAGTCAACGTGACCAGGATAGGATCATGCTATATAATTTCAAGTTTTAATAAGGATTATGGAAATTTTTCTATATATACTCATAGCAATAGCTTTGTATTAGTTACAAGCTCTTTTGATGCAAGGTTTAAACTAATTTCCTTCTTTAAATTAAAGTAAGACATGTTCAAACTCATTTCCTTCTTAAAGTAGAGTAAAACATGTTTATGTGATGATAGAATAATGTCAAAATTTTAGTACTTTTTAGACTTTTCACAAATAAATCAACCATCAAGTATAATCGTTTTTATTTAAAATATACATTGACAATCCCATCTCTATTAATAGCTAAGACTGTTTCAGTATTTTTGGGACAACTTCTTGATTTTGGGATGAATTTCATCATCCCTCTCTCTCTCTCTCTTTATCCTCTTTATTGAAAATTATACGCTAGTGCTTGAACTTAAGTTCGAGCATGGAACACTTGAACATTATAGGCCATGCTCGAACTCAAGTTTGAGCATGGCATGATGAATTTTCTATAACATTGGGACTTGGAATTGTAATGAAAAGACAAATTTTAGACTTTTATTGGACACGAGTATTGATCAATCTATTTGGAAGAATAGGTTTGGAAGTAATAAAAATTTGCATTGGCAAGCTTGTATCGCATCATGTAGCCAACAACTAAATGTATCATATATATGCATAATGTTCATTAGGCATAGCATGTTTTGAAACTTTCTCATAAGGGCTACATGCTCTTAACATACATGGGGTATACGTGCAAGTCATAAAGACTTACCATTTTTTTGAAAGCGTATTTGATTGTACGAATGTCTTCGTAAGGTATGCATGGATTGACTACTGAATGTGTTTCATGCAACCTAGTTGGTACAAAGGTATGAGTGTGTCTAGTTTCATCTTATGCTTACACCATAGCTTCCTAGGTCTCTCATGGATGATGTGTAGCGATTGTCATTTTCATTTTTTCATAAATGCACAGCTTATGCTAGTATGAAAAATATGTAAATTTTGTATGCCAAACTTAATGGAAAAACATATGTAGACATAAGAGTATAAGAACATAGAGACCTTGGATACTTTGTATCAAGAAACAAGTATAACGCAGCAAAGATAGAAAATTAAAACACATAAATTTTAAGGGCCTTGCAATTAGACTTAATCAAGAGGAATACATGTAATAACATGTTGTTATCAATTCAAAACATTGATTGTGCCAAGAGGTTTTAATTATTCTATCAATTACAAAAAATGAAAATAGTAAGGTTGAAGTAACTGCATAAAAAGGCTAATTTCAAAAGACGTACACTTTTTTCATGTGAATATTTCATGGGTAAGAGAGTTTAATAGTGCTATCACTTATAGATTAATTGTGCCAAGGGTGTAATTATGCTATCACTTACAAAAGAGAAAAATAGCAAGTTCCTAAGGTTGAAGTAGTTGCACGAAAAGCACAAACTAGATGACTTGAAGAGAGGAACTCTTTTTTTTTTGTGACGGTGAGTTTGGAGAAAAAAGGCGAACGTAAGAAGAAATTTTTATGACAATTCTACCTATTCTCTTTGGAGTACATTGTTGAAGATTTTTTTTTTCATGAAAAAGAATTCTATGAAGTATGAACAAAACTCGCAAGCTCAAGGTAGAAATACATCATGTAGGCATGAGAATAAATACCTTAAATGGGCCAATCAAAAGCTCTCATAAAAAACTAGAAAAGATCTAAGGTTAAGGCTGAAATCCCACCTCAACCCTATTGTGGTCTCCAAAAAAGGGGGGAGCCACTCCATTCTCCAAGGAAAGTAGCGCTCCTGGTAGAAGCTACTTAGGAGTACTCATGCATGCTCACCCAAATGGTCATACAAATGTTTACAATATCTGGTCACATACTAGCCATAGTGTGAGAAGGTTGGACTTGACATCCATCCAAGGCCTCTGTATATCTGGCTCTCCAAATGTGCCATGCTGAAATACTCACCAATATCTCCTAAGAAAATCCATAGAGGCCTACAAGGGCCTAAAGGGGGAAAAGGGAACATCATCCGGAGAGCAAGACTCCATGAACTACCAATGAATTGAAAGGGCATAAGAAGGGTCATGTCTCTCATAAAAGATCCAAGGCCCCAAAAGGGAGAGCCAAGCCATTGAGTCCTAGGTCATCAAGAAGGGGAAGGGAACAAAGGTGCTAAAAATCCTAGCAATCCCCTTCCAAATGATCCTTATGTTTCCACAATCCCATAGGCAGTGCTAGATGAGGCTCCATAGTAGAAAGGCATCTAGGACAAGTAGAGTTAGCCATAAACTCGTACTTGTACAGGTTCATTGCAGTTCCTATGGGAATAGGAAGCCAAAGGAAAAGAGTGTTTTTCTATTCCTTAGGGATTTCTAGACCCTCTTCCAGAAAACTTTCTACAAATTAGTAGAAATCTAAAAGCTCTCCCAATGAGGAGCTCTAGAGGGCCTCCAACCTGTACAAATGAGTTAAAATCTCTTGGCATTACTGACCATGTAACAAAAGAAGGGGAGGCTCTTCTCTCAATGCAATGCATCAATCCACTCCCATTGTCTGGGGTCCCATTGTAAAAACTTTATGGGGACTTCTTCATAGAGCCAAATCGTCCATGAGCCCAAAGAGATAAGAAGGGGTCTAGGTCTAGGTACCGTTGTGAATCCAAGCTATGCTCCACATAACTCATGATTATGATAGGCTAAAATCATGTGTAGCTCTAGAAAGCATGCCCCCTGATTGAACATCAAAGATCATCGTAGTGCTATGACCTGAATTGGAATACCTATTCCATAAAAGCCCCCATCCAAGTAGGGAAAGAAAAAGGCTTGTCATCTATATCAACCCAATCCACGGATAAGGCTACATCATGCTACTGAATTCTCCTTGCAATTACTCTAAGGCGATCTACTAATTGTAATTTATGATCCTATGGAAATTTTTTGAAAGCTTTTCAGAATCCCACAGAAGAAGAAAAGCTCCCACTAGACTATCACACATAATGAAAATTGTTAGAGTCATGTGCCATGCTCATTAAATATGTTATAATTTCACATGATAGGCTATCTATCAATCTCTTCCAAAGATCAAGGGGAAATTCTATGAAGAGTACTACCGAAGCTGGACCAATCTTTTAGGATAGCATCGATAAGAGGGGAGGGAGAGCTAAGATGGGTTGAAGAAAAGAGGAGTACAGGATTGTATGCAACAAAGAAAGAAATCTCTCTGTGGCTCTTGCTCAAGCATATGTTCCCTGACCACAACCTTGCAAAGCAAGGCCTTGCACTGCAAGTTTGGACCAATGATATTAAGACCTCCTTCTTGCGTTGGAAGAATTAAATCTCTAAGCCACCCTAGCTAGAGCCTCTATTGTACCATCTAGTCCACTCCATAGAAAATTTCTTGTAGGCCTCTTGAGTTGATTGATGCAATCCCTAGAATGGCACCAAAAAGAGCAAATAAACAATGCCATGGCTAGAAAAACTTGGTTAATAACCACCACTCTAGAAGCAAGGTCAAGTTTGGATGAACTCCAAAAGAGGAGTTTCCTCTTGATGCTCTCCAACACAGGAGCAAACTACTATGAAGGAGAGATACCATACCAACCTGGCATCCCAAGTACTTGATGGAGAAACCCTTGTGAATCCAACTAAACCAAAATCAGCCCCTCAACCAAAAGTGTCATCGTCATGAGTCCAAAATCCATTGATTTATTCCAATTAATGTGTGCACCTACTATAGTAGAAAAACAATCCAAGGCTATTACCTTGAAAGAGGTGAGATTTTGAGGAATGGGCTCTAGAAAAACAATAGTATCATCCACTAGGGATGGCTCAGCCCATAAATATCAGCTCAAGATCTAAGAATTATACCCATAGCATTTGCCACAAACAAAAATAGGAAAGGAGCTAGAGGGCATCCTTGATGAAATGATCTAGAAATCTGAAACCCTCTCCTTTGACCCCCCTAATAAGCACTTGGATGTGGGCTAATATATACAAAGGGGAGACCCTTATAATTCCATATGTAATCCAAAGAAACAAAGGGTTCTGTTCAAAAAATCTCAATCTACCCTATCATATGCTTTCTCAAAGTCCAAGATTAGAATGGCTAGCCTCTGGCTTCTAACATGGATGAAGCTCATATGTGTGTCATATAAGACCTGGAAGAATGGGCTACAAAATGCAAACTAATAGCTTAACCTAGAATTTTATAAATGGTTCCCTAGAGGCTCCATTGTGACACCAAATTTCTGCAACCCCCCTTTGGAATAAGATGAATAAGACCCTTTATAAGTGAATGAGGCATAGCACCAGAGTCCCAAATGCCTTACAAGGTTAAGTAATATGCTCCCCAATCCCCAAAAGCAATAAATAATGAGGGTGTAAGCACATCTGAGCTCAAGAACTTGCACTCATGAAGGGCAAGAAGTGTAGTCCGAAATTTTGTATTTGTGAAAGGTGTATGAAGTGACACTCACATAACTAGTTTCACCAATCTAGGAGTACATTTCCATATAGCATGTCTTGCATCATCTCTAGAAAGTGTGTCGGGATCTACTTATAGCATAAAACTCAGTGGCTATATGCAAGATTGCATTAGGATCTAACTACAGTATCCCATTTGAGTCAATACATTGTGAGACACTTTCTCTACTATGTCTTGAGCCTAGGTAAAAAAGAAGTGTTTATATACATTACCTCCAACGTGAGTTCAAATGACTTGTGTGCATGAAAGGAATAATTTTCTTTCTGATCTAAAAATATGTATCGATGAGCTCTCACTGTAGTAAAGTCCTCCTGAATCTAAGAATCTGTAGGACCTTTCTACTTTCCCTCTATAGGACTACCAACTGCTGCCAAAGACCAACCTCATCAATAGCTGTTAACATCCACAGAGTACAGTCGCCGAATGTAGGGTAATCAGTGATTAGAGGTGACTCAGGCTTCATGATTTACTTCAACAGTTACATCCATGGAAGGAGTATAGTACAAGCTCAAGGAGTTTGAGCCCCAAATACCCCAAGGCCAAAGCTTGTAGGCAACATGCACATTCATGATTTACTTCAACGGTTACAGCCATGGAAGGAGCACAGTACAAGCTCAGGGAGTTTGAGCCCCAAATACCCCAAGGCCAAAGAGTGCAGGCAACGTGCACAGATTGTATGTTCCAGCTGCCAAGTTACAGGTTCCAGTTGCCACATTGTATGTTCCAGCTGCAAGCTACGGTTAAGTGTCTCGCAGGAGTTAAGCCTCACCACTCCAGGTTTTGAGCCTCATGCATGGGGTTTGAACCACAAATGGCTTAAGGCTTCAGGGCGTTCAGGGAGTTTGAGCCCCAAATATCCTAAGCCTTGGAGGCATGAGGCTAACACAAGCACCATTTGGGGGCCGGTTAGGAACACCTCCTAATGCCAGGCTTGTCCCAAGCACTCTTATATGGTTAACACAAGTGCTATTTCTGCTAATAGGGAGAGATGGAAAGAATAGCAATATTCCTTAGCACCCTATGCACCCAAGATCCTTTTATTGTTGTTAAGAAAGGGAGAGTGCTAAAAGGAAGAGGGTTGGCCCTCCCTTTAAAAGGTGACATGTATAAAAGGCCAAAGTGTTGACTTTGGTCTTCATTGTTGTTTGCACAAGTTTGAATACAAGCTCCCTTTTCTCTTCCAAAATAGTGTTTTGGGTGTTCTCTTATTTCCATTGTAGTGCCCTTGTGTTTACCACTCCATCCCCCTTCACTCTCCTCTTCCCTTCTCCTTCTCCTTCTCCTTCTCCTTCTCCTTCTCCTTCCCTTATCCCCTCTCTTCTCCCCTCTCCCCATTCCCTCTTTCTCTCATGGAAACACATTGCAACAATCCAGAGGCTGCTTGAGTGACACTTGCAGATGGCTCGTGCCTTGCATTGCTCTCACAAGGAGTAGCTTGGAGTGGAGGCTCCATCGGCATCTCTTCAACATCCCACGACACTTGGGTCACCATCAAGACATACACATTTTTGGTGCCGCTATCGAGGAATGAAGGTATGTTTTTGCATTGCACTTGTCTACCTTCATTATCTACCCATTGCACAAGGCTTCTAGCTTAACTTGGAGCTTTGTTAGTGGAGTTGTAGGAGAAGAAAGAATGAAGAAGTGAGAGTTTTGGACTAAAAAGTTAGCAAACTCTCATTTTCTGTTGGAAAGTCATTTTGGATCATTTGAAGCTTGTTTTTCATGCTTTTTAGTGTTTTGAGTTGATAGGAACCTAGTTTGTAAGATTGCTTAGGAGTGTATGATGTCCAAACACACAAAAAACAACAAAAAATGATGATTCTTCACTGAAATTCGAAGTGGTTTTGTGTGGTAGAACTCACCCCTCAAGAAATCTTGCATTTTGACTTGCAAAAATTGTTTTTCTTTCAAGTTTTTTTCATTGTGTAGGTAGACTAAGTAGAGTAGCACCCCCTAGCATTAAAAAATGAAAACAGAAACTCAAAATCCCCCAAAAAGCCACAAAAACCTATCGATGATGTAGTGTTCACTACCCCACGAGTCGGTGCGTTGGAGCTATCCCGTCGATCAGTGCGTTAGCCATATCCCACCGATCAAACCCCATTGACCTGACACGCTAGCCGTATCCCGTCGACCTAACCTATGACTATGGCCTAACCTGTTGCCTTAATTAAATGTGTGTCAGAGTTAATTATCCTGTTGACTTGATAGCCGTTGACCCGTGGCCACAGAGCTATCCCCGCCCGCGACTGTTGCTATATCGTTACTTCACCGACCGGTGCAATAAGCCCACCCCCACGTCCGTGGACATATTCACACCCCACCGATCTAATTATTCTGCCAACTAGCGTAGCCAATGATGATTGGTTGGCTGGCAGGGCATGGGGGCAAGAGCGGTCTATTCATCCAATTGGATAGATCATGCCACAGGATGGGATTTCCTCTTAGCAGGGAGGCGATCGACATTTTTACCTCTGTCGATAGTAAGGCAGCCAACCCGGCACTATTGTAGGGTTCTTGTGAAGACTCTCCTTCCATGGATAACAGGTCCTCAAAACTGTACAGGTCTCCTTCCTCTTGTAAGTTTTGCAGCACTAGGTCAGCCTGGAACATTTTTTGCATCAGATCCGGAGCTTCTGACTGATCAAAGCTGAAATGTTCCTCTTCCTCCACCTTTTTCACAAGCTTGAGAAATTTTGCTCCTCGGTGGCCGATTAGGTGAGCTAGATGGATAGTATCCGACCCTCTGCTTGCTTTGAGTCGATGCTCGAACTTCTCTTGGTAGTCCTGTACCAAGTTATGAGCATCTATTACATATTGCTTTTCTATGACCGCATCAGGATAGGTCTCCTTATAAGAGGGCGTGGGTTCTAGGCCTTGGGCCTACACTGTCTTCTTTACCTCTGGACTCGGAGGTACCTCAAGGTCACCCTAGGTGGAAGCATGTTTGGAAGCAGAGGAGCTGGCGAGAGTGGCTGTCTCCTCATCAAAACTGTCCTGGATAAGCAACTGGTTCGACCCATCACCTACCCTTATGGCCTTCTTGGACCGGGTTAGGGGATGTTGAGGGATCTCAAGGCCTGGCAGTAGGGACCCTTTATCTTTCCTTGCCAGTCTTGCCTAATGCCTTGGCTTGCATCCTTTTAGGTCTCCTTCTTGCCACCTTGCCTTATTCGATGCTAAGCAGGTTAAGGCTAGTGCTCTTTGGTAGGATGATCGGGGTGGTTGGTCTCCTCACCGGACAGTCCTTGAATAGATGCTCAATCCCACACCCCACACACAAGGGTGTGGGGTTGGTCGTGCGTGGAGGGGGTATGATCCCTATAGGGACAATCCTTCAAGAAATGTGGCCCCTGGCACTTGACGGATGGCCACCTTGCTGCATAGATCAAACGAGGTAGGATTCATCACCATTAGGTGGTCGTGTAGCTTCGGGTATGCCAATCCAATGAGGAAGCGAGGCAACAGTCGTTTGTCACTCATCCTCTCATACGGTTCACAACAGGCATTGAGGTGCTTGATCCTAGCAATGTAATCCCTAAGGGATTCCTTGTCGTTCTATTTTATCTCATACAACTGGTTAATTGGGCTCCATTTATGGCCATTGGGGGTGAACCCCACAATAAAGGCCTTTCTCAATGTCTCCCAGTTGACTTTCCCTTCTAGGGTGAGAGTCGTATACCATTGGCCTACTTTGCCATCCAAGCTGAAACGAAATGCATTGGCCATTTCTAGGTCCCCGGGAGCACCAAAAGCTTTGCAAATTTTCTCAAATCACTCCACGTGGGAGACCGGGTCTCCTTCTCCAAGGAATTTGGTCATTAACTTGGAGATAGCTATGGGTCAGCTCCTTGAGGGATTCGCAACCCCTGCGGGAAACACTGGGGCGAGTGGAGGTGGTATGGCCCCCCTTCCTAGGGCATTCACCAAGATGCCCATTGCCTCATCAATTAAACACTGTTTGAGTAGCTGGTGGGGGGGGGGGGTGTTGTTGTGGGCCTGACGGGATACAGAGTTGGCCTTAAGCCTGGCCCTGGTGGTGGTATCCATGTAGTTGCTAGTACGGGCATTGGAACGGATGTGCCAAGGCCTACATTCATCGGTGCAATAGGTATGGATGGGAAGGGATGTACTCCCGGAGGAGGTGGGTTCTAGGGCATGGGAACAGTGGTTCCATGCAATGGGTGATAAGGTGGAAACTAGGGTGCCCCATAGTTGACAAAAGTTGGTGGCATATGGCCTGTTGGGGGTTCATAAGGCGCCCCTCCTTCGAAGCCTCTCGCATCCCCTCAACTAGGACCTTGCCCTCAGAATTCCCTCATCCAAGGATCTTCATCATCCATGCATTCCCATTGGGGAGGTCTTGCATAGGAGGAGGGTCCTGGGTTTGCGAAGGTGGTTTTCATCCTAGTTTGTGGTTCAGGAGCTGGATGTTGCTGACCTTTCCTTCTTGCAGACATGCAAGCGAAGGGGTTCTCCATGTTTGCCGACTCTATTCAGCCTAAACGTCCAAACATGTTGGAGAATGTACCTCTTAGCCTGGATGCAACCGAAAGTGTGAGAGAGTTGGGAGAGACCACGCTGGTGAATGGGGCTTTGGAAGCCCTTAGACCCGAGGGGTCTTGCATTACCTCATCTAAGCTCTCCATCTCGTTGGAGCTAGATAGATCTTCCTATCGGGGGCCTATTACCAAGTGGGGTCTAGGAATCGAGCTTCTAGATCCCCATCTAGGGTGAAAGGTGGGATGAGTGTAGCTCGAAGCACTATCTTCCGACACGGGATCCTTGGACGAAATTCTCCTGGACCTCAAGTGCATGTATGAGACCTCTAACTAGGCACACTCAGGCTGACCTATAGTTATGGAATTTTTATATTCTGGACTAGTCGTAGGGATAGCTCTATGGCCACGGGTGTAGGGATAGGATATCACACCGAGTCACGGGATACCAGTAGAGCGATGGGCGGTGTAATATGCATAACGCACCGGTCAACAAAATAATAGTAGAGCAATGGGTGGTGTAATAGGCATAACGTGTTGATCGGCGTAATAGATCATGCCACGTGTTTGGAGGGATAAGACGCATATGGTATCACCATGGACATAGGGATAAGTTTAAGACAATGGTCGGAGGGATGATGGGGTCGACTAGATAAGGATCAATGCGAATAATGATAGCGATGGGTGGCGTGATAGCAAAATAGCGACGAGCGTGGGGATGAGCCCCATAATCTATCAACACCAAAAGGTTGATGCCACCCTGGATGGGGGGTGGGAGTGAGCATCTGTACCAAGGAATGCTGGGTAAAATGGGGAAATCCCACACTCAAGCAAACCCATCTAGTAGTAAAGTTAGCTTATGGCAGAACTATCGAGCCCTTGGGAGTGCTTACTGGCATAAACACTAAGGTATTCAGATTCACGTACCCCGTTAGGTTCATAGTCATGGACTTCACTTGAGAGCTGGGATATGAAGCTATCATGGGCAGGCCCTTCTTACGAATGTCCAGGTTCGTGCATGACTAGCACACTGATAACATCTACTTGCGGCATGAGGAGCAAATCATGCGAGTGGACTTGCACACCTACAAGGCCCACCCATAGTCGGGACACCTTTTTGCCACCGCAGAATCTGACACAACCACCCGAACCACATCCGTGAAGCTATTCCAACCCTATGACAGGGAAGAGGATGAAAGGGAGCCTAATGAATTCTAGTATGCACCTCTTCCCGAGCCGGAATTCTCTCAAAGCTGGATGCACATCTTAGCCAACATAGATGTCCCAGAGAGAATAGGGTTTCAACTCACCACCCCAGAGCTCGAGGGTCTGAATCTCATGGTTCTCCTAAGAATGTTTAACATGCTCAAACCCCAAGAGGTAAGCAAGGGAACCGTAAGGGTAAAATCCGATCTCCATTGGCTATCATACGTGGGTGCCACGACTACTCACCATGAGTTCTCCTCCAATTGGGGAACCAGGGTAAGATAACCTCCCTTGTTGCTTAATGGAAGAGCCCCCTTCAGGTCCAAAACTCTTGGTTCCCAAAAGCTTGTCTAAGGCCAAAAGGACCATCCTTCTGCAGAAATAAAGGAGGAGGCTGAAGAAAAGGACGACCTACGATAGGTACAAGCCCATTACAAGGCCTACATGATCGAGGATCACAAGATTTTATACCAACAAGCCAAGAGATCTCGGGAAGACGGGTGCTCCCAAGGGTACGACGAGCCAACCCCATTTAAGGAGGTAAACCTAGCCTCAGAAGGGCGACCCCCAACCCGTATTCATCGCCGATGATCTCACCCCCAATGAGGAGAACGCTTTAATAGCTCTACTACAAGAGTACAAAGACTGCATGGCCTGGAAGTACATCGACATGAAAGGGGTGCTTGTCAAAGTAGTGTAGCACATGATCCCCATGCTCGATGATGCCAGGATGGTACATCAATGCCCCTACCCTATGAATCCCAAATACGCACTCATAGTGAGGGAGGAAATCTAGAAACTCATAGATGCGGGATTCATCTATGAGATTGAGCATACGGACTGGGTATCACCCATCATGATAGTCCTAAAGAAAAATGGAAAAATTAGAGTATGCGTGGATTTGAAAAAGGTTAACGTTGCCACTAGACATGACCATGACCCCTTGCCATTCACAGAACATGTTCTAGAAAGGGTGGCCAGAAAGGAAGCCTATAGCTTCCTAGATGGGTTTTTGGGTTACAACCAAGTGTGTATCGCCTTATAAGACCAACATAAAATGGCCTTCACAATTGAGTGGGGTATGTATGCTACTAGGGTGATGATATTCAGATTAACCAATGCCCCTATCACCTTCCACGGATGATGATCACAGTATTCAAAGAATATCTGAGAGACTTTGTGGAAGTCTTCTTGGATGACATCTGCATGAACTCAACATGGGATGACCACCTGAAATATCTCAGGCTCCGTCCTCGAGAAGTGCTTCTTATACCGCGTATCCCTAAACCCTCTTAAGTGCCAATTTTGGGTCAAACATGGTGTCATTTTTGGCCACATAGTGTCTCGAAAGGGAATCTCTACGGACCACAATAAAATCAAACTCATCTTGGAGTTACCACCCCCCACCAATGCCAAGGGAGTCCAATGATTTACTAGGGGGGGCACATGGGCTATTACAAGAGGTTCATCTTGATCTACGCAAACATAGCCCGCCCATTATACAAACTGCTACTATCCTTTGAGTGGACCGAGGAATGCCAGAAGTCCTTCAAAACCCTCAAACTAGCTCTAGCCACCACACCGGTGTTGAGATCACCTGATTGGAATCTAATATTCCACGTCCATATCAATGCCTCCAACTTTGCTATCGGGTGCGTGTTGGCCCAACTAGGGGAGCATAACTTGGACTACCCGGTATACTTTGCGAGTCACCAACTAAAGAAGGTTGAGGTTAACTACACCACAACTGAGAGGGAAGGTCTGACCATGGTCTATGTAGTCAACAAGTTCAGGCACTACTTGTTTAGCTAACAAGATTGTCTTCTTTGTGGACCACCAAGCATAGTTATACTAGATGAAACGCTAGGCCATCGAAGAAGCTAGAGCCCGTAACACTAAGCTTAGACAACGTAAGCAAATGACACTACTTAACGCAACAGGTGGAACTAACAAATGAGCTAACAATAGAACCAACTAGGTTGCTTGTTCAACTGCAGGTCCCACACATGCGCATCAAAGCACTTGTGGATCCAGGAGCAAGCCACAACTTCATTTCCCGAGAGGTATGGTAAAAGCTACAGGTACCCCTAACTCTCACAGTCACTTTAGTAAGAGCTATCAACGGCCAACTCATACAAACTTTGGGTTTTGTGAATTTAAATCTAACAGTTGTTCGCCAAGCAGTAGAAATACGCTTTTATGTTCTCCCCACAGAAGCAATTGATGAACATATGATATTGGGAAGAACCTGGTGCTACGTCATGAGCTGTCAAATCGACTAGTGCACACGAATTGCTTTGCTCACAAATGGTGGTAGAACGGTGGTAGTCCCACTGTGTGGACAAAGTCCTGCTCCTTTAGGTCCACCCTCGCCGGCCCATGACAACAAAGTTACACAAGAGAGCGGACCGGAAGCCCCATCCACCTCCAACCCCCCGACAAGAGTCCAATCCGGAAGGGAGAAGAAGGCCAACCATAGTGGCAACCCAGTGCCATTGCCCATTTCATTGCCATTGCCTTCCTTCACTCAAGAGAGTCATGAACAACAAGTACAAGCGGCTATCCTATATGCTCAATGCTACTTCAACCAGAGCCAATGACCGGAGGGGAAAGCAACACATAGGTCCCTACTCCAGAGATGTCTCTCCTGAAAGCATCCATGCTCGGGAGAAGAACACGCCGCCATCCTGCGCTTCGAACTCCAAGCTCCAATCCACCTCCTCCACTGCAAGATCCCCCCAAACGCTATGTCCCCACCAAGCACTTGGTGTGAAGAGAGTGGGAGAGAGGTAAGGAGTCTCACTTGTAGCTTTCTCACATACACAATGGGGAATACACACAAGGGTGGAGGCTGAAAACAGTTTTCCTCTTCTTAGTTGTGAAAGCCAAAAAACTCTCTCTCATACAAAAAGGAATAGATGAACCCTATATGTGGGTCTCAAACCAAACTCAACTAACCTAGGTGGCATACTAACTAAGCCACTAACTAGAGTACATAAAGATAGCTGTCATCTAGCTATTATTCATGGACGGTGTACCAACCGCATCTGTAGCTAACAAGTCGGTGACATAAATGCACAACGGTCACCCTGGCATATCACGAGTGGAGCTCGATATCTCAACACTCCCCCTCGACCTCAATCCCAATTCCTGCACACCAAGTAGGTCTCTGGACTTGCGCAGCTTCTCTGCTTCCAATGCCTTTGTGAATATGTCAGCTACCTGATCCTATGTGCTGACATAAACTAGATCAATAAAACCTACTAGAACCTTCTCCCGCACATAGTGGTAATGCACCTCAATGTGCTTTGTTCTAGCATGATAGACTAGGTTATTTGCCAAGTGTATACTGCTCATGTTGTCATAATAAATGACAACTAGCCCATCTATAGACTGATGCATATCATAAAGCAGCTTATGCAACCAAGCTGCCTCACATGCAGCTATTACTGCACCCCTGTATTCAGCCTCTGTGCTCGACAAGGCAACTGTAGGCTATTTCTTGCTGCTCCAAGTGACTGCAGCACTCCCAAAAGAAAACACATATCCACTGGTAGATCATCTATAAGAAATACTACCAGCCCAATTAGCATCAGTGTATCCATGCAACTGTATTTGAACCCCAGTCTCATAAAATAGTCCATACTGCAATGTGGACTTCACATACCTCAGTATGCATCTAGCCGCATCCAAATGCAGTTTCCTTGGAGCCTGCATAAACTGACTTACCAACCCAACAGCATAGCTCAAATCTGGCCTGGTAATAGTCATATAAATCAAACTTCCTACTATGCATCTGTACATAGTACGATCTTCCAAAAGCTCACGTGCATCTGCACTCAGCTTCACATTCTGCTCCAAAGGAACTGAAATAGGCTTACAACCTATCATCCCATATTTGGACATCCACATAAGAGTGACCTGCATTCACATCAACCATGGGCTGGTCTACTTTCTCTTTTCCTTTTTGTGATACCTGCATACCACTATCTGCATTGTTTTGAGGAGATTCTCCTGATCTCAATCTGCCTGTCCATGGCGAAGTATGTGAACCACTGCTAGAGGACACTACAGGTCCACTAATATTTTGTGATTGCTACTGTGAATTCTGTGCAGCATTACAAAATATTGAGAGAAAAGGTTTAGTTGAGGGGTTTTCGAAAAACCCCTTGAACACACGTGATATATAGGGTTTCTTAGTAGTGCACCCCTTGAGATTTAGTATAGGGGGATTCTAGTTCTAGCCTTGAAGAAGGCCTGAAGAAGTAGTCCGGTCCTTGTGTGGACACAAGGCGCTCTTATAATCAAGCCTCTCTGGCCTCTTTTGTTGAGAGATCATGCTCAACATCATGTGATCATATGTGCATAGCACCATCATGTGATCATATGTGCATAGCACTAACCCAATAGAGTGCTATAAAGGAAAGGGTTAGATGCCCTAACCCTAACTCTAAATGGGTTCATATATATTCTACATTTTCATCTAAATCTAGTGTACATTTTTTAGTCATTTGTGGTGTGCTCTCTAGCTGTGCCCTTTCTCCTCATGTCCACTCTTCTCCTCTCCCCTCTTCATATTTTTTCATGGTATTAAAGCATGGTTCTGCCTTTCGCTAAGGCGCCATCCTTCTTGTAAGATAGAATTATTTGGCATTGGTATTGTTTTTCTCTATGTTTGATAAGAGTTTGAGTATCAAGTGATAGCCTAGTGGCTCTCACTTATTTCTATTTTCTAAGATATTGTATGGGATTGAGAGGATGAGTGGAATGGATCATTGTAAATACCATGTGTATGAATGATAAATACCTTGGTATGGGGTGAGAGTTATTTGTGTTTGGGATATTATGGGGTTTTTAGAAAATAGGAAGAGTGAGTCATATAAAGAGGTGGGCTCATGTCCATGTGTTCCAATAATATGAGAGAGATTACATGCAAAGCGTGTGGAAGGCATGTGGAGGAGTGTGGAGTCAAGAGGAATCCTTCTAGAATTCCTATGTGGAATAAGGAGGATGTGGACATATGGAAAAGAGAGGGTCCCTATGGGCTCCATGTGGGGAGACTCTTGACTTTCTCAATATTTTAAGAGTCTTGAGCATCTTTTGATGGGACACATGGCAAGAGTAGCCAAAAAGGACATTGATGGTGACATACAGGCTTAAGTGATTGATGGGGAAAAGAATCTACAGGCAGTAATTGTAAATGGGTGAAGGAGGGTGACAAAATCTCTATAAAAGGAGCACTCCTCTCCCTTGTTCAACATCTCTTCCACCATTAGGCCTCATGTTGTTGTAGCTCTAGTCTCCTCAAGCCTCTTCCATGAGCCTTCTCTCCGTCTTGTAGATATTCTCTTATGTACACTCTTGAGTCCATCTCTCTCTAGTTTATTCTCTCTCTATGAGTAGTCTTGGAGCTTCCGCTCCCTCTTGTACGTATGAAACCTCTTCTTCTCCCTTGTGTTTGTAGTATTTTGAGTTGCATTGGAGTGGAGTCTCACTCTATTGGTAATGAAGGTCACTTCAGGTTCTCTCTCTTGAGTGTCTCTTTCCTTTTTCCATTGTTTTCTCTTCCAAAGTGCTCAAAAGTGTTGTCTATTCGGCCGCTCATTGCACATACATGGTTTATCTATTTCCCAAGTCACAAAGGGGGCTCTTACTTCCCTCCTAGGTGACCTCTATGGGACTTGGATCGTTGATGAAGTCTAAGCATGGAGGTAGTATACTCCCAAGTCGGCACTAGTAGGAGTAGGTGTTTTTCATGATAGTTTGACTGCCTGTCAGTATTTTGCTCATAACTTTTCGCTCGATGGTTCGATTTGGACGAACTTATATCATTGCAAAGCTATCTTCAAGGATCATCATCTTTGTCTTCAGTTATTGTATTAGATGTCAAACCAAAAATCTATGACTCTCTGTGTATGATTATTTCTTTTTTAGATAGTTTTTACCCCCGTCCAGTAAGCTGCCCATATCTTTCTGACCGCTTCTCTGTTTCTTGCAAAACTTATATCAAAGCGAAGCCCATTTCAAGGCACATCTCAATATGTGTTTGAATATTTAATATAATGTCTTTGCTAAAAGTTATGGGTCTCTACGTCTTATGATATTTTGGAGAGTGTTTTGAGGTAATCGTGAAGGTATCTATGAAGGAGGTGCAATGTTTCCCTGGAACCTACCCATCCGACCCAATCATCCCCTTCAAACTCCTCTATATATATCAGTTCATGTCATGTTGAGCCGCAAGATCTTCTTTCAATAACGTATCGCTCTTCTCTTTGGCACAGACCGGCTTGCTGAGATTATGGCCTCCGCTGATCCTTTCCTTCTCCCTATGCTTGAGTACAACATCACTTGGGATGTTACCATCTTCATTCTCATCTAATGGAGGATAGTATGGTGTGGTCTCTTGGTATAAAAGCTTCTTTTTAATGTCCCTTTCCTAGTGATGAATATCTCTATCACTCAGTTTGAAAGCAGTAGGAAGTGAAGAGGTGCGTGAAGTTATTACCCCCAACTTCATGTCACATCTTTTGGTGGAGACGCCAGGAATGTTTGGTATTGGATTCATCCCACCTTACTAAACAGTCTCAGATGTACTTGATTGCATGTTATGCCTAGTATAGGAATGTGTTTTCTGATGTGATAAAGAAGATGCCTGGAAGAACTCCGTTAGAATAGATTGCAACCCGTTTAAGAGAACTAGAAGATTGTGAAGGTGATGCTCAAGCTATTCGCATGATTATCATGATGATATCATTTATGTTTGCACTCTTGAATATGTTGGTGAATCGACAATGCCGTCAACATGCACAATGAAAGATTGGGGATTGTTTCATGCACTGGCAGCTTGGTGTGAAGAAGAGTTGAGTCTTTGGGTAGTTTTTGACTATAACAGTGGAGTGGTGATTCTCGATGCTTTCAACTTCTTTTGCTATGCAAATGATGAAGAGTACAATATCTTGAAGCTGTTATGTGCACTTCCAATTGTGATAAGGGTGATTCTTGAATGCATGTATACACAATGTTTTCATGGTGCTAGTTGGTCACTTATTTTTGAAGATTTTGTTGAGGATCACATTGTGGAGGGTTTTCAACAAGTGGTTATGTATAATAAGTTGGTCTCAGTATACTAAGGCTCTGTGGGATCTTGTTTGGGATATTATTTGAATCTTGATATTTCCTTTTTGTGTTTCATCACAAGGGGAAGACCCGAAGTCATCGTCGGGATTTTGTTCAAGAATGCCGGCTTTCTGGATGGTCCATGAAGGATCGGGCGAAGATTTTACCTGATTTTCTTGAAGGTGTAGCCTTGAGTTGGCATGAGGCCTTGCCAGACTACCAAGGAGGATTGAGACCAAGTGGTGGCTGCAATGAAGTAGAGATTTGGGGCAGTGGAGTCGCCAAATGCTTTGATGTTGCAGTTGGACCGGTTCTATCAAGGAGAGGGTGAGATGGTCTCTATGTTGGCTATCCAATATGAAACTTTATGGACAAAGTATGAAAGGGCAGCTTTGCAAGCTGTGGCATCTGCATCATCGGCCCCTCAAAGTCTCGTAGGGATGGAGCACCTAAAGATGAGCAAATTTGTTATGGCTTTGGAGCCTCGTCTTCACTCAAAAGTAATGAGTAAGGATCCAACAACATATGTGGAGGCACTCCACATTGCGACCAAGAAAGAAGTTTCTCTAAAGATTGAATCCTCTTTTGTGTCTTCAATAGCTTCAACTTATAAGGGAGGTAATGGGCACTCCTCAGGTACCAAAGTCCTCTGAGTTAGATCATAACATCTCCCAATTGATGGCAGAGTTTGCTGATTTGAAATTACATTTGGTTAATGCACGACAACCTAGAGCACCAAAGAGTGAAGATAGGCCTCGAGATAAGAGTGGCGCACTTGCTATGAATGTAATGGAAAAGGTCACTATCGCCCCGAGTGTCCTAGATTGAGAAAGAAAGAAGAAAAACAAGTATCCTTGTTAGAAGCTTCTTCAGAGGATGAGGAAAGAGAGGTAATGATGGCTAAATGGGGGCGTGGTAAAGCAAAAGAAGAAGAAGAAAGCAAGGAAGAAGTAGATGAGGAACATCAAGAAGAGGAATGACGTAGTAAGAAAAAGAAGGCATCTAGAAGGAGAATTAGCCAGTCACACTTTCCTTTAGGACAAGGAATTGGAAGCTATGACTTGTTGTCGGATCTTAAAGAAAAGGAAGCTCATATCACCTTTGGTCAATTACTTGCTTTGTCTCCAAAACTACGAAAGGAATGGGGAAAGCTAGCAAGCACAAGAGTGTCAAAGAAGAAAAAGAAGAAAAGTGCCATTCCTATTGTTCAAAAGGTAGATATAGATGTTGGTGATGATGTACCTATGGTTGATGTGATCATTGATGGTCAAGTGATTTCTAATGTGTACATTGATGGAGGTGCATCGATTAATGTCATGAGTGAGAAGACCATGATAGATGCTGATTTAAAATACTATAGTACTACCTCTCCTTATTGCATCAAATTGGCTAACAACACTAGGGTAAAGACCTTGGGAGTTATGAAGAATCTAGAAGTGGATGTATGTGGAATTTCTGTGCCAACTACTTTTCAGGTGATCCCTACCAAGCCAGATGCACGTGCCTATCCATTGATTTTGGGAAGGCCCTGGCTACGCAAGGTGAAGGTTGTTTGAAAGTGGGATACTTGATTTTGTAGGGAAATGATAAGAAGGTGCGCTACAACATCAGACACCACAAAAAGGAAGTTGTCAAGGAGGAGTCTTCAACATCAGAGAGTTCAAGCTCTAACGAAACCAATAAAGAAGAAGAGATAGGGTGTAGCTCCGAGGAGTCCAACTCAGAGGGTGAGGTGGAAGGAGTGGCCTTTGGTCTTCATCTTGGTGCTAATCGAGATGAGTCAGGAGGGAATAAGGTGGTAGTACAAGAAGATCCTATAGAGACACTTCATGTGGAGGATGTGGAGCACACTAAACGACGCCAATGCAATGAAGATCTTCTTGGTGATTCTTTATCAGGTAGTGAGAAGCTCCCGTACTTGGATATGTTAGATGATTTTCCATGTCTCTTTGCAACAAGCTATTCACAGGTTCTACCAGTCTCTCTTATGGAGCACAAGATTGAGTTGAAGCTAGAAAGCAAGCCAGTTGTGCAATGCTTAAGGTGATTGGGGGAGTGAACCAAGCTGAGGCACTAAAGAAAGAGGTAACACAACTACTTGAGGTGGGATTCATCTTTCTTGTTGATGATTCAAAATGGATATCTCCTGCAGTTGTCACACCAAAGAAAGGAAATAAGTGGAGGGTTTGCATGGACTTTCGTCCTTTGAATGCATGCATTGAGGGATCATTTTCCTTTGCCATTCCAAGATGATATACTGGATCAAGTAGCAGGGCATGAGATGTATTATGTATGTGATGGGTATTCAAGGTACTTTCAAATTCGTATTCCGGAGGAAGATCAAAAGAAAACATCATTTGTCACACCTTGGGGAGGTTTTGCTTACCGAGTGATGCCTTTTGGGTTGACCAATGAACTAGCTACATTTCAAAGGTTCATGAGTCAAGTGCTCGAGCCTTACTTTTGGGAAAGTTCATAAGGGTGTTTCTGGATGATTTTTGCATTTATTCTCGATGCATAGATTGTGCACATGGTATATCCGATTCGGCAGAAGCATGATGTATATGATACATTTCAGCGCTTCTTGGGTAATGCTGAAAATCAGTCAGGAAAGAAGCTATTGAGCTTGATGACTGATGGTGATGTAGAGTTTACCTCTCGTAGATTTCAGCATCTGTGTGATACACTTGTTGGTATCAGGAGGGTGTTGACCACTCCTCATCTTTCTGCTCATGATGCCTTGGCAGAAGGCATAAATCAGATTCTATCGGAGAGGATTAGTAGCATGCTATGATATGCAGGTCTTATCGAATGCTATTGGCCTGAGGCATGTAAGACAGCTGCATACTTGCTTAACAGGTCACCTAGGAGATCTCTGAATGGTAGAGTGCCATTTGACTTCTTGACAGGCAGGGCACCATGTTATGAGCATTTACGTGTGTTTGGCTGTGAGGCTTATGCTCATGGTTCTCGATCGAGGAGGTGTATCTTCCTTGGATACAGTGAGTCTAGTAGGGACTACAGGTTATGAGATTCTTGAACTAGAGAGTTGATACGCAGCCATAATGTCTATTTCAGAGAGGATGCTATGTTTAGACAGCCCAGGACTGTGGATAGCAAGAGAGTGGTATTCCAGGAGGGTGTAAGTGCACTGATACCTCCGAATTCTTTGCAAGGGCAGCCCATATCCCTTGGAGAGGGAGGTTTTTCCCATGTTGAGTAGGTTATAAAGCTGGGATAGCCACGATTACTTCCTAACTTTGGTCAGAGACGGTCAGATGTCTCTAGTATTCCATAGGTTTATACTCCTATGGAGATTGTTGATGCATCTTATATGGACAGTTACAGTTTACTCCTAGGATGCAGAGTGCCTCTTGCAGATGAGGATGAGGCTATGCATGGTGAGGAGGATACCTTGGCTAATGATGCCCGGTATGATCCATTGGCTTGTTATGCCAGGATAGATGTGGTTTCTATAGTTATTGACTCGGGTCATATTGCGCATGGGCAAGAATCATTGATATGTTTGCTTCGTAAGTGCCTCCATGGCCAGAAGCAATCCTCTTGAGCTTGGCTTCATAGGTTTGATACCGTTATGAGAGCTCAGGATGTGATGCATAGTGAGACAGGTTATGGTCTCAGTATTCAGGAGGTTACTATCCTTCTGAGGTTACTTGCCATATGGTTCCTTATGGATAGGGATGCTTTGCAGTGGGAGCTGCATGGTCTTGATGATGTTAAAGATGGCATTAGCTAGGATTGATGAAGCAAAAGGGTGTCTAAATCCTAGCAAGTGTCATTTGCCTCAAACAAAAGTAGCCTTGTTGGGGCATATTGTGTTTGAAGAAGGCCTAAAAATGGATCCTGACAAGGTTCAAGCAATCATGGCATTGCCAAGTCCTGAGAGTGTCACTGGTGTTCGCAAAATTCTAGGAAAGAGCAAGTATTATCAATGCTTTTGTGATGATTTCATAGAGATAGTGCATCCCATGAACTTGTTGACAAGAAAAGAAGTTTCTTTCCAATGGGGTGTGGAGCAACAAGAGTCTTTTCAGCAACTTAAGGAGGCCATGAGTAAGGGCCCAATATTGAAGCCCCCTGATTGGTCTCAAGACTTTTATGTAAATCCAAGTGTATTTTTGCATTCAATTGGTGCTGTATTGCTACAAAAAGGAGAGGCAGGTAGAATGCAACCCATCTATTATGCCAGCTGACAGCTTACAGAGGTGGAAACAAGGTATGAAGAAATGGAGCAGCAAGCCCTCTCTTTGGTGTTTTCAGTCAGAAAGTTTCTCTCCTACTTATTACCTCGGCCATTTTTCTTCCTTACCTCTCAGTCTGTATTAGCATATCTAGTTCTCGCAAGCCTAATCCTGGGGGGAGATTTGCAAAATGGTTGTCAGAGCTTCAAGAGTTCTCTTTTTCTCTTGTCACTGAAAATACAACTAGGTCCACTATGGCAGATTTGCTCACAGGACGGCAGAATCTAAGAGAAGTAAAGAAATATAAGGAGGACATTAATGATGAAAGGGAGACACCACCAACAACTTTGTCTTGTATTTTGATGAGGCTGTTAGTCCTTCACACCAACAAGGAGCCGAGGGGATAGTCTTGATGAATTCTAAAGGTCAAGAGGTGTGGGCAAGAGGACAAGAGCTTCTAGGTATCACAACTAACAATGCAGCTGAGTATAATTCTTTGATTCTTGGTTTGGAGGGTTGTCTTCAAAGTCAAGTTAAAGAATTGTAAGTAAGAGGAGATTCTTAGCTTATTATAAAGCAAATGCAAGGGCATCACAAGACAAGAAGTCCTCATTTGAAGGAGCTTAATCAAAAGGCTATGGCACTATGTAGTCAATTTGATTTATGCAAGTTTGTTCATATAAACAGAAAAGAAAATCAAAGGGCAGATGAGTTAGCTACTCAAGCCATTATAGTACAAGACCGAGGGGTGGTTTCTTTGGTAGACACTAGATGGCCAAAACTGCAAGATGTTCAGCAATATGTGGAAGAAGGCATGTTTTCTCAAGGGTTAACTCCACAACAGAAGCAGATATTGGTAAGGAAGGCTTGTCCCTATACTATTGTTGATGACATTCTTTATAAATTGGGAAAAGACATGGTGCTCCGTCGGGTGGTCCATCCCATGGAGACTAGGAGAATCCTAGAAATGTGTCATAAATGCTCCGATCATTTTGCTTCAGCGAGCACAGCTAGGAGAATTCTTAATGCAGATTACTTTTGGCCACGCCTCCATAAGGATGTATATGAATGGTGTCGAAGTTGTAAAGTATGCCAAAAGTTTGGAAGGCGACAGTTGATTCATGGGCCCTTGAAGCCTATTCCAGCATATGGACCATTTGAGAGGTGGGGGTTGGACTTTGTGGGACCACTCCCTCACTCATCTCAGGGCAAGCATTATTTATTGGTGGCCACAGATTATGCGACTCGATGGGCAGAGGCCAAGGCTACAGTCAATAGCAAGGCAAGCACAGCTGCAAATTTTCTCTTTGATCAAATTTGTTCACGCTTTGGTTGTCCTTTGGAAATTCTCACTAATGGAGGAACCTCTTTTAGAAATGAACTAATTGAAGATGTGGTGCATAAGCTAAAGATAAATCATAGCATGTCCATGCCATACTATCCCCAATGAATGTCTTGGCTGAGAAAACAAATGGATTGTTGTGCAATTCAATGGGAAAGCTTGTATACACCAAGAAAAGGCATTGGGATAGGCACTTGGCAGAAGTTTTATGGGCTTACAAAACCACACACAAGCTAGCTAATTGGGTTTACACCATTCCAACTAGTGTATGGAATAGAAGCCATTTTGCCCATTGAATTAGAGATACATAGTCTTCGCACTGCTGTTGTAAGAAAAGAAGGACAGGAGGATGCCTATGCTCAACGCTTGGTACAGCTATTCTGCCTTGGATGAATGTAGATTACAAGCCTTACAAAACTTGGAAGCTTCTCAAAAAAGGCGCAAGGCCCGTTTTGACACCTAATTATGCAAGAAGAAAGATATTGCAGAAGGAGATTTGGTCATGAGATTTGAGAGCTGTCTAGACAAGTGGCTAGACAAAAAGTTTTTCGGCTGATGGGAGGGACCATATTGAGTCAAAAAGAAGTTCACGAATGGAACCTATCAGCTTGAGGATGTTGATGGCATGGTGATACTTGGATGCACCAATGAGTATCGCCTTAAATTCTTCTATGCTCGACCACCTTGAGGGCCAGCAAACCCTCTTTGTTTCTAGAGAGGATCTGCTAGGGGGGGAAAGATGTGACGCCAAAAATTGATATTTTTTATTTGGCATAGGTATTTTTTTTCTCTATGTTTGATAAGAGCTTGAGTATCACACGTGATAGTCTAGCGGCTCTACTTATTTCTATTTTCTAAGATATTGTATGGGATTGAGAGGATGAGTGGAATGGATCATTGTAAATACCATGTGTATGAATGATAAATACCTTGGTATGGGGTGAGAGTTATTTGTGTAAGGGATATTATGGGGTTTTTAGAAAATAGGAAGAGTGAGTCATATAAAGAGGTGGGCTCATGTCCATGTGTTCCAATAATATAAGAGAGATCACATGCCAAGTGTGTGGAAGGCATGTGGAGGAGTGTGGAGTCAAGAGGAATCCTTCTGGAATTCCTATGCGGAATAAGGAGGATGTGGACATATGGAAAATAGAGGGTCCCTATGGGCTCCATGTGGGGAGACTCTTGACTTTCTCAATATTTTAAGAGTCTTGAGCATCTTTTGATGGGACACATGGCAAGAGTAGCCAAAAAGGACATGGATGGTGACATACAGGCTTATGTGATTGATGGGGAAAAGAATCTACAGGCTGTTGAGATATCAAGCTCTATCCCCGACATATCTCCTGGATGACTATCATTTATGTCACCGCCTATGTTAGTTGTACTCGTGGTGTAGTTAGACTACCACGTATGTTTTGGTTTGGGTTCACATATGAACCACGTATTCTAGGTTTTGACATATAGGGTATTTCCCTCTTCTATTGTATTGTTGTTGTGTGCAAAAGTGAAGAAAGGCTTCACCCTCCAACCTTGTGTCCTCTCTCTTTTGTGTGTTGTGAAGAAAGCTGAACTTGAGTCTCCTATCTCTCTCCCTTATTCTTTACATGGTATCAGAGCCTTGTTCGTGGTAAGGAGCTCAAGAAAGCCAGCCAAGTTTGTGGTGTCCTGGTAAGAGGACCAGTGTTGCTTTCCTACTTCGAGTTTGGGAGCAAATCTTTGCAGGTAGCACAGCCAGAAGTGCAGGAGTGCACTGCTTCAGATTGAGAGGCCCTTCGCGGTGTGGCGAGAGCGCAGTATATGCTGCGGGATACATTGGTGAAGCTGTATAGCACAAATACCAAAGCACGAAAGATGCAGCTAAAGCAGGAGTTGCACAATGTGCAAAGGAAAAATCTGAATATAAATGAGTATTCCTTGAAGGTGAAAGGCCTTGCAGATTCTCTTGCCTCCATTGGAGCACCTGTTGATGATGAGGACTTAGTGTCCGTGACCTTGAATGGTCTTGGGAAAGATTATGCACAATTTCGGACATCCATTGGAGTCCGTGAAACATTTCCTGATTTTCAGGAACTTATTGCTCTCTTGCTGAGTGAAGAGCAAAGGAATGGTGGTTCAGCCACCTCAACTTCTCAAGAGACTGCTTTCTACTCGAATACAGGTAGAGGCAGGGGTAGAGGAAGAGGCCGTTCTGGTGGCCGTGCAGGAAATCAGAACCAACAGCAACAACAGGAAAACCAGTCCTATGGAGGAGGACGTGGTAGTTCTAGAGGCAGGGGGAGCCAAAGAGGCCGTGGTTCATGGCAAAGGAACCAGCAAGTAAATAGCAGCATAGAATGCTATTATTGTGGAAAGCCTGGACACAAGGAGAATACATGCTATAAAAAGCAGAATGACATCAAAAGTGGAAAGTTGCAGCAAAGCAACTATGCATCATCAAGTGGGCATGGTGACGACAGAAATGAGCACCTTTTTGTGATGCAGCATATGGTTAACTCCATGTCAGGAGATGCTGCAGCTTGCAATGATGTTTGGTATGTTGATTCAGGTGCCTCTAACCACATGACCAGTCATGGTGAGTGGTTTCATGATGTCAGAAATTTGGATAAGCCAGGTTATGTTGAAACAGGTGATGATACTGCGCACCCAATTACGCAGGTTGGTAAAGTGCCATTGGCTATGCAGGATGGCAAAACGAAGTACTTGGCAGATGTACTTCATGTTCCAAAAATCACTAAGAACCTGGTTTCAGTTGGCCAGATGGTTGAGCAAGGTCTGCAGGTTAGATTTAATCCTGATGGATGCTTTGTTGAAGACCTGAAAAATAAATGCCGCTTGGTTGCGAAAGGCAACAAAAATGGAAGAATGTTCACCTTGGATGTTGATATGCCTGAGGTGAAAGCTGCTATGTTTGCGCATGGGAGAGGTGTCATTGCAGATATTGAGATATGGCACAAGCGCATTGGGCACGTGAATATACAAAGGCTGAAATCTATGCAAACGAAAAACATTGTTGCAGGTTTGCCTAAATTCAGAGTTGAGGGAATGCAAAAGGTATGTGAAGCATGCCAAATGGGTAAGCAGGCCAGACATGCATTTCCCAAAAATGCTAAGGTGAGCAGAAGACCTTTGGAAGTGATCCATTCAGATGTTTGGACAACCAAAGCTGCTTCTATTGGTGGATGCCATTATTATGTGACGTTTATTGATGACTACACTAGGAAGGTGTGGATTTATTTTATGAAGCACAAAAGTGAAGTGTTCAGCCATTTCAAGGCTTTTAAGGCCATGGTTGAAAAAGAGAAAGGTGTGCATATTAAAGTGCTAAGATCTGATGGAGGGGGAGAGTACTTTTCAGAAGAATTTTGTGAATATCTGAAAGAACAGGGAATTCAAAGGAAGTACTCATGCAGGTCTACCCCTCAGCAGAATGGGGTTGCAGAAAGGAAGAACAGGCATATTGCAGAAGTAGGACGGGCGATCCTAAATGAGAAAAACATGCCTGATTATTTTTGGGCTGAAGCAATAGCAACTGCTGTTTATATTATGAACAGAACTCCCACTGCAGCTGTCCATGGCATGACGCCTGAAGAAATGTATACAGGCCAAAAACCAGATATTTCTCACTTGAAGGTATTTGGTTGCATAGCTTATGTTCATGTTCCTGATGAGAAGAGAACAAAGCTGGATCCAAAGGCAGAAAAATGCATCTTTATTGGATATGCTCAGCACCAGAAAGGGTATCACTGTTATAACCCTTCCACTCGCAAAATGCAAGTGAGCAGAGATGTTGTTTTTGATGAAATGAGCAGCTGGTATGCACCAACTGTTATGGTAGGAGATGCAGATGCAGGAAATGGGAATGCTGCAATAAATGCAGAGCAGCAATCTCAAGCCTTGAGTGGACCCAGAGAGTCCTCTACTAGTGGATCTAATGCATGGACAGGGAGATTGAGATCTAGTGAATCGTCACATGGCAGTCCTGATAGTGTTGTGCAGGTATCACATAAGGGAAAAGAAAAAGTGGACCATACTCCAGTGTTTGATGTGTCTGCTGGTAGCTCTCATGTTGATGGAGAGTCAAGCGGCTCTGAAATGAGCCTTGATGAGGAATTTGGGATTCCTTCTGTTGTTACACCTGGTGCAAGGAAAAGCAGGCATGATTTAAAGACGCCTGCAACTGATCCAGTTGTACGGAGGTCCACTCGTATTAAGTATCCAGTTGATAGGCTGAGATATGATGGGTATAGAGCACATCACTATGCTTATATGGTCAAGGTTCTAGAGGAGCCAGAGCCCACATGTTTTGAGGATGCAGCAGGGCATAAAAATTGGGAAGCAGCTATGGATGAAGAGATGGCTGCCTTGGATGCAAACCACACTTGGGATTTGATGCCTTTGCCTCATGATAAGAAGGCTATTGGCTGCAAGTGGGTTTACAAAGTAAAACACAATGCTGATGGGTCTGTTAGCAGGTACAAGGCAAGATTGGTTGCCAAAGGTTTTGCACAGACATATGGAATTGACTATGAGGAAACTTTCAGCCCAGTTGCAAGGATGGCAACCGTGAGAGCAGTAATTGCTATGGCTGCTGCAAAGGGATGGTCTTTGCATCAGATGGATGTGAAAAATGCCTTCTTGCATGGTGACTTGCAGGAAGAGGTTTATATGATGCAGCCAGAAGGTTATGAGGATAAAGCACACCCCGATTTTGTATGCAGGTTGCGCAAAGCCTTGTATGGCTTAAAACAGGCGCCGAGGGCATGGTCAGACAAGATAGGGCAATATCTTGTCACTATTGGATTTCAGATTTCCAATTCAGATTTTTCACTTTATGTGAAAAGGACAAACAGAGGGATTGTGCTTATAGTCATATATGTTGATGACTTGATTATTACAGGTGATAGTGATGCAGACATTAATGAAGTGAAGCTGCTGTTGAAGCAGAAATTTGAGATGAAGGATTTGGGAGAGCTGCGTTACTTCTTGGGCATTGAGGTTATTAGATCCCTGAGTGGGATATGGCTGTTGCAAAGGCAATACGGTTTGGACATGCTGTCCAAATATGGGATGACAGGCTGTAAGCCTATCTCTGTTCCATTGGAGCAGAATGTGAAGCTCAATGCAGAGTCAGGTGAGCTTCTTGAAGATATTACTATGTACAGGCGCATAGTAGGTAGCTTGATTTACATGACTATAACCAGACCAGATTTGAGCTATGCTGTGGGGTTGGTGAGTCAGTTTATGCAGGCACCGAGGAAGCCACATTTGGATGCGGCTAGGCGCATACTGCGGTATGTGAAGTCCACATTGCATTATGGACTGTTTTATGAAGCTGGGTGTGCATTACAGGTACATGGATACACAGATGCTGACTGGGCTGGTAGTGTCTCAGACAGGAGATCTACTAGTGGTTTTATGTTTTCCCTTGGGAGTGGTGCCATCAGTTGGAGCAGCAAGAAGCAGCCAACAGTTGCCTTGTCGAGCACAGAGGCTGAGTACAGGGGTGCAGCAATGGCTGCATGTGAGGTAGCTTGGTTACGGAAGCTACTTGCAGATATGGGACAGTCAGTTCATGCAGCAGTTGTCATTCATTGTGACAACATTAGCAGCATCATGCTTGCTAATAACCCAGTTTATCATGCTAGAACGAAGCACATTGAGGTGCATTATCACTTTGTGAGAGAGAAGGTTCTAGCTGGTGAGATTGATCTTGTCTATGTCAGCACTGAGGAGCAGGTGGCTGATATCTTTACGAAGGCATTGGGTACCGAGAAGCTTCGCAGATTTAGGAGCTTGCTTGGTGTACGTGAGATGGATTTGAGCTTGAGGGGGAGTGTTGAGATATCAAGCTCTATCCCCGACATATCTCCTGGATGACTATCATTTATGTCACCGCCTATGTTAGTTGTACTCGTGGTGTAGTTAGACTACCACGTATGTTTTGGTTTGGGTTCACATATGAACCACGTATTCTAGGTTTTGACATATAGGGTATTTCCCTCTTCTATTGTATTGTTGTTGTGTGCAAAAGTGAAGAAAGGCTTCACCCTCCAACCTTGTGTCCTCTCTCTTTTGTGTGTTGTGAAGAAAGCTGAACTTGAGTCTCCTATCTCTCTCCCTTATTCTTTACACAGGCAACAATTGTAAATGGGTGAAGGAGGGTGACAAAATCTCTATAAAAGGAGCACTCCTCTCCCTTGTTCAACATCTCTTCCACCATTAGGCCTCATGTTGTTGTAGCTCTAGTCTCGTCAAGCCTCTTCCATCAGCCTTCTCTCCCTCTTGTAGATATTCTCTTATGTAGACTCTTGAGTCCATCTCTCTCTAGTTTATTCTCTCTCTATGAGTAGTCTTGGAGCTTGAAGCTCCCTCTTGTACGTATGAAACCTCTTCTTCTCCCTTGTGTTTGTAGTATTTTGAGTTGCATTGGAGTGGAGTATCACTCTATTGGTAATGAACGTCACTTCAGGTTCTCTCTCTTGAGTGTCTGTTTCCTTTTTCCATTGTTTTCTCTTCCAAAGTGCTCAAAAGTGTTGTCTATTCGGCCGCTCATTGCGCATACATGGTTTAGCTATTTCCCAAGACACAAAGGGGCTCTTCCTTCCCTCCTAGATGACCTCTATGGGACTTGGATCATTGATAAAGTCTAAGCATGGAGGTAGTATTCTCCCAAGTTGGCACCAATAGAAGGAGTAGGTGTTTTTCATGACAGTTTGCCCCCCTGTCAGTATTTTGCTCATAACTTTTTGCTCGATAGTCTGATTTGGATGGAACTTATATCGGCGTGAAGCTCTCTTCAAAGATCATCATCTTATATCTTCAGTTATTGTATTAGATGTTAAACCAAAAATCTATGACTCTCTATGTATGACTTTTTCTTTTTTAGATAGTTTTTACCCCCATCCAGTAAACTGCCCATATCTTTCCGACCGCTTCTCTGTTCCTTACGAAACTTATATCAAAGCGAAGCCCATTTTAAGGCGCATCTCAATATGTGTTTGAATATTTGAAATCATGTCTCTATTGAAAGTTATGGGTCTTTGTGTCTTATGATATTTTGGAGAGTGTTTTGAGGTAATTGTAAAGGTATCTCAATGAAGGAGGTGCAATGTTTCCCCAGAACCTACCCATCGGACCCAATCATCCCCTTTAAACTCCTTGATATATATCAGTTCATGTCATGTTGAGCTGCAAGATCTTCTTTCAACAACGTATCGCTCTTCTCTTTGGCGCAGGCTGGCTTGCTGAGATTAGGGCCTCCGTTGATCCTTTCCTTCTTCCTATGCTTGAGTACAACATCACTTGGGATGTTACCATCTTCATTCTCATCTAAGGGAGGATAGTATGGTGTGGTATCTTGGTATAAAAGCTTCTTTTTAATGTCCCTTTCCTAGTGATGAATATCTCTATCACTCAGTTCAAAAGCAGTAGGAACTGAAGAGGTGCATGAAGTTATTACCCCCAACTTCATGTCACACTGATATTCAGTTCCTTTCAAAGTATCATGGTGATTGGATCCCATTTGCATGACTAGAATACCACTTAGGCATTATTTTGAACCAGAAAAGGGCATGCATGGGCAAAAACATGCAAAAGTTCATTCTTGACCATGAAAATGGGATCTGATGGCCATGATATTAGGTGAAGGACTCAATATATGTGTATTTACATCATGTGCAAAGTATTGGGGCCATCAGGTCCCATTTACATGACTAGAATACCACCGAGGCATTATTTTGAACCAGAAGAGGGGATGCATGGGCAAAAACATGGAAGTGTTTGTTCTTGACCATGCAAATGGGATCCGATGGCTGATATTTTTTACGGGCCTCAATATAGGTGAGATTAAGACCCCCACAAAGTGTGTTGGCATTGGGTCCCATTTTTATTTAAACTAGAATACTACTGAGGCTTTATTTTAAACCAGAAGAGGGATGCATGGGTAAAAGCATGGAAATGTCCGTTCTTGACCATGCAAGTGGCATCCGATGACAATGATATTAGGCATGGGACTCAATATAGTTGATTTTAAGTCCCTTGAAAGTATCATGTCCATCAAGTCCCATTTGCATGATGAGGCATTATTTTGAACCCGAAGAGGGGATGCATGGGCAAAAACACGAAAATTTTTATTCTTGACCATGCAAATGGAATTTGATGGCCATGATAATTTGCATGGGCCTCAATATAGGCTATTTTAAGTTCCTCACAAAGTATTGTGGCGATAGAGTCTCATTTGCATAACTAGAATACCACCGAGGCATGATTTTGAACTATAAGAGGAGATGCATGGGCAAAAACATGGAAATGTTCCTTCTTGCCCATGCAAATGCGATTTGATGGCCATGATATTTTGCACAAGCATCAATCTAGGTGATTTTAAGTTCCTCACAAATTATCATGGCCATCGAGTTTTATTTGCATGACTAGAATCCCAACGAGGCGTTATTTGTTAGATATTAATGCTCCACTCTCGTGTAACTATGCGGGAACCAGCTAACTCTACTTGTAGGCCCCCCATATGAGGAGAAGGCATTTGAGTAGCTCAGTTATCCGGTAGGTCCTGGTTTGGATACCAGATGGGGGCCATGTGTGGCCTGATGGCTGGACGACTTCAGATAGAGTTGGCACACTACCAACTAGGCTACATGCAAGTGCGGGAAGGCATCCCATGACTGACCGCACTGAGGGTAGACAGAGCATTTCCTAGGGCAGCCCACTCTCGGGTTACGGGGCTCGTTTGGAGCCCTAGATGATCTCGGATGGCTGTGGGCCGAACGGAAACTGTAGGTCAGTTGCTCTATTTTGCGCCACGGTTCTATCATGTGGTCGGTGGCCTATTTCGGGACCGACCTGCAGTCGGCCGATTTGGGCAGACTAGGTCAGTCTTCCAATTGAGCCTAATCGACTACGACTGGTGGCTATATAAGAGCAAGCCCATGAAGCCCATTTCATCACTAGCTATAGCAACCCTGATTCCTTAGCATCCAGCCTCCATCCTCTACTGTTTCCAACATGCCATCGAAGCTTCTCTCACAGGACCGCACGGCTGGGAGGCAGCGCCATCTATTGTATCAATTTTACAGTAATCAAATTTTTGATTCTCCACACTATCTGCTTTTCTCTCTTGCATACGAGATCCTGTTATCTGTTGAGCACAGACGTTGTATTGTTTTCTTACATGGTATCAGAGCTTGGACTCTAGCAAGAAGATTTGGTAGTGTGTTTCTGTTTGCGAGCAGATTGTGAGAGATGGCCCAGCCCGCAAGACTGCGAATCCCACATTCGATGAAAGCGGAAAGTTGGACGGCACTAACTATCCACTCTGGAAGTTCAAGATGAAGACCATCCTAAGCGCATACGAGCTTTGAGATATTGCTACTGGGGTGGACGTGAAGCCGATTGCGAGATCGGATCCAACCAATGCAGGACAACAGATAGTACCAACTGCGGATGAGATTCTCGCGTGGACAAAAAGAAATGCAAATGCACTGTGTTCTATTGTCTGCAGTGTGACTCTGTCATGGCGTTAATTCAACATGTCACCACAGCGGAGGAGGCATGGACGGTCTTGAAAAATTAGTACGAGACCATGAATCAGACGTAGATTCAGAATCTAGAGACTGAACTCGCGAACGAGAAACTGTCTGAGTCTGAAGCGGCAGAGAAGTTCATCACCAGGATGAAGAATCTGCGTGATCAGATGACTGCAATTGGCATCACCATCACCAATGAGAATCTAGCACAAAGGTGCATAAAAATTCTCCCACCAAAGTACGACGGTCTTGTTACAGCGTTGAATACATAGAACAGAAATCTGCCCCTCAACTTTGAGGATTTCAACGCAATGCTTCTGGAGAAGGAGATGCGTCAAAAGACGAGGATTGGAGAAGATTCGGCTTTCTATGCTAGATCAAAGGTAAGGGTAAGGACTCTGGTAACCCATCTTCATCTGATGATAAAAAGAGAAAGAAGAAGATCAAGTGCTTCTATTGCAACAAGGCAGGGCACAAGCAGAATGAGTGCCGAAAGAAGATTGCAGATGAGAAGAACGGAGTAAAGAAAGAGTCCAGCAACAGCGCGCAGCAATTGAGGAGATTTGCACGGAGGCAGCTCATGTACCTACGGATGAACCTTGGATTATTGACAGTGGTGCATCGTGCCACATGACCAGTCGGAAGGATTGGTATACCTCTCTACATCTAGTAGGGAATTGTTGAGATATCGAGCTCCACTCGTGATATGCCAGGGTGATCGTTGTGCATTTATGTCACCGACTTGTTAGCTGCAGATGCGGTTGGTACACCGCCCATGAATAATAGCTGGATGACAGCTATCTTTATGTACTCTAGTTAGTGGCTCACTTAGTATGCCACCTAGGTTAGTTGAGTTTGGTTTGAGACCCACATATAGGGTTCATCTATTCCTTTTTGTAAGAGAGAGAGTTTTTTGACTTTCACAACTAAGAAGAGGAAAACTGTTTTCAGCCTCCACCCTTGTGTGTATTCCCCTATTGTGCATGTGAGAAAGCTGCAAGTGAGACTCCTTATCTCTCTCCCACTCTCTTCACATGGTATCAGAGCTCGGTTCGTCGTAAGGAGCTCAAGGAAGCAAACCAAGTTCGTAGTGTCTTGGTAAGAGGATTAGTGTTGCTTTTCGTTTTCAAGTTTGGGAGCAAATCTCTGCAGGTAGCACAGTCGGAAAGTGCAAGAGTGCACTGTCTCAGATTGAGACGCCCGTTTTGGTGGCAGAAGTTTTTTTGCAGGCACTCAAAAAAGTGGCCTATTTTGGCTATGCGACCATTGTTCTGTAGGTCTGTGAAAAGTTGCCGCAGAAATTGCATCATATGCCTATGCGCAGAGATATTGGGAGCTCGGGGGGGTCACTCATCATATGTAACCCTATCACGTGAGTTCAACAAAAGGATATTTTTTATTTCTAAAATTTACAGAAATAAATATACATAAGGGACTATTTAAAATAGTTTTGGAAAAAATTTACAGATTTGTATAGAAAAGGGGTACATTTTATTAATGAAAAATTTACACAAATAAGGGATTTTAGAAATATGCCTTGAACGCACGTGGTATAAAGGGTTTATACATAGTGACCCCCCTGAGATTGGGAGTGACAGTATCATTCTTATTGCCTATTGATGCAAAATCGTCACTAGGAAGTGACTGTGTGGTCAAATACCACTTTCGTCAGTTTTGCAGATTTGCCTTGTGAGGCAGAAGTTGGGTTTTTTGCAGTGACAGAATATTTTGCAGTGTTCTGTAATGGCATCTCACTCTCTTTCATAGATTGTCACTGAAAAGCTTGACAAGAACAACTTCCAAGCATGGAAGTTTGAAATGACAAATTTCCTTATGGGAAAAGGCTATTGGGAGTTCATTATAGGAAATGAAGAAGAATCGGTTCTTCCTAATGTTCCCAATCAACAAGAAATGCAAGCATTTAAAGGCTGGCATGAGAGAGCCAGAAAAGTTATGTATTGGCTGTCTATCAGTATTTCAGATTCTATGATTATGCATATTCAAGATGCAAGCACGCCAAAGGAGGCATGGGATACTTTGGCAAAAATGTACAGCACAAATACGCAAGCCAGGAAAATGCAGCTCAAGCAGGAGTTGCACAATGTGCAGAGAGAAAGTATGAGCATCAATGACTACCACATGAAGGTGAAGAAGATTGCAGATGCACTTGCTTCTATTGGGTCGCCAGTGGAAGATGATGATTTAGTTTCTGTGACCTTGAATGGTCTAAGAAAGGATTATGCACAATTCCAGACATCCATTGCCATCCGTGAAAAATTTCCTGATTTTGAGGAGTTGATTACTCTTCTAATTTCTGAAGAGCAGAGAAATGGCGGTGCATCTTCTTCGGGAGGAACTTCAAAAGAAACTATCTTCTACTCAAATGCTGGAAGAAGTAGAGGCAGTGGTAGAGTAGGCCGATCTGGAGGCCGTGGCAGAAATCAAAATATGCAGTAAATTCAAGAAAACCAATCCTATGGAGGAGGATGTGGTAACCTTAGAGGCAAGGGGAGCCAAAGAGGTCGTGGTGGATGGTAGAGAGGCCAAAATGCAAACAGCAATGTTGAATGCTACTATTGTGGTAAAATGGGTCATATGGCTAAAGACTGCTACAAAAAGCAGAATGACATTATGAATGGAAAATTGCAGCAAGGCAATTATGCATCCTCTAGTAGACAGGGTGATGATAGAAATGAGCATTTGTTTATGGTGCAGCACATGACCAATTCTGTGACAAGTGCAGAAGAAAGCAACGATGTGTGGTATGTTGACTTAGGTGCATCAAACCACATGACAGGTCATGCATAATGGATGCAGGATGCAAGGAAAATGGAAAAACCAGGATTTGTGGAGACTGGTGATGATACTGCACATCCTATTGTGCAGATTGGTAAAATTCCTTTGTCTTTGTAGGATGGGAAAAAGAAATACCTGTTTGATGTATTTCATGTTCCGAACATCACCAAGAACCTGGTCTCTGTTGGTCAAATGGTTGAGCAGGGCTTGCAGGTCAGATTTAATCCTCATGGATGCTTTGTTGAGGATATGAAAAATAAAGGTCGCTTGATAGCAAAAGGGAAGAAGAAGGGCATGATGTTTACGTTGGATGTGGACATGCCTGAATTGAGTGAAGCAATGTTTGCACATGGGACCCGTGTAGTTGCAGATATTGATATCTGGCATAAACGCATTGGTCATGTTAATGTACAATGACTTAAATTAATGCAGGCCCAAAATATTGTTGCAGGATTGCCCAAGTTCAAGGTTGCAGAAATGCATAAGATATGTGAAGCCTGTCAATTTGGAAAATAGGCAAGGAAACCATTTCCTAGACATGTTCAAGAGAGTAAGAGGCCATTGGAATTAATCCACTCTAATGTGTGGACTACCAAAGCTACATCTATTGGAGGCTGTCATTATTTTGTCACTTTTATTGATGACTACAGTAGAAAAGTTTGGGTGTATTTTATGAAAAAGAAAAGTGAAGTGCTTGGGCATTTCAAAGCTTTTAAAGCTATGGTTGAAAAAGAAATAGCCTTGCAAATAAAATGCCTAAGGTCAGATGGAGGGGGAGAGTACCTCTCAAATGAGTTTGCAAGGTTCCTGTAGGAGCATGGCATAAAGCAGCAATATTCATGCAGTCATACCCCACAGCAAAATGGACTTGCAGAAAGGAAAAACAGGCATATTGGAGAGGTATCTCGTGCCATGCTCAATGAAAAAGACCTGCCAGATTTTTATTGGGCTGAAGCAGTTGCTACAGCAGTCTACATAATGAACAGGACTCCCATTGCAGCAATACATGGCATGACTCCAGAGGAGAGGTATACTGGTAGGAAACCAGATATTCCTCATTTGAAAGTATTTGGTTGCATTGCCTATGATCATGTGCCAGATGAAATTCGCAGTGTTTTGGCTTTAGCAGCCCAGGGAAGTTGGCCTGTGTTTCAAATGGATGTAAAATCTGCCTTTCTAAATGGAGATCTCAAGGAGGAGGTATGCGTGGAACAACCACCAGGTTTTGTGATCCCCGGTTCAGAAGGTAAAGTCTGTAAACTGAAGAAGGCACTTTACAGGCTGAAACAAGCCCCACGAGCATGGTACCAGCGAATTGATGCCTACTTTTTGCAAAACGGGTTCAGGAGGAGCCCATCTGATGCAAATTTGTATATCTTCAGAGAAGGAGGCAGGTGTATGATCGTGGTCCTTTATGTGGACGACCTTGTCATAACAGGGAACCATGAAGAGAAGATCTCGCAAACAAAGCATTTGCTAGGAAGAGAGTTTGAAATGACAGACCTCGAACTGATGCATTTCTGTTTGGGGATTGAAGTTTGGCAAGAGCCAAAATAGATCTTCATCTCACAACTGAAGTATGCTGGAGAGATATTGAAGGCATTTGGCATGGCTGAGTGCAAGACAGTTGGCACCCCTATGGAGGTTGACGTGAAGCTCTCAAACGAGGATTCATCACCACTGGTGGACGAAGCAAAGTACAGAAGGCTTGTGGGCAGTTTGATTTACTTATGCAACACGCGGCCGGACATCAGCTTTGCGACTGGTGTGCTAAGCAAGTTTTCCAATAAGCCCCGGGAGAACCATTGGAGGGCAGGGATGCAGGTGCTGAAATACATCAAAGCCACACTTGATTATGGCATCACCTATACCAAGGGCAACATCTTGACCGGATTCTGTGACTCGGATTGGGCAAGAGACATGGACAGCAGGAGATCAGTGATAGGTTACTATTTCTCACTTGGATCTGGAGTTGTGTCATGGGTCAACAAGAAGCAACCCACAGTTGCTCTTTCTTCTACCGAGGCTGAGTACAAAATCAGCATGTTTTGCTTCTTGTGAGGCAGTGTGGTTGAGGAAGATTTTAGGGGACATGGTTGCAGTGCAGAACAAGCCTACACAGTTATCATGTGACAATCAGGGTTGCATGGCGATTGCAAAGAACCCTGTGTTCCATGCTCGCACAAAACACATTGAAATTCAATATCACTTTGTATGCGAGCTCATCATGAATGGAGAGGTCGACTTGGTGTACTGTCCGACTATAGAGAATCCTGCGGACATCTTCACAAAGGCTCTTGGAAGAGACTTGCTAGAGAGACATCTTCATCAACTTGGCATTGGGCCGAAAAAGTAAGTTCACTTGCGGGTGGACATTGAGGGGGGGTGTTAGATATCAATGCTCCACTCTCGTGTAACTATGCGGGAACCAGCTAGCTCTACTTGTAAGCCCCCCATATGAGGAGAAGGCATTTGAGTAGCTTGGTTATCTGGTAGGTTCTGGTTTGGACACTAGATGGGGGCCATGTGTGGCCTGATGGCTGGACAGCTTCAGATAGAGTTGGCACACTGCCAACTAGGCTACATGCAAGTATGGGAAGGCATCCCATGACTGACCGCACTGAGGTTAGATGGAGCATTTCCCGGGGCAACCCACTCTCGTTCTATCATGTGGTCGGTGGCCTATTTTGGGACCGACCTCTAGTCGGTCGGTTTGGGCGGACTCCCAATTGAGCCTAACCGACTACGACTGTTGGCTATATAAGAGCAAGCCCGTGAAGCCCATTTCATCACTGGCTACAGCAACCCTGATTCCTTAGCATCCATCCTCTGTCCTCTACTGTTTCCAGCACGCCATCGAAGCTTCTCTCACAGGAGCGCACGGCTAGGAGGCAGCGCCATCTATTGTATCAGTTTTACAGTAATCAAATTTTTGATTCTCCATACTATTTACTTTTCTCTCTTGCATACGAGATCCTGTTATCTGTTGAGCACAAACGTTGTATTGTTTTCTTACAATATTATCAACCGGTAGAGGGGATGCATGGGCAAAAACATGGAAATGTTTGTTCTTGACCATGAAAATGGCATCCGATGGCCATGATATTTTGCATGGGACTCAATATAGGCAATTTAAAGTTACTCACAAAGGATTGTGGCCATCGAGTCCCATTTTCATTAATAGAATACCACCGAGGCATTATTTTGAATGAGAACAGGAGATGCATGGGCAAAAACATGGAAATGTTTGTTTTGGACCATGCAAATGGGATCTAATGGCTATGATATTTTGCATAGGACTCAATATAGATGATTTTAAGTCCCTCTCAAAGTATTGTGTCCATCCAATCCCATTTGCATGAGTAGAATGCCACCAAGGCATTATTTTGAACCAGAAGAGGGATGCATGGACAAAAACATGGAAATGTTCGTTCTTGACCAAGAAAATGGGATATGATGGTCATGATATTTTTCATAGGATTTTAAGTCCCTTTCAAATTATTGTGACCATCAGATCTCATTTTCATGACTAGAATACCACCAAGGCATTATTTTGAACCAGAAGAGGGGATGCATTACAAAAACATGGAAATGCTTGTCCTTGACCATGAAAATGGGATCCTATGGTCATGTTATTTTGCATGGGAATCAATCTAGGTGATTTTAAGTCCCTTTCAAAGTATCATGGCCATTGGGTCCCATTTGCATGACTAGAATACCACCAATGCTTTTTTTTGAACCAGAAGAGGGAATGCATGGGCAAAAACATGGAAATATTTGTTCTTGACCATGCAAATGGGATCCAATGGGCATGATATTTCACAAGGGACTCAATATAGGTGATTTTAAGTCCCTTGAAAAGTATCATGGCCATTGCATGACTAGAAGACTACGGAGGCATTATTTTGATATGTGGTGAAAAAGTGATACGGATCCTTAAAAATAACACATTTTCTTACACCAAATGCAAAAGTACCTAGCGAGAATCTTTGTGCCATTTTGAATCAGAGGACTGCAAAATTTCATCCTGTTTTGCGAATAGATGCCGAACATGGCCATGGAAAACCGACATCTTGGATCCACAATGTCCCGATGTGATTAAAACAGTAACAGACCCTAAAACATTGGCCATAGGTTTTAAAACTTTACAGCCCATTTCATGTTATCACCTTACCAACTCTATGAAGACCTAGAATACCCTAAACCCATTTAATGATGTTAATTCATCTTCGATGCTTTTAGTTATGGTAATATCAACGCTGTAGGAACTAAAACCCAATCCCGAATCATGTCAGTTTCATTCTTCCCTCCCATCCTTCATCGATCCTCTGCAGTGTGTCAGGACCTCCACATCTTGGAAGCACCTGTCCACGACTAAGGACAACCACTACATTTTCCAAGCATCCCTTTCCACCAGGTATGTTGATTTTCTTTGGTTTTTCTTAAGTTTTTCTTTCCTTTCCCTTTCCCCTTTCTGCTTTCCTCTTTCCCTTTCCTTCACTTTCCCTTTCCCTTTCCCTTTCCATTTCCCTTCCCTTTTCCTTTCCCTTTCCCTTTCCCTTCCCGTCCCTTCCCTTCCCTTTCCCTTCCGTTTTTCGTTTCGTGTGTTTTGTTTCTTTCTCTCTTCTCTTTTCCCCTTCTTCAATTTTTCCCTTTTCACCTTTTCTCTCTTCTATTTTCTGCCTTTCTTTCTTCCCTTTCTCCCTTCTCTTTTCTCTTTCTGCTCTTTTCTCACTTTTCTCCCTTTCCCTTTTCCATTTTCTCTTTTCTCCCTTTCCCTTTTCTCTTTTCTCTTTTCTCTTTTTTCCCTTTGTTTCAAAATGTATGTATGTTTAATTAATTGAATTTACAATGAGTGTTAGGCTTTATGAATGTATGTTTTTTAGAATGTGTGTTTAATAAAAGCTTAAAAGCTTAAAGCATATGCATTAAAGCTTAAATCACGTGCATATACTTTAAAGTTTAAGGTACCTGCATATGCTTAAAAGCTCTAAAGCTTTAAGCATAAGAATAAGCATATGCTTCAAGCCTGTACACTTCCTGAGGCCTTCTCTTTGTTTCGAAATGAATGTGTGTTTAATTAGTTTAATTAGTATGCATTTATTTAGGAGTGAGTATTCCCACGAACACAATGTTGAAATGATGGAGACTTTATCATTGTGCTCCCGAGAATCTTCACTCTCCCGAGAATTCTCACTCTCCGTGAAAAAATGCATGTTTAAATAGAATGCACTCTAAGGTTTAAATAAAATGTCTTCGAAATTTAAAATAAACTCTTCCATTTCATTTTGTGAAGGATACCAAGCAAAGGATCAAGTAGTAAGGGCAAAAAGTGGCCCTCCTCCGATAGTACTACCTGGGCTAGTAGTATGAGAAAGGCTCGCAAACTTTGATCCCAATACTAGGGAAAGACTCCTGCACGGGTGGAACAAGGAGAGACATCAAGTGTCGGGTTTGTCGGCCTCCATAGAGATCTCCCAAGGCACTGTTAGATATCAATGCTCCACTCTCGTGTAACTATGCGGGAACCAGCTAACTCTACTTGTAAGCCCCCCATATGAGGAGAAGGCATTTGAGTAGCTCAGTTATCCAGTAGGTCCTGGTTTGGACACTGTGTGTGGCCTGATGGCTGGACGGCTTCAGATAGAGTTGGCACACCGCCAACTAGGCTACATGCAAGTGTGGGAAGGCATCCCATGACTGACCGCACTGAGGGTAGACGGAGCATTTCCCGAGCCCACTCTTGGGTTGCAGGGCCCATTTGAAGCCCCAGATGATCTCGGATGGCTCTGGGCCGAACGGACATCGTAGGTTAGTTGCTCTATTTTGCGCACCGGTTCTATCATGTGGTCGGTGGCCTATTTTGGGACCGACCCCCAGTTGGCCGTTTTAGGCGAACTGGGTCGGTCACCCAATTGGGTCTAACCAACTACGAGTGGTGGCTACATAAGAGCAACGTGAAGCCCATCATTATCACTGGCTACAGTAACCCTGATTCCTTAGCATCCAGCCTCCGTCCTCTACTGTTTCCAGCATGCCATCGAAGCTTCTTTCACAGGAGGGCACGGCTGGGAGGCAGCGCCATCTATTGTATCAGTTTTACAGTAATCAAATTTTTTGATTCTCCATACTATCTGCTTTTCTCTCTTGCATACGAGATCCTGTTATCTGTTGAGCACAGACGTATTGTTTTCTTACATGGTATCAGAGCTTGGGCTCTAGCAAGAAGATTTGGTAGTGTGTTTCTATTTGCGAGCAGATTGTGAGAGATGGCCCAGCCCGCAAGACTGCGAATCCCACCGTTCAATGAAAGCGGAAAGTTGGACGGCACTAACTATCCACTCTGGGAGTTCAAGATGAAGACCATCCTAAGCGCATATGAGCTTTGGGATACTGCTACTAGGGTGGACATGAAGCCGGCCGAATCCGGCCAATGCAACACAACAAATAGTACCAACTGCGGATGAGATTCTCACGTGGACAAGAAGAAATGCAGATGCGTTGTGTTCTATTGTCTGCAGTGTGACTCTGTCATGGCGTTAATTCAACATGTCACCATAGCGGAGGAGGCATGGACGGTCTTGAAAAATCAGTACGAGACCACGAATCAGACGCGGATTCAGAATCTGGAGACTCAACTCGCGAACAAGAAACTATCTGAGTCTGAACCGACAGAGAAGTTCATCACCAGGGTGAAGAATCTACGTGATCAGATGACTGCGATTGGCATCACCATCACCAGCGAGAATCTAGCACGAAGGTGCATACGGATTCTCCCACCAAAGTACGACGGTCTTGTTATAGCACTGAATACGCAGAACAGAAATCCACCCCTCAACTTTGAGGATTTCAGCGCAATGCTTCTGGAGGAGGAGATGCGTCAAAAGATGAGGACTGGAGAAGATTCGGCTTTCTATGCTGGATCAAAGAAAGGTAAGGGTAAGGACTCTAGTAACCCATCTTCTTCTGATGATAAAAAGAGAAAGAAGAAGATCAAGTGCTTCTATTGCAACAAGGCAGGGCACAAGCAGAATGAGTGCCGGAAGAAGATTGCAGATGAGAAGAACGGAGTAAAGAAAGAGTCCAACAACAGCGCGCAGGCAGTACCAGTAGAGCTGTTCGTAGCAAATGAGGAGATTTGCACGGAGGTAGTTCATGTACCTGTGGAAGAGGCTCCTCTAGAGCTCGTCACACGGACCTCTGCGGAAAGATGGAGATGGAAGCTTTGGGTGGCTCCTACTACTTCATGACGCTGATCGATGACTACAGTAGAAGGATATGGATATACTTCCTGAAGACTAAAGATGAGGCTTTTAGTAAGTTCAAAGAATGGCATGTAATGGTCGAGAAAGAAACGAGGAGGAAGGTGAAGAAGTTGCGATCAGATAGAGGTGGTGAGTTCATATCAAGTGAATTCGAAAGTTACTACAAAAGTCACGGGATCAAGAGGCAAAAACCCCCGCCACATACACCACAGCAAAATGGAGTAGCAGAGTGCAAGATGCGCGTCATCTGTGAAATGGGCAGGAGGATGATGAAAGGGAAAGATTTGCCAAAGACTTTCTGGGCTGAAGCATGTAACACGGTAGTTTACATTCTGAATCGTAGCTACACGAAGGCTGTGAATGGGATGACTCCACTGCAGGCCTTTTCTGGTAAGAAACCTTCAAGTGAGTGTTCATTGCAAGATGAGGCGGCTTGGTTGTAAACATTTGATTAATATAAGTTGATTCCTTTTGTTTATACTCTTGTCCTTTATCGTGAATTGCACTCAGAACTATTTCCTTAAGTGTGTGTAACTCAGTGTTCTCCCGTCACCATACGGTTCTCCTATGAACAACTAACCCTGAACTCTGTGTTAATGTTACCCTCCGTTCTATCACCCGAGCACATTGGTACTTAAAGATTGCAAGAGCGAGCATCTTCTCCAAGCATCGCACAAGGTCGCATTAGCACTAAGCACCTTTAAGTTAGCTGCCACGGGTGAATGAACCAAAGTGTCAACAATCCTCCCCTCCTCCCCATGCGCGTGGCCACGTGCATGGGAGAGGAGGGAGGAGTCTCCCTTCCCTTCTGCCATCCCTTCCCTCCATCCCCGTCATTTTGCCTCCTTGCATCCCCCTCCCTTTTCTTAATTCCGTGCACCTCCCTCCCTTCCCCTCCCTTTGCCTCTTCCCTCAAGTTCAATTTTGAGTTAGAAGTTATGTGCTCTTCGACAAAAAGGTTGCCTACCGAAACTCTAGTTATATGGCCAGCCTAGACCAAGATTAGGAAATGTGAAGGAGAGTAAGCCTCATGTGAACCCATCATAAACAAAAGCATAAAGAAAAGGTTGAGAAAGCCATGTGTCATCATGGTAATGGTGGCTGAAACAAAAATGTACAACAAGAAAGTTGAAAGCAGGGAAAGCAAATAGAAAGTTAGCACATCACACTTGCCTTTTCTTTGGCTTGCCGAGTTCGGGGTCGAGGAACAATAGAATAGAGCTACTCTTCTTTCTTTTAAAACACGTTAGAAATTCAAACAAAGATTGACGGTAGGGTTGGTCATATACTAGTAGTTTCTATTACTACTATTTTTTGCTTGTTGCTTTTGCTTTTGGTTCCGCCAACCTTTTGAGCAGGCCTTATGAACGACAATGAAAGTCATTCATTTCTTTCACTTGTTTCTCGTTAGCAGTGCCTAGCACTCTACGTTTCTTTTTGCAAAAAAAGTGTCCCACCTTTTTAATTTGAAGTTGCCTAGACGTCTTCACGACATTGCCCAATCTTTGCTTTGCCCTTCAAGGAGCACAAGGTAGTGCTCACAAGTACTTGTACTCCCTTGTTTTCTTCCCCCTCGCACACAAACTCAACTAGGAAAATCATTAGGCAGGCAACATTGTGGGATCAAGTGGAATTTTGCACTGTCCTTCAACCACGTGTCATGCTTTTTTTTTAAATAACTCTATAAAATAAGCAAGTCACTCAATAAAATAAGTTCTATTTCGGCTTCAAGTGCAAGCTTTGTGCTGCAGCCTTTGGCTATGGCAATCGTCAACTCCTACACACAGAATCCTACTTTTCTCATCCTCATCCTCCTCCTCCTTGCCTTTTCTCCTCCTCTCTCCCTCGATTCCCTTCGTCTCCCCAACTCCATCGTCAATAGCTCATCATCATGCCCCCACCTCTTGCATCCTCCTACCACACCCGCTTCTTCACCTAGACCCTTGCCCATTTCAACCCAAGACCATACCTACCACAACACCCAGTATTGGGGTAGCAAATCCTAGCGCATCGCTCTAGTCTTGTCTATTACAACCTTGCTAGTAAGATCAAGAAGGTATCTATCCATTTATCTCACCTTCAAAGTATCTCTTGCCTTTTAAATGGTGTAAATTGGGCCTCTAAATGCACTTCTCAGCAATCAGATCGCCTCAGATTCTAGACTACTTGTTTCTTCCTCTGGCTATTCACTTTTGGGATGTTCCTAAAGCTCAAGCTCCTTCCAAGCTTGCTATGTCCAGTTGGCTACCTCTATAGGCACCTCGCTCAAAACCTTCACCATCTTCATTCATCTCTCATTCATGTGTACCTCTTTTGAATGTACGGGGCCAAGGATACCGCTCGGTTGGGGTGTGGCTAGACCCTTCGTTTTTTGTTGCATTGTCATGTAATTGGAAGTCTTTCTACTCGTAGTTCAGGGATCTTGGGACTTAACTTAGGTCCGTTTTCCTTCCAGATCCCAATTGCTTAGGGAGGAGAGGTCCTAGAAAGTGAGGGGGAAGAACTTAGAAGGGGGCAATTTGGAAGGTGAGGTAGCCAAGCCCCACTATTGTGATAGATCAGGATCATTGTGTGTGTCCATGCATAGAAGATACTATGGCGCGCTGTGTTACATTAGCTTTTAGTTGCTATACGCCAATTGACAGAGACTGACTATTGTCACAACTATATATATTGTACATAAGGTTCTGAATAATGTGCATGATTCTTTTCATTGTTCATGTTTTGTTCTATACTTGTTGCTACTTCCAATTGTTGTTTTTATCCTTCAAACTCAACGACTACAACAATAAGAATTCTATCGGCGGTTCACCATCAAGCTCTTATGATGCTGCATGCTAGAGATTTGTGTCACCAGTTCTTCTTGTTGTAGGTTGTTGCATGAATACTCTACTATGATGTACATTCCTTGGTCTTTTTTGGAGAGGAAGTGTGCCAACTCTCCCCTCACATGAATTTGTGGTTGTGTGATAAGTGTTAAGATGCTATGTACTAGTGCTATATGTGAAATGCAACATGCTGAAGGAAATATGCTAAGCACAACGTGCAATCCACCCAAGGAAGGGCACGTTCCTTGGTCTTATAATTTTTGGAGAGCGAGTGTGCGAACTCTCCTCCTACATGAATATGTGGTTCTGTGATAAGTGCAAACTGCTATGTACCATATGTGAAATGCAATGTGCGATGTGCTAAATGCAACATGCAATCTACCCAAGGAAGGGCACGATCCTTGGTCTTATAATTTTTGGATAGGAAGCGTGCCCACTCTCCCCCTATACCAATATGTGGTTATGTGATAAGTACAAAGTGCTATGTGGTGAATATAAAGTGCTATATGTTGAATACAATGTGCAATGTACTAAATGCAACATACAATCTACCCAAGGAAGGGCAGTTGATAATTTTAAAGATCCTTCATGCATCAATATTTCATTACTTTCTTTACGCAATGCTATGTTCTCTCTCAACAATGCTGCCGGCCCGGACCTAGTTCATTTCTTTGTTTCTCGTGAGGACTAGACGTCTTCGCGGCATTGCCCAAGCTTTGAGTTGCCTTTCGAGCCGCACAAGGCACTTGTACTCGCTTGTTTTTCTCCCCCCCTTTCCCTCATCCCCCCCCCACCGCCGGTGGCCTACGCGGAGGGGCCGCAAGTTTTCTTCGGTGACACATGCAGACACTGAGGTGGGCGAGCGCGCAAACCGCGGGTGGAATGCTGACGTGGAGAGATTGTATGAAGCGTAGAAGGGATGCACATGATAGTTGAATCCAACATCAATTTCATCGAAAAGACTGCTCTCCAGCAACCCATTTCCATCTTGCTTTCCGTTCTTTGATCTACCCACAAACCCATCTCCCCAAATTGTGCATTCGCTCCGATCTCCATCGCCCAGCTCGCATAAGTTTCACCCTGTAATTCACGAGGTATTGATTTCCATCGACCACAACATCCTTTTCCTTTTGCAGCGAATTCGAAACCAGAATGGCTCGGAAGAAAATACGAGAATTCGATTCTAAAAGGCTTCTCAGAGAACACCTCCGAAGGCTGGCTGGCATTTCTCTCGACATCAAATCAGCGAAAGTATGTCTAGCTTTGCTTTTGTCTTGTTACGTCAGCAGTGTTACGTCTCCATATCAGCAGAAAATTCCTCTCCTAAACATTTTAGCGCAGGTGGATCAATCTACGGATTTCAATGAGCTAGCAGACACAGAGCCTTGGCTTAGTACAACCCGGCTAGTTGTGAAGCCTGATATGTTGTTTGGCAAACGCGGAAAAAGCGGTTTGGTTCGTATCTTCTTTTGTCTACTGGATTTCATTTCGAGTGTTAACAATTTATAAAATGTGTCTGTGTTAACGAATTTTTGAAGTACTGCAGGTCGCGCTCAATTTGGACTTGGCTGGCGTCATAATGTTTGTGAAAGAGCGTCTTGGCAAGACGGTAATGAAATTCAAGCCATTGTCCTTGTTTATGATCTGTCTCATTATTTCTTTCGGAAGCTAGGAAAGCAACAATACTCAATTCCGTAAGGCTCTTTTTCCTGGCTTACAAAACCTTATTCCCCCCTCTTATTTTTACTTTATTGCTTATCTAGCCAGCTGTTTAAACTCAACACTCATGCTATGCATTAGTATCCTCCATCTTCCAACAAGCATTTTTGGCCTGCCTCAATGGTAGCATAAAAGTGAAATTAGGAATTTTCATTTTCAAAAATTCTTTTTCCACTACTAAGTCCAGATTTGAACTCCAATGCAATTACAGTCTAACTTGGACATAATCCCCCCTCTCTCTCTCTTTTCCCTCTCTACTCTCTGTCTGTCTGTCTGTCTCTCTCTCTCTCTCACGCCCCCTCCTCTCTCTCTCTCTCTCAGCTTTTCGCCCTCCTTTCCAAGCTGCACATCTCAGGCAGGCCTTATGAATGATTTATGAGCTTTCATCTTTTTTTTTTCACAAAATATTTGACAAAGAGAGTGCTTCTTCAGCTGCGTAACTTTTGTTTGGCGTCAAGCTTGGAGGACCATGCTTCAAATCAGAACTGTGAAGTGCTGGCTTCAATTTTAGAAACTTGTGATTGAGATAAAAGTTGGGACATACTTCGATTCTTCAATCTGGTATTAGTCTGCAAACTGGTAGCAATATATAAATTGCAGATAACTATTTAAATCTATAGCAGTCACTGATCGAAATCACCCCCGCCCCCCCTTCCGCCCGTGCTCCTCCCGCCCCTTGCCCCCCCTTCCCCAAAATTTTGACATTATCAATTGAGAGCAGTATCAACATTCAGATAAGTGAAAATTAACCCAAACTAAAAGACAAAATTAGGTACATAAAGCAAGAAAATGCTTGACTGTCTTATAGTTTGACCTACCTCTCTTAGACCCAGAACTTGGCTACGAATAGCATGTTATCACATCGGTGCATTCTTGCAGGTCCTTGAGAATATTATCTTAAAGGAGGCTAAAGATCAGTATGATAAATAGGCACGTTTCACTGCAGAAGGTTTTGAACGCAAGGATGTGGGGGAATTCCTAGATATGATCTTTAAACACAACTGAGAGTACATCATATCACCTCAATGATGACCACGTAAGAATGCTAATCTACTGTTAAGAAATCAACCAATTTTAGGGTCTTCATACTGAAAAATTGGCATCTTTGTGGTCATGATTTTAGATCTGATGGGCTCGGGAATAATCTCAAATTTCTACTAGGAACTTTCAAACTTCTGTTTCTCTTTTGGTTATTGTGGCATTTATACAATTGTTATGACAAAGCACATTCATGAGTATATTGGAAATATGTTTTGCTCTTCTTCCTTGTGTACTTTATGAGTATGAGATATCTCATCCTTCATGTTGCATTACTTTGCTGCAAAATTTACTTACTGGAGTGGTGTGTGTGTGTGTGTGTTTTGCCCCTTAATTTGTCGTCCAAATAACTAAAACGATAATGGTTTACCATTTAGGATGATAGAGGTTGTCTTAAGATCTATGATAATTTTGTATGGTGATTGCGAAGGGTATGATTTCAAATTTGTGTAAAAATAAGGAGCGTAGGTTTTTTCCCAGTTTGTCCTGAAAAGGTTCTTTAACAAGATGGGACAACAAATTACCTTGTTTGCATAACTCGTAACCTCAATTGGCCATAGGACCTAAGGTAACATCAAGTAATACCCAATCTTTGTTGCAGAACCCTCTCAACCTAACAGATCATAGAATAGAAAACCAAAAGGCTAAGAGCTTGACCATGCATCAAGTTGTCAGTATTCAAGCTCTTGACATTAGATGTTCTAGTTGTTGAATCTTTTTTTTCTGAGTGGGGGCTAAGGAATATGTGATGGGTTTCTATTCCTTGCGTCAGTTTGTAAAAACCTACTGTCTTTATATTAGATATTGTAGTTTTTTAAACTGCTTTGTTTCCTTTTTCCAGATTGAGATGAGTGGGGCTAGGGCACCCATTACAACATTTATAATTGAGCCATTCATACCACATGATGAAGAATTTTTCTATTACGTCAGAACGCATGGGTGCTACAGTGAGCTTTTCTGAATGTGGCGGTATTGAGATTGAGGAGAACTGGGACAAAGTATGTCATCCTAATCCTGTATAAATTGTCTCGACACAAACTGGTATGAATTTTATTTGCAGAATCTGAAGAATATTTTTTTTTTGTTATGTATACTGTGTTTTTATCACAGGTGAAACAGGTTTTTGTGCCAACATCACAGATTTTAACTCCTGCGCTCTGTGCCCCATTGATTGCAACCTTGCCATTAGAGGTACATACATAATATGATGTCTTTCAGTTAATTTTCCGTGTTTGAGAAGCGATGCTGTCATTATCTCCCTAAAAGCTATTATAGGATTTCTACTCGAGTCAAAATGATTTTGTAGTTGAATTGATTTCCTTAGTAAAGCCATTTGTTACAGACTCGGGGTAAAATTGAAACCTTCATTCAAGGAGTATTCACTGTTTTTGAGGGTGAGTATGTCACACTGTTCGCATGAACTTGAGATCAACACGTGTTTGTGGTTGTCCAGTCTATTGAAAGCACAAGCATTTAATGGAATTGAGAAATCTGATTGTATCAGATTTGGACTTCACTTTTCTGGAAATGAATCCATTTACCCTAGTTAATGGGGAAGCATACCCCCTTGACATGCGTGGGGAGTTGGACGACACGGCGACTTTCAGGAACTTTCAGAAGTGAGTTTTGTGAATAGAACTCTAGGTTCTTTTGTTGTAAAACATGCAGTTCTTAGGCAAGACAAAGGAATGAGGTGAGCTGCTAGTGGTTCAGTGTGTGTGTGCGTCTCCCGTGACTCACCAAAAAAAAAAAAGTCTCTCCCATGACATGATGCTTTCGTTTTGCAAATGACAGGTTGGGGGATCTGGAATTTCCACTACTATTTGGCAGAGTCATGAGCCCTGGAGAGCAGTTAGTCCATCGCATGGATGAGAAAGTATGGATCAGAAATGAGCTTTTAAAGTTGATCATGTAACAAAGCTTATTGTCTTGGGTTCATTTTTTGTTCAGCTTAGCTCTCTGTGTGTGTGTGTGTGTGTGTGTGTGTGTGAGAGCGAGAGAGAGAGAGAGAGAGAGAGAGAGAGAGCTATATCATGAAAATGTATCTCACGTTTCCATTGCTTATGGGTTGTAGACGAGTGCTTCCCTGAAGCTTGCAGTTCTAAATCCAAAGGGACGAATATGGACCATGGTTGCAGGTGGTGGTGCGAGTGTCATCTATGCAGATACGGTATTGGTTGTGTGTGAAGTGGAAGAGTTGTAGCAAGTTGAGGGCTCAGAACAGGGGGGTAAATTTAGTCTCCTCTTTTACCAGCACCTTTTTTGACAGAGATATTTTGCAGGTTGGAGACTTAGGCTATGCATCAGAACTTGGTAATTATGCTGAGTATAGTGGTGCTCCAAATGAAGATGAAGTTTTGCAATATGCACGAGTGCTGTTAGATGTAAGTTGTCCAGTCGTCATGATCTGGGCCATATAGTGCATGCACATCTCTGTCTCTTTATAATGTTGTAGTTGAGTGAGATTTCAAGGAGTGCATATGCTCTTCTTAGGCTTCTCATAATTGAGAGTCGTGCATTTGTAGTGTGCTACAGCAAACCCTGATTGTCATGGAAGAGCATTGATCGTTGGAGGAGGTATAGCAAACTTCACTGATGTAGCTGCCACCTTTAGTGGCATCATCCATGCTATGCGTGAAAAGGTTAGTAGAGTCCATGCAAATTTTTATTCTTTTGCTTCCATGTATGCAACATTGCTTCTGCTTAACAGTTTGACAATCTTGTCCAATATATGTTCTCTTAAACAAATAGCAAGCACAGTTGAAGGCAGCTAAAATGCACATTTACGTGCGACGGGGTGGACCCAATTGGGAAAATGGACTTGCAAAAATGCGTACATTAAGTATTGAGATTGGGGTTCCATTTGAGGTATGTGCCTTGGAAGCTCTTTGGTTTAACTAAAAACACAATTTGAAGTTTCTGTTTGTTGAACTTTACATGCAACTACACTGTAGAAAACAGATGACAATTTCTTGGATCTCAATAATTGCAGGTCTATGGCCCAGAGGCTAGTATGACTGGTATTTGCAAGCAAGCAATAGACTATATCAAAACTTCTGGGTGATAATGGGCTGTTCAGGTCTTCAAATCACAGAAAAAGTTCAACTGGTGGGTAGTGTTTATTCAATCTAACGAATGGTATCCTGCTGTGATATTTGCATGTGTGTTAAATATTTTGACTTACGTCTTGTTTGAGGCTTGCATATGTATTTGCATGGGAAAGCTACAGTGAATGTGATATGTTGGAAGATCTTTCTGAATTTGTGTACACAGATATGGAGAAACAAAGCATTTTGGCTTGGGTTTTGCTATGTCAGGCATATATGCAAGTCTTGGCCAAATATTGACTGCTTGTAAGGAGTATGGGAAAGTCCAGATGTCTGTCTTGGAAGTATAGTAGTATTTTGCACAAAATATGTTAGAAGGAATCTGTTCTTACCCGTTCCCAAAGTTGAGCATTCTCAAGTTAATGAAAACAGAAGAAATTTTAATCCAAAATCCATTCAAATGAACCTCAAATTATAAGAGCGGAATTTTGACCACTTGCCATGTGTCACTTAGCCAAATGGTTTTTTTTCATAGGGGTGTGCCATGCTGCCATGCTCGGTCAGCATTTTGAGGCAAATGTTAAAAAAACACCCACCACTGAAAGGCTTCTAACTGCTACTTTACACTCTACTCTGGCATCCCCTAGGCAAGGGACAATCTCTTCTTTGTCATCTTTCAACTGTGCATATAATCATCCATTGCAATATCATAGAGAATTTGCCACACACGGTAAAAGTCTATCGCTTCATAGAATCAAGGTACAAGCCCATATGAGTAATTCTTATTTAGCAAGTCATCTTTTAAATCAAAACCAAATGGGGATTCTCTTTGGCTATTGCATAATCAATCTTGTAACTTACTATTGGAATGGCTTCCAAGCTATGGTTATTATGAACTAGCAGAAGTGCCCCTACAATAATTTTAGGAATGAGAACTTGAGTCTTAAAGGCTTCATTGAGTACAATGAGTTCCAACCATGATTGGGTGCCAAATTACAGTAAGGGGGCATTCTTTTTGGTTTTAAAAAAGTCTTGATCAATATATGTTGGCAAGCAATTATGTTATATCTTCCTGTCAATTGATATATATGACCCGAAAGTGTGCTTTGTGTGGGAAGCATCAAATTTCAGGACATTCTTATGCATTAAACGCGCACCAATTCCATAATGCTTATTAAATCAATTCATGATACAACCAATCCCTTTTATTTAGCAATCAGACGATTATCAATAAATAAATTAGCAATGGATTGATTTTACTTGCCAATTTCTATGGGCATGCCTAACATGTTTGAATGGATAGTGGGAGCAACCAACTTTCAAAAATCAGGCTTAGGGTGGTTGCAATGAAAGTCACTTGTTGATTTACATGTGCTAATATATTACAATACCTAAAAGATTATGAAACCCATGCATGCTTGAGACTTGCTCTTGTTATCAGTATTCCTTATCTTCATTATCACCAAACCTTCTCTTTTTCACCATACCACGGTGAGTGGGTTTGTTTTTCTATCCCCCATATGTCACAAGACTTGCATTTTGTTGTAATTGTTTAAAATATGTTGCTTCCACTTGGGAAAATTCGTAAGACAATGCAATCATCTTAACTAGGGCCATATGGGCTTAAGGAAGAAAAGGAAGATGTTCTAAACAAACATTGGAAAGGATGGTTATTCGTTAGAATGAGCAAAAATGGACAAGCATTTTTGGGAAGCTTTAGTTCAAGACATTTGCAAGTTTTTGAGCATGCTCTGGATATATCCTAAATTCCCAAAGCAATGTATATTCTTCTGAAGCTTTGATTTATCTTGATATGCTTTTGCAGTCATAATAAAACGTATGGCAATGGAAAAATTGCTTTGGGTCTTCCATTCCCAACATTTGATAGCCAACAATAGCAAGTTCCATGCGATGAGACTTGAAAGTTACATGCTTAAAGCACATGAATATTTGGGTCGTACACGGTACACATTAAACAAACATTGCTAGTAAATGTATTTGGTCATTTTTTTTTCTTTGGAAGAGAGCCTCTATAAAATGAGAACTTCCTTCACTTTCAAGAATCCATGAAAATAATAGATGTATGAAATTGTATTGGAAGAACAGAAAGAAAGAACAAGATGCACCCAAGTAGAATATCTAAATGAGTCTTGTGTGATGAAAATATTGAATTTACTATTGCATCAAGAAGATTGAGCTTCACATGATGCTTTGGTTGTGAAAGGTGGAAAAAGAGCCATGGGAAAGTGGGTACCATTAGATTATAGGAAGCTTGTGTTAGATTGAAATTTATTGCTCTTTGTAAAGAAGCAAATGAAAATCTCTTTGTTGAAGCTGAAGTAGAGGAAACTTTGTCTATAGATGACTTATAGTTTTTTATGTCAAAGAGTGCCAATTTTTTTAGTTAAAAACAAATAAGAGAGAGATTGATTCTTTAAGGGATGTTAATAGCTAGCGGAGACGGAGGTCCTTGTGACCTCATTTGCATTCATGTTGCGGGTTAGTTTCGCAATTGACGAGTCAAGCAATCTATCCCCACATGAAGCAACCAAATCTGACAAACCAACTTGCTCGCGAAACTACGATCACCAAATCGGGCTTGTTGGGGTTGTGTATTCATCGCAAAGAGGTCCTCAAGTCGGATTACGAGAGCTTGTAAGTCAGTCATCACTGAACCCTCAGGTCATGGTCGCATCACATGCCGTCCCTCTCGGCAATGTTGACACAAATGGTGCGCCATAGAACTTGACGCAAACCCCGCATGTATGAAAGTTTTGAGTTAATTGTGGTCGCGAATGTGTAACGCTAAGCTGCAAGCACTATAGAAAGATGATCAACATGCATACTCACGCACATACGACACAGAGTATGTGAAATAAGAAATTAAATACGTATCATCTGTATACATAAATCTACATAATGATGAAGAGACACTTGGTCTCGTGGATATACGTGTGTAGTTGCAACCATGGACTGAAGGGTTGTGGGTACTTGCACCCCTTGGACTTTGCACTAACGTCGCGGACTGTTAATGCCTTAACAAGTCAATGATGATGACATAAAGGTGGTTCTTCTATCAAGCCTTCCCTCTTCATATGATGGAATTGTTATTAAAATCCTTCGTGTGAGTAGTGAGATATCAATGAATGAGATGGTCACTACACTTTTGGATGATGAGAGGCACTAGAAACATGAATATGAAATCAGTGATAGTCTTATCTGATCGAGAAAAGCAAGCAAGTAAAGAAAGACGAGATGAAGTGCACCTATTGTTGTAAGTTAGGCCATAAAGAGGAATATTGTTTTCGAAAGAAGGAATCTCAGGGGAAGATAGGTAAGGATGTCACAACCGTCAACACCAACAAGGATTGTGCACATGCAATTTCAAAAGGGATGGTTGGCTTGTGCATCGTTGAGGGCAATGTAGACTATGATGAATTTGCCTTTTGAGTGCATGATGTAGTTGTGTAGGGTGATTCCAAATAAAGTGTAATCAATTTTGTACACAAAAAACAACCAGTAGGGTTGAGGCAAAGCCTCTGATCACAAATTGTGTCTATCAGAGAGGCATTGGGATGTTACTTGAGCATTCTGGGTCAATTTTGCTAAGTCTGGTCGCTATTTTGGCTTGGGATAAAAATCAATTGTATGTTTCAATTTTTGGGCAAATGACCTTTTTTAGTCCTCTCTTTTTCTTGTGAGAGATATACCTAGTGGTCAGCTCATATTGTGTACTGTGTCAACTTTGGTTCATCATCCTTTTCCTAGGATTCTCTGAGATTTTGGTGACAATGTAAATTTTCATGCAGGTGATTTTTTTTGCCCAAGCTCAGCTTGACAGGGGTGTTGGTAATCAAGCCTCGTTGGGCTTAGGCTTAAGGGGGATCTAGTTAGTTTATTGCCACATGTGAGGTATGCATGGCCACCTGCATGCAATAATAGTAGCGACCTTTGGAGCTTGTGGAGGTGTTATCGATCAAATTTGATGGGGCTAAATTCTCCCCTGGTGGTTTGCTTCTATTGTGTCTTGATGCGAGCTCATTTTATGGTGGTTTATGTGGTAGTTTCCTACTTTAATCATTGATGGCCCAAGTTTTGGGGCACTCTCACTCTCTTGAGATGTAGTTATTTTAAGTCTTTCAGTTCATGAATATACCACATCTTCTTGGTGTTTATTCTTTTGTGTATTGTTGCAGTAGATTGTGGTAGAAATAATCAAAGGTTTTCATTAGTAGGCCTCCAACTAGCATGTGCAAAATAAACACCTTCCCTGATGTGGAACCTTAGAGAACCAGCCTTGCAAAAGTAAATCCTCCCACCACTCCCTACTCTTTTGAGTGTGTGATACAGATTAGCATTTTGAGTGAGTTAGTGCTTCTCTTTCGCCACCATATTGTACACTTGTTTTATTGTACACCAAACTGTGTCTGGAGGCTTTCTAAATGCCCAAGCTAATCAATGTTGCAAGTTCTCCACTTGAGGAATGTCACCAAATAAGGTAAGTGCAGCCCTCACCTTCCCCCCTAACTGGACATATCCATGAGGAACCCATAACTATTGTCATATTATTATGGGATGCACATAGGTGGACTTGCGTAAATCAGAGATAGTCAATCTGACTAAGACATATGAAGAGTTGGTTGATAGAGTTGTGGCTCTTGAAAAGAGTCGAGGCCTAAACGGAAAGAAAAAGAAGAAAGATGCAGACAGGGATGCTAAAGAAAAACTAGTAAAGAAAGATAAGCTCAAGACCGAGTTTAAAAAGACACTAAAGGAATTGGGCATTTGAGGAAAACCAGGTAATAATGATAAATGGTGCAACAGGTGTCAGGAAATCAATGAGGAAGATGTTTGCACAAAGCTGATCTAACTAAAATAAAACAAGGGAGAGTCCATCCAAGAATTTGTGATTATGGATGCACACAGGTGGACTTGTATAAACCGGAAATTGTCAATCCAACTAGACATATGAAAAGTTGTTTGACCAAGTTGTAGCTCTTGAAAAAAGTGAAGGACTAAAAGGCAAGATAAAGAAGAAAGATACAGATAGTGATGCTGAAGAAACATTAGCAAAGAAAGTTAAGCTCAAGATCGAGTTGAAAAAGACACTGAAGGAATTGAACATTTTATAAAAATTACGTAGCAATAAAAAATGGTACGATAGGTGTTCTAGGAGTGGTCACAGTGAAGACAAATGGCAAATTAAATATTGAAACACTTGCACCAAGTTTGGGCATGACAAGTCTGACTATTGATTCAATGGCAAGAATCTCCAAGTGTCTACTAACCAGGTGACAAATGACACCTAGCCTGCCAGTGGCAAACTCCCATGCCTCAGGTAGAAAAATAAGGGTAAGAATGGCAAGGAGAAGAAGATAGATCCTTCAAAGATCAAGTGTTTTGGCTATGGTGAGAACCACCTCCGTTCTTACTGTCCAATTTTGGATGAACATGTGAAGTTCCTCAAAACTAATATAGAACAAGAAGTGGATCCAAAATGATGAGAAATTGTAGCCAAGCTACTAGGCACAATGGAATACCAAGTGCTTATGCATGCGGTTACATTCTTTATAGATACTAGTCCATCATACAAGGGTGTCAATTGGAAAGCACAAAAGGAAATTTCTATAAAAATTGCCAGAGATTTGAAGGGAAAAGCACCAGTAGTAGTGGAAATGCCATTTGAGAAGTCCCAACTACCCATCACTAAACTAGGTGAATGTTCAAAATCTAAGGAACAAACTACTCAGGAACCAAGAACTACATTAGATTCTGGCATAGAGCTAGCCATAGTATGGGATATATTCAAGAATATGAAGATCAACCTTACATTTGCTGAATTAATGCAGATAGCCCCATATTTTTGTGACTTCTTAACCCAACAGATTATTAAGGAATCTATCGAGCAACCAAAGGAGGTTAAGTATTTAGCTACCATACCTATCATTGACACACCAACGGTCAATGAAGAAGTACCAATTATCAGGCAGACCATACCAGGTGTGATAGTAGATGGTGGTTCAAAAGTAAACATTAGTTTTGAAGATATTGATAAGAAGCTAAAGTTTAAGACATTCCAGCCAACCTTTGCAAGTGAAAATGGCAGATCAATGACCAATAGACCCAAAAGGTATGTAGGCAGCATTTATTACACAGTTAGCTTTATTGTGATTGCAATGGAGCAATATGCCTACCCTATTTTGTTGGGACAACCTTGGGTTAAAAGTGCAAAGGTCTACATGATTGGGATTTAGAGGAACTAATAATCAAAATTGATAACCAATACATCTGCACTCCCATTAACCCTTGAAAGGTTTTGAGTAGCTATCAGCCTAAAGATTTGGAAGTTATAGACCCATTTCCTCAAGATGTGGGGTCATGATTTATGGAATTGTAGATAGTTCCTATTGAAGACATGATATTTCCCAAGTGGAAGCTAACATCAAATAGAAATTGAAGGCTGAGAAAATTGCTAAATGTAAAGACCTACTTCCAAGCAATTTCACTGAAGACTTTGAAGGAGAAAGAGAATTGAGTGAGACACTAGTAACTATTACATTCCTTAGAACTGAGTAATTGAACCCAAGAACTCAATATCCCATTTCCAATACGTTTCATATATGGAATCTTGGATCAAGTTGTAGGACATGAGAAGTACTCACTTATGGATGGTTACAGTGGCTATAATTAAATTACTATCACTGAAGAAGATCAATCTAAAACTGCCTTTATTATACATTGGGGGTGCTTATGCAACCTGAGTGATGCCTTTTGGTTTGAGAAGTGCACCATCATCGTTTCAGAAGTTTATGGTAGAGGCTTTCAGAGACAATCTAATTGAATTTGTCACCATTTATTTGAATCACTTTTTGTGTGCATTCTACACACAATGATCATCTTGGATTCCACAAAAAAGTCTTTCATAGATGTAGGTAAGGTGGCAATTCCCTATATCCTGCCAAGAGTGTGTTCTATGTCCAAGTTGGTATCTTGCTGAGGCATGCCATCTCACAAGATGGTATACACACCAAGCTAGGTAAAATTCATGCTATTCAGGAAATGCCAAAGCCTAAGAATCCAACTCAATTGCATTATTTTTTTGGGCTTTATTAGTTCTTACAGGCATTTTATCAAGATTTTTGCCAAGATTGTAGCTCCATTATATGAACTATTAAAAAGAATTCCAAGTTTGAATAGACTTTTCAGTTATATGTTGTCTTTCACAACTTGAAAAGCCAAGCTGCAGCTACACCCATTTTGATGCAACCTAGATGGGATGTTTTTTTCCATGTGCATGTTGATGCTTTTGGATATGTATTAGGCATTATATTGGCTCAACCAGATGGTCAGTTGGATTATCTAGTGTACTATGCTAGTTGGTTGTTGACTCCCACCGAGTCTAACTATAGTACTACCGAGTGAGAAGAGTTAGGCATTATATTTAGTGTGCAAACATTAAGGCATTATTTACTCAGCAACCCTTTTATTTTCTATGTTTAGATCACTAGGCCTTACTTTATTTAATCAACAAAACTATCATTCAGGGATGCCTTGTGCATCAAAGGCTTCTTTTATGGGAGCTCAATTTAAATATTATTCATAAGGCTCGGAAGACTCATGTAGGATTTGACTATTTGTCTAGTCTACCTATCCCAAAAGATACTCTAGGAGTTGTTACCAAGCTTCTAGATGCTGAGCTCTTTGTAGTTAATTACTATGAGCATGAGTATGCCAAGTGGATCGACTATTTATCTTATGGCACATTCCCTCACAGTATGCCAAGAGATAAGCACAGGCAATTAGACTTGAAGGTTTGAAAATTCACTTTAATTGGTGGGCATCTTTACCGCCGCTAGTGTGCAGATGATGTTCTTTGCCGATGCCCATCCAGCTTGTCAGTGATCAAGGCTCGCATTTTTTTAATGAAGTCATGCACCTAATGAAGGTTTGAATTCAAGATTATGCATACAATTTCCACAAGTTATTATCCTCATGGTAATGTTGGAGCTAAATCTACCTATAAGACACTTGAATTAATCCTAACTAAGACAGTGCCGTCTAATAAGAATTATTGGGATGCTAAACTCCATGTTGCTCTTTGGGCTTACTAAATAGTCTTCAAAGTCACTACTAATCTTACACGTTTTTGTATGTCTTTCAGGTTGGAATCTATAGTTCCCTTAGAATTATTATTCCTAGTATCCACGTGGCAACATAACATCAATTAGATGAATCAGAGGCAATCAAGTGACAATTGCATCAGCTAAGCCACCTAGATAAACTACGGCTCTAAGCAGCTTGGTCACAATAGATGGTTCAGCACAGAAGGAAAGCATGGCATGATAGGCATATTGTGCCTAAACACTTGGAAAAAGTTATGTTAGTATGATTGTATAATGCCAAGCTGGGACCCCTTAAAACAAATTTTAAACTTGGATGGAATGGGCCCTAAGGTTGATTTCAGTCTTTCCCAATGGGATGGTATAGCTTGAGGATTTGCAAGGGAATGTGTTCCTCAAGTTGTATAATGGGAGAAAAGTAAATACTTACCAAGAAGCAGATTCCTCGGTCACACAAGGCTCACATACAAGTGACTCAATTGACAATGCCTTGGTTGTGCCGTGTGTGTTAGCAGACAACTTGCCAATAAGCTACTTAGTGGATAATAGAGAGGATGCAATGCATGCAGCCATGTGGTATTTTGAATGCTATGAGGGAATTAATTTTGATTTATCATATCCAAGAAGGGGGTGCTCTATTGAATCATGCAGCCACTCAAGTGATAAGACATCCATTTTTAACTAAGTATCATCTACATTTAACTCTTACTTTGTCACTTACTCTTATCTCTCTCACTGTTTGTTTGCCCTCTACATCTTCATTCCAAATTGCTCTTCCCTAACTTCCATCGCCACTTCTGTCAGTTGCATCCTACACTTGTGATTATGGAGGAATGAAAATGTGCACAATGATTGACAAAGATGATGCAAGGGACCTTCACGCATCTCGCCTTTGCATCCTATTGCAAATTTTGGAAATGAGATTGTTAGAGGAGTTCTCAAGAGCAATAAGCTCTTGAAGTTCACCAAGATACCATGGGAGCAAGTGTGGAACAAAACTTTGGCAAAGGAGATCCTCGATACTTTCGAAGACGAGGATCATAGTGTGGTCATCCAAGATGTGCATGTTCACTTGACCTCCGGATTGTTGGAAGGGGTGCTCTAGATAAAGATCCCAATAGCTCCAAGTCTGCTTCACAGGAAACAAACTTGACATCCAACATGTGCATGATCACTTGACCTCTAGATTGTTGGAAGAGGTGCTTAACATAAAGAGCCCAATAGCTCCAAGTCTGCTGGCAACCAACAAACGCTACAATGCATAGGCCCTATCATGACAAAAAGAAGGAGAGCCGTTGCACATGCGCCTTCTTGACGGAGGAGGTAGTCAATAGAGCGAGCGAGAAAAAGCGAGCAAGCCCAAAAAAGCGAGCGACAATTAGTTGAAGTGATTGGAAAAAAAGCAAGCAAAGAAAGAATCTAAGTTTTTTATAAAATAATTGCTTGAAGTATAAAGTATTCAAAAGAGTGGTTGTGTATCACATTTCTTGAAATTGAGTAGTCTAAAGTTAAAAAATATTGTAACATGACCCCATTTGGGTTTGGCAATTATCCTGGGGGGTCACTCATAAACATGTAACATACCACTTTTGTGCATTGAGGGGTATTTTTAGTGGGGGGACTTACATGTTGTTTGTGTGCATGAGGGGATTTATAAAATAGCAACTTAATGTAATTTATATATGTAGATATTTTAAAATGTAAACACATACATGGGTTCAACCATTTACATGACAAAATGTAAATTGCAAGAATAGGGGTAATTTTTAATACATGCTTGCTTGCACATGCTTTATGGGTTTATGAAGAGTGATCCCCAGAGTGCAATTAAAAGGTAGAAGATTTTAAATTTTGGTTTTTTTTTGCCAAAATAGACAGTGTCTTCTCGCTCCCCATTATGGGAAACCTTGCTTTAAACTTGGTGCAAAAAATTGGACAGAATTTCACAAAATTCATATTCTGATGCACATAATTTTTTTAGATGGTGCAAAAAGGCATGATATTGATCTAAATCATGCCTTGTCATTTGATTTGATGTGTAACATTATGCCATTTATATTTGACAATAAAAAGATGTAGGGATGTTAAAAACTCATCTTTTGGGCCAAAAAAATCATATGTTGACATCTTGCAAAAATACAGGGATGTGAAAATGTCCTCTTTTGGGCAAAAACAGGGAGCGCGTTAATGCGCTCCCTGTTTTGGCCCAAAAGAGGACATTTTCACATCCTTGTATCTTTTGATTTACAAGTCCAAATAGGGTCATGTTACATATCAAATCAAATGGCAAGGCGCACTTTTGATGATTATCATGTCTTTGTGCACCATCTAGTAAAATTTAATGCACCAAAATATGAATTTGTGGTTAATTTGTTGCATTGGTTAGATTAGTGGGAGGTAAGAATAAATCATTAGGGAAGGATATTTTTCCAGTAACAAAGAAACATGGGTTTCATTCCAAGAGTGAACAGAGTTAAAAAAGCTAAGCATTTACATATGCATGGAATTTAGACTAATCCATGCAAGGAGTCCTTGGAAACACCCCACTTGTGTGGAAGGTTGCATTGATGATCTCAATTACTCTAGTGGAAATAGAGAACTTGATTGTAGTTACTGTAGGGTTTGTCTTTAATACAAACAATGAATTGGAAATTGAACGTACAAACTATCTCATGGAGGATGTGAAATTAGTGTTAGTGGCTCAAAAAGTTATATGCATATTTAACCTTCTAGCATTGAGGAAACATATGGACTTTTGAATAAGTTATTATTTTTTGCTACTGAAATGGAAGATTTATAAATCTTTTATTGTTTTTTATTGCTCGCTTTTTTTGGCTCGCTCGCTTTTTGTTGCTCGCCTTTTGGTAATCCTCTTGACGGAGCTGCTTGTCGACATCTCGAAAGCTTGACTCCATGCCATGTACCAAACCATCATGAAGAACAACTCCATGTGTCCATCATGCGCTAGATAGCCAATTTCTCCAATCATCCTTTGCTCTGTTGCATGGGCCAATCCACTTTGAAAAGAACATGCATTGAAAACATTTGCTTTTTTGGTCCCAATATATAAATAGAGTTCTATCATGCTCCTATTACGAGCGGCCTTGCTCTAAATCTGGTGTAAGAAACTAGAAAAAATTTCATTAAATTCACATTTTGATGCATGAAGTTTTACTAGCTAGTGCAAAAGCTCATGATAATCATCTAAATCATGCCTTGCCATTCATTTTGATATGTAACATGATCCCATCTGGATTTGTAAATCAAAAGATATAGGATGCTAAAATTCTCATCTTCTGGGCCAAAAGAGGGAGCACGTTAATGTGTTGCCTATTTTGGTCCAAAAGATGAGAATTTAGAAATGTGAATTTAATAAACAATTAGCTAATTTCTTGCATCGAATCTAGAAGAAAGTTTACCTAATAGGGACCATGTCAATATGTTGTCTATTTTGGCTTCTACCATTGATTTATATAATCAAAGATTGATTTGTTTTGGAATTTAATTCATTTTAAGGAAAGGGATGTACTTACTCTTTAGATTTTGTTGGATTGGTGGGATGTAAGAGTGATTCATTAGGGAGGGTTTTTTTGCAAATAGAAAAACATGGGTTTTGTTTCAAGAGTGAATAGAGTTTCAAAAACCAAGCATTTGCACATGCATGTAGTGTGAACTATTCCATTCAAGAAGTCCTATGAAACTTTTGACTTGTGTGGAAGATTTCATTGGTGATCTCACTTATGTTGGTGGAGAGAGAGAACTTGATTATGGAGGATTACAAAAAATTGAAAGAGTAAAAGTGAGCAAAGGTAGGGTGCATCTTTACTAATGATGCCTTGGCAATGACATAGGTCCAACTCTCTCATGGACATTTGAAGAACTTAAACAGTTGCTAAAATAAGGATTTGTCAATCTATTATTGTTTTGTTTTGATTATTTTTTTTGGCTCGCTCACTTTTTCTTGCTCGCTTTTTTGGTTCGCTCACTTTTTGGTAATCCTCAAGAAAGGGGAGAATGAAGGGGGATGGAGTGGCAAACACAAAGGCACTACAAGGGAAATGAGAGAACACCCAAAGACACTCTTGAAGAGAAGAGGGAGCTTGTATTCCAAACTTGTGCATACAACAATGAAGACCAAAGTCAATCATTTGGCCTTTTATACAAGTCACCTTCTGAAGGGAGGGCCAACGCTTTACCATATACCACACTCTCTCATATCTCTTTTTTTACACAACCACTTGGGCCCATATGGCACCAAGGAATTCTCTTAACCTCCTCTTGTCTTCAAATGGATCTTGTGTTATCCTTGCCAATTTGGATGATCCCAATGCCTACCTCTGTCTTAAGCCATTTGAGGCTTAAAACCTGCAAGACTAGAACGATGTTGAGCCATTTGTGGCTCAAACCCCATCGGGCCAGCTTGGCATTGAGCCATTTGTGGCTCAAAATCCATATGGCCGGATCCGTCACCGTGCTCCATGGTTGTGGCTATAAACACATCTTCAATGATGGGGAGGGACAATAGATGGACCTAGTGTAGAGGATGGCCTAGCTTCATTAGTGGTAGGAGCTCAACAAGATGACAACAATCTTGGAGAGGGAGGAACAAAAGGGTTCATCTTATCTTGTTGATCCAATTGAGGCCAAGGGTAGAGAGAACTGATGTCAATTAGAGGATAATCAGGATTCATCAACTAGCCCAAGGACCAGATATTGGGTCCTTTGCAGGGTTGGTAATGTCTAAGGTAGTATCAAAATGAGTCACATAGCACCTAATTGAGGTGACTCTTTTCTTCCACACTTGGTAAGCAGATCCTTACATAGATCACATATATTATTACACATTAGAGGAGAAATGGGTCTCAAAATGGTCTCAAATTAGTGTTTCCTAATTTCAAGGGATTTACAAGGGATTTGAGGTGTACCCATGAGAGTGCTCCTTTGTGTGGAGAAATGATATGTTGAGGTGGAGGGATGGTAGGCATGGAGAGAGCCCCTATTGTCTATTCCTCTTACATAAGGGACCACCCAAACCATCCTTGCTGGGAGATATTACTCTTGGCTGTCCTCTTGAAGAGGGTCTTACTATAGTAGTCATGGCAGCTTTCCATTGGATGTTTAAAGTTGGAAATGAAGAAGCAGACAAGGAAGGACAAAACTTCTATGACAAAAAACCTTGAGGTGCCCCAACCACCACATACCAGATCCAAGAAGATCACCAGGGTGGGCAAAGGAACGAACCAAGTGCTCATCCAAGAAGGTTCAGAGGAGGAGACAGCCACCTTTGCCACCTCCTCTACCTCTGGGTGAGCCCTCTCCCAAGATCATCCAAGTATGCCTCCGTACTTGGATGTAAACAAGCCAGTGCCGGCCCAAGGCCTCACATCCCCACCTTCATATAAAGAAACATATCTAGACCCAATTTTGGAAAAACAACACTTAATAAATGCTCAGAACTTGGTACGGGAATGCCAAGAGAAATTCAAGCATAGGCTCAATGTTAACAAGGGGTCCAATACCATCCACCTAGGCCACCTAACCACTCATAGAGGGGCAAAGGCACTTAGGGTGCCAGAGACGGTGGAAGAAGAGGAAATATCTAGCTCTAGTAAATCAGAGGCTCTAGACTTGATGCAACAAATGTTCCAAGAGGACCTAGTGCTACAGAACCTATGACAGGAAAGAAACATCTATGGTCTCGAGGATCTGCTATTAGCAGTATGTAGGGAGACATCTCAAGAACCATGTGATAGTGCCGAGTTAGCAACCTTCCTCTCCATAGAGGTTAAGATGCCAATTGCATCCTTGTTAAGAGGAAATCCTACCCTCTGGCAAGACCTCTCAAATTGGATGAACGGGCAATTTGTGCCCCAAGGTCCTACTAGCCCCAAAGTCAACCAACTGCAATAAGAGAACAAGAACCTACCGAAGGTTCCCATCAATAAGTTAGGCCAACACTTTGCAGGTGATGATACTAATGCAACTATCCCCATAACCTACAAGAACCAAAACTTGATGCCATACTAGATGGGGGAATGGGTATGAGTGTCTGCACCAAGGAATGTTGGGAGAGGTGGGGAAAACCTTCCCTCGAGGAAACCCATCTGGTAGTGAAGCTAGCCGAAGGCAAAACTTATAAAACACTGAGAGTCCTCATGGGTATTAACATTAAGGTATTCAGCTTCACGTACCTCATTAGATTTGTAGTCATGGACTTTACCCACCAGCAGCCTGGATATGAAGCCATCCTAGGTAGCCCCTTCTTACAAATGTCCAGAATCATACATGATTGGCGCACTGACATCTATTTATGGCACAAGGAGAAAATTGTTCAAGTGGACTTGTGTCCATACAAGGCCCACCCACTGTGAGGACAACTTACACGATTTGAGTGCCCCTTAGAATTGGTCAGTGAACCGAGGAACTCATTTCCTCAATTAAACTAAAGCGATCCTAACGCGTAGTGGAGATTACTCTGCAAGGCACATGCCAAATAGCTACCTTGGATGGAGTGGATATGGACGGCTACCTTAATGGGAGAAAATTGAAAAGATACTATGGTCAAGAAAATTGAAAAGATACTATGGCCCCCTCACCTTGCAGACCCTCCAGGCCATCCATAGGGAAAAGGAGCTCAAGGCCGAGGTAGCCCGAACAAAACATCAGGCCATCAAAGAAGCCAAGGCATGTAATGCCAGAATCAAACAACGTAAGCAAATGGCCATGTTTAAGGCAACACTTGAACATCTAGGACCGATTAATGAACTAATGGTAGATCCAGCTAGGTTGAATGTCCAATTGCAGGGCCCCAGCTTATGCATCCAGGAGCTCGTGGATTAGGGAGCGATCCATAACTTCATCTCCCCTCCATCTCCCGCAAAGTATGGGAAGCGCTATAGGTACCCCTAAACCTTACTATGGCTTTAGTTTGCGCAATCAACGGTCAACTCTTAAGTACATTGGGGTATGTGGACTTGAAACTAATGATTTTTCATCAAGAAGTAGAGATTTGTTTTTATGTTCTCCCCATAGAGGCAATTGACGATCATATGATATTGGGAAGGACCTGGTGCTATGTCATGAACTACCAAATTGACTGGAGGGCTAGAACAACAACTCTCACAAATGGGGGGAGAACTACAGTAATTCTTCGTTGTGAAGTTCATCCCACCTCCCCCATAGTACCACCACCTGCAAAGGGCAATGAAATTTTAAACGAAGGCAATTCAAAGGCCCCAAAATCCCCCATCACTCCTAGCTTTGACCCTCTGGAGGAAATCCAAGAAGAGACATCACGAAGTTCTAATCATAGTGACATCAAGGCCATGCCGCAAGCTACCCTTCCATCCCTACCTCCCACACCCAATGCTAGGGGTCCCACCCAGAAATGCCACGAAAACAGGTATAAGAAGCCATTATCTGTGCACAATGCCACTTCAACAAACATCCATGGCCCGGGAATACCGAAGTAGGGGAAGAGTCCCCAATCCCTTCTTGGTCTGCACCAACACGTGCAATCCCATCCAAGAGAAGAGCTCGACACAACCAATTGCCTCAATTGCAAGGGCCAATTTCACCACTCCCACGTGCAGTAGCCTCACAAGTGTTAGGTTGCGACAAGGCTCTTGGAAGCCCAATGCGAATGAGTTGCCTGGGTCCAAAATCTTTCGACGACACCGAATACACAATCCCAACTAGTTGGGGTTCAGAAGGTAGCAACACAAGAACCTATGTCAACTTTGGATGTAATCCCACAAGAACCTACCCTCAAGCCCAACGCAATGAGCAAGCCCCCAAGCCCACAGAGTGTCATGATTCCATGAATAGTGCAACTCAATGAGAAGGTCACTCAGGTCCACGAGGAAGCAGCACAAACTCAACACGTGCTCCACTTGGCTAATGATGCGGTATGTTGCTGCTCGACATTCATCAAAGTGAACACAGTAGCACTAGTATACACACTTGACAACCAGGATGATGCACAAACTCAACATGTGCTCTACTTGGCTAATGATGCGATATGTTGCTGCTCGGCATTCATCTCCATTGCATTCCACATAATCATCAAGTTTAGGTCTAGATGAGCCTGTACGGTAGGCATAACACCCACATGCACCAGCAGCTCATGAGTTCTTGGTATCCCAATGCACACACTCACATTCACTGTCAGCATTAGGTGAATAGGGTAGGTAAATTTCTTGTGCATTTTCTTCATGTTTTGGATCCTTGCACGCCAACCTCATGAGTCTATGCATCACCTAGTCCATTCATGATGTTTCTCCTTTCGTACGACAACGTCAGCATCAATAGCCCCCATTTTTTCCTTTTTTCACTTTTTTCCTTTTCCCTTCTTTCCCTTTTTACCTTTTTTCCCCTTCCCCCCCTTTCTCTCTCACAAATTGTCACAACTACTATCCCCATGGCTGTCGCCTTTTTGCTATCCCCATGGCCATTGCCTTTCTGCTATCCACATGACCATCACCTTTCTACTTGCACCAATGGGGTTGAAGGTTAGAGTACATGTCGGTGAGGGCAACGGGCACCTCGGGGGCTAGGTGGTACCTGCCACCTGTGCACTTTGGATTGGTTCACCGCCAGTCATTAAAGGACTGGATAATAAACTGAGTGAGAGGGAGAACTTCCATAATCTCGTAGAGATGGAGGCGAGAGCCTTTGAGCTGAGCCTTCCAGTGATGCATTAAAATGCTGTCAGGTAGGTCTTGGAAGGACTGCAAATTTGGACATCTTCGGGTAGGGATGAGGGGGGTGCTGGAGGGACATCATCGTCGTCATTTTCCATAGGTTCCTCCTCAATAGTGCCTGTGGGTGACGGATCGAGGAGCATAGGTTAAAAATTTGTCGGCTTCAAGAGCATGTTGAGTGCCTCATCGGGAAGGTTGATAGGAGTGTTGGAGGAAATGGATTGGGATGTCTTGTGCTGTGTAGAGCTTGTGTTGGAGGCATTGGAGGAGTACTCTGAGAGGTTTGTGTGGGGGAGAGGGGGCAGGACGGGATTGGTGGGTTGCGAGGGGGGGGTTGGGCGAGATCTGTAGGAGGTGGCTAAGGAATTTTGGCCGGGGGGGGTAGAGTTGAAGATAGCTACAACTTCTTGCCCTTCCCCCTCGTTGACATCTTCGGGGTAAGCTATATGAATCGTGTCTAAATTGCTGACCAAGGACTTGAGGGAGTCTTGGAGAGCTTGTAGTACTCGGTTATACAAAATGGTTATTCGAGGGGATGGTAGGCAGTGGAGTGGAATGTAACTAGGTGCTCTTGCATTTGGATAGCAGAGGCCGGGCCATACGTCTGCATCCCAATGATGTTGTCTTGGAGGCTATCGGGAGTGTAGACCCATGGGCAGAGTTCATTGGGCTTTGCTAGTTGCATCATCGTCCTGTGGATAGTTTGTGGACTCTGTGATGACCAAGCACCATGCCTAGAAGCTTAGCAGGATGGGGTGGTCAACGAGGGTCTGAAGATCGAAAGGATAGAGGAGTGAGAGACTGGCGGGCTGAAGGTCAAGGGAGAAATAACACATGGCAAGGATGGGACAGTAGTGCTAGTTAGGATTGCAGGGGAGGATGGCTTGGAGTATGTTGGGTGGAAGAGGGGTGGTGAGGTCTATGTGGAAGATTAGGTTTTGTGCACGGAGTGCATTGAAGTGCACTTGGGGTGTCTCGGGGGATGGTGCATGGGACAAAAGTGTAAGTGGCGACTTGTGTGGAGACCTCCCGGTACATTTGGAACTCCTGCTGCTCCCTATCTTCCAATGTCAATTCCTCTAGGCAGCTTGAGGTGTGCATGCTCTCATTCTTTGCATGCATGGTGACGGTGAGGGCGTGTTCCTATGCTAGGAGATCTTGAAGGGTTTGGATCTGTCTACTATCAGATCCCTCTCTGAGTCAATCTTGCTATTCCTCAGCTTGCACCCTACGTTCTAACACAACATAAAGGCTTGATTCTACCTTATCCAACTGGTCCATGAGGGTTTGTAAGAGGGATTCATTGGCAAAAAGCTCATCCTTAAGCTTGGTGAGGGAGACCTCCAGCTTTTTGTCCTTGGCCCCCGATATTCGTCGGCTCTGTCAAGGGCCGTTTTCCCTGTAGCTTGTGCGATAACCATAAGCATGTGGTTGTCGCGGTGTTGATTTGTGCTTGGAGGAGAGAGGATGACAACTGGGAGGCATGGTCTTGCCTCCTCTGCAAAATTATTCACACCACCGATGGAGCTAGGCCATTGAATCTAGCAATTGGAGCTCCATCTGATGATCTTGGGAGATCTAATCTGCTAACATGGTGCTGTAGCCTCCAAGGGTCTAGTACTGTGGTGCACTGCAAAATTGAAGGGCTTTGGTGAGCCCGGCTCATGGGGACGAAGAGGATCCGATGATGAGAGGATGTGGTCTCCTGGGGTTGGGCAGAAGCTGACAGGAGAAGAGGGGATGGCCGGAGTGCCCTGGGCTACAGGGTGGAAGCCAATGTGGATAGTGTCATCCTCATGGAAGTCTTTGATGTTGATGGGATTTTGGGTGGCGGCCTTGCTCTTAGAGAGCAGAGCAGAATGCTTGAGACGGTGCTGCCTTCTTAGGAATTCTTGCACCTGGAAGTCTTCATATTGGGCACGCAGCAGCAACAGCAACTGGCTGTCAAGGGGTGTCTGAGTGGGACGGCTGGAGGGGATGGCGCTTGGATCTGTCCTTGGTCATTTGGGTATGGCCATGGTCTCCTCTTCTTTTTCTAGAACAAGTCTTATGGCTGCTTTGTCAGCCATCCCATATCCAATCAATGGTTGTTGCTGCAACATGTGGTAGAGCACTATTTCTCTTAATGAAATTTGTCCCTATGTAACACCTAGAGAAGATGGGGACGGATACAAGAGGAAACGATCCCCCTCCAAATCTAGCTCCAACTTCCACTACATGTACACTCGACGTGACTTCATCCCTTATGCATGGATTTGATGTTGACACTCTTGACAATGACGTCTGGAGTCTTGACATTGATATAGCTCGAGGTGCTTCAGTTCACTTTCCACCGCTGAATAACACAAACGTCTCTCCCTCTAAAGATCATGAACCAAGAGGAGCTGGAACTTCACTATCCCAATCTCCAACTTCTAGCAGTTGACCTCCCAAGCCATCAGTAAGGCCCTCATACACAGGCGTTGTCCAAGAATTATGCAGAGGTATGCTCACCACCCCGTTCATGCATCGTTCTCTTGGCTCTGCCAACAATAGTGAGCAAGATGGATCAAATGAGAGATGCAACTCCATTAATCAATGAACCCCCTCCAATCGAGAGAACTGGGGAGCAGTAGGAGAACTTGGAGTAAATGCAGATGAGTCAAAGGCCAAGCACTACTGATGCAGACTCCTCCAGGGAGAGGAGGATATCAAGCTAGGAGAAAGAGAACTTGTAGTCGCCCTCCAAGAGTCCCTATCCACATGCCACAAATGGGCACGGAGTAGGTAGCTATGCAAGAAGCAAAACGTCCTCCCCCACTATTAACACCAATGATTGCTCAAACGGAGAGACCAAGTCAACAATAGCCGGTGCAAGCAGAGGGACCAATCCAACAATCTACAGAGGACAAGCTAAAGGAAATACACTAGAAGACTCATGACAATATCAGCAAGAGGATCAAGAGCTTAAAGATGAGGAGAAGCCACCTGTTAAAGGTAAAGTAGCCGCCTTTCTTGATGAAGATAGATTAGAGCAATCCATTGATTGTCTGGAATCTCATGCCCTAATAGGACATCTCCCAGGACCTGGACCTCCAACTTCCTTTCTTGAGGGGTGGCTTAGGAATAATTTGATAAGAAAAGGCTTGGTGGTCACCAATGTGAGAAGTGGTTTCTTCTTCTTTTCATTTGAGACTGAGGATATGGCTTGGAAGGCCCTTCATCATGCCCTTTGGACTATCAGACATCAACCTCTGTATTTAGAGTTTTGGTCTTAGGATTTCAATCCTAACCAACCCAGGTCTACTTTTGTTCCTATTTGGGTAGAGCTCCTTGACCTTCCTTTCTCTTTGGTTAACCAAGCTCCTAACCTCTACAGAATCTTAGTTCAAGTCAAAGATGTAGAGAAGGAACAATTTATTAATCCTAGAGGTCACCCCCAAGTCTTTGTTAGGTTAGAAGTTGCTGAGGAACTCCCATACACACTTGTAATTATAAACAAAAATGGGAGTGTCTTTATGGAACAGCCTCTGGTCTATAAGAACCTTCCCAATTCCTACTTTTTGTGTGGATTGTAATCTCACACAATTAAAAGTTGCCCTCTGAAGAGGAACATACCTAAGCAAAATCAGGAACCAGCTCAACAATAGGCCCGCCACACCCCCAAGCCCAAGTGGACTGTCAAAAGCAGACAAAAAAATCAAACTCTTGGGAAAAGTGTAGAAGAAGGAACAGATAAGGGGTTATTCAAGGAGTCAGAGGAACAGTGTTTAACAAGAGAAAGATAGAGTCACTTTTCCAGTAGCCATAAACAATGCATTTGAGGCACTCATAGACCAGGAAACTGAGCAATGGGATACCAAAATGGAAGAGGCTGAAATTAAGCCTGGCTAGTCTAGAGAGTTTGAAGAGGATGTCAACCAACTAGATGCTAATATGAATGAACCAAAGGTTGGGGAATCATAGGAAGAACTTCCTATTGCCAAAACATAGGATAAGACTTCTGAAGCCCTTGTCAAAACTCAAGCCATTGCTCAGAACAAGAGAAGTATCTCTCAAGTCAAAGGCCAGAGTGCCCTACCCAAAAGCCCTACCCCCAAGGCAAAAAAGGGGAAGAGTAAGAATGGTAAATAAACCATACACATTTCTCACACTCAAAGTTTGTGGGTTAACTGACCCTTGGAGGAGTCAGGAGCTAGCCAATGGGCTGAGGGGAAAGTCTTTTTCCCCAACTTTTCTTGTGTTACAAGAGGTAAAAGTTATCAATGACACTTAAGAAAACAGACTAAAAAATGTTGACAACAGGAGGATATGGTACTTTACAAATCATGATGAAGGCAGAGGAGGAACTGCAATCAGAATACTTTCTCATTACAAGGATTGTATCATTGACTATCAGCGGGATCTAAATCATAGATGAAAAGATTCTCTTTTACAGTAGTGAATATGCCCCAACAAGATCAATGGACAGAAGAGCCATTTGGGACTCAATGATGAACTTAGGGAGTGCCTGTGCCATCTTGGGGGATTTTAATATGGTGGATAACTCTAAAGACAAATGGATGCAAAAGAGCTCTGTAATTAGAAGGTCCTAAACTTCAAATTTGGGAAGATCTCAAGGAGAACTTGCAAGTGGTTGACATTGGGACACCCATCATATACACATGGTGTAATATACATATAGGCAATCTAAGGAGAGTAGCCAGATTGGACAAAGTTTACATTGCTCAATCTCTGGTTAATCAAGCTTTAGAAGTCAAACAAAGAATCTTCTCCTCTCTCACTCTTTCAGATCACAAGCCTGTTTTATCTTGGATTGATTTGGGAAATGGGAAAAAAGGAAACTCTTGGTTTAAAGATGATCTCCTTGTTCAAGTTGCAGACTATACAAAAATAGATTATAGAGAAATGGAATTTTGCTTTCTCTACAGCAAAATCATATTCTTAGGGCTGGCAAGACGTTGTAGAAAGTGTCCAAGAAATTCTAGAGGAGGCCTGAAAAAATAGGGCTGCTATCAAAGCAAGGAGAATGGACAAGCTAAAGATGGAGATTGAAATACTAGAACAAAGACCAAGGATGAATGATATTAATGCCCAACAAAGACTACTGGATAAAAGAAAGGAAATTAGGATACAAGAGTAAATTAAGATCCATAATGCCAAGATTTATTTTAGGGAATGGTGGGAAAGAAAGGTAGACAGACCAACCAAGGAAATTTTCATGAGGATCAGGAAAAAGAGACACCAAGAGGAAATTCCTTTGCTGCAAAAGGAAGATGGAGAGGTGGCTAGAACAGAAGAAGAAAATGTGGACATCATTGTTGTCAGCCATTTCAAGAACTTGTTAAGTACAATGGACACAACAAATGATAAAGTCCTAGAGGCTAGAGACAAGTGTCAAATAGTAATACAAATCAAAGTTTCCAACTTAGATAGAATTCATTTGGAAAATGACCTCTCTCTACGGGAACTTAAAGAGGCAGCCTTCTCAATGGTGTGGTTGATGGCCAAAACACTGGGCTTTTGTTGGAGTTTTACAATTTTTTCTAGGACACACTGGGACCTTTGTTGGCAATTTGGAGAGAGAGGCTCTATACCTAACCACTTAAATGGAGGTGTGATAAAGCTCATCCTAAAAGAGGGAGATAGATCAATCCTAAAAAAGAGGGAGATAGATCAGTCCTAAAAAACTAGAGACCCCTCACTATGTTAAATTGTTCTTATAAGATATATGCCAAAGCTATTGCATTGAGATTGAGGTGTAAAATGGACAACTGGATTCTATAGGAACAGAAAGATTTATAAAAAAACAGACATCTTTTGGAGGCAATTATCAATCTACTGCACACATGCTGAAGAAAGTAATCAAGAGGTTTGTTTAATAAAAATTGACTTTGATAAAGCATATGATAGGCTGAATTGGGATTTTCTGTTGTAATCCCTTAACAGCATGGGGTTGGGAACCAAGTTCACTTCCTTTGTTGCCCTACTACCCTCCAATGCCTCAACAAAGGTGTGTGTGAATGGAGAGATGTCTCAGAGCTTCATGTTGAAAAGATCCATAAGACAAGGGTGCCCTTTGGCCCCTCTCTTATTTGCCATAGCTGCTGGTGCCTTGGGATGGCTGATAAAAGATCAAGTGTCAAAGGGTGAAATTAATGGTATTGAGCTCCCTTCAAGAAATCATCTAGTGAACCAGCAATTTGTAGATGACACCACTCTCACCATCAAAACCACAAATGTAGATATGCAAAGAGCTATGGAATGTATGGACATCTTCTATATGGCATCTCGATCTAAAATAAACCACTCAAAAACTGGTTATGTATGCCCTGATAAATGGTGACCCCCAAAACCTTTTGGACGCAAAAGAATTCCTCATGGGCAGATTTTCAGAGTATTGGGCATCCCTATGGGTTTCAAAGTTAAGATGAAAGATAGATGGGAATGGTTTCTATACAGGTTTATTAAAAAAATAGATAGGCTTAGAGCATTGTAGGCAAATTTAGCAGGGAGGAGGGTTGTGCTAAACCATTGCATATACCCAATAGCTATCTTTTATCTCTCCTGCTAGTGTCCATCCAAAACAGGATTAGAAAAGTTTATAAGAATCTACAGATCCTTCCTCTGGGGGGGGGGGGGGGGGGTGACACAAGAAGAAGAATAGCCAAGGTCAAATGGGCCTTTTGTACTAGGCCCAGAAAGGAAGGAGGGTTGGGAGTTATTAATATACAGTTGGCAGCATACGAATTGGTAGCCACATGGATAATAAAAGCCATCACTTCTCCTAAAAGTGACTGGGCTAACCTCCTTCTCGAAAATTTCAAATATGTCAGACCTTACACGGCCCCTAGATGGAAGGAATTCCTCTTCTCTCAGCTATAGGCAACCCAGAACCCTACACAACCAAGGGAGTCAGCTTTGGAAAACTCTATGGTGGGCTTTTGAGCAGATCAAGAGTCACATTATCCTCCCTGGAAAAGGGAGCTTCATGACTCTAGATTCAATTTGGGTTTTTGTCTTCTTCACCAAAAAATAGTTAAGTGATGAGAGGACTTCGTAAAATCATGGCATCTCTCAAAGAAGGGTTAACATGTTGGGGAGGTGTGTGGGACAAAACCAACTTCAAGTGGAAGACATGGCTTGAGATAAGAAGGGAATTTAGACTCAATAATGCAGACCAAGAGTTGATTATGAGCAAAATACAGTTGTGGGAGGGAGACAACACCTAAAAAGGGGGCACGGTCCTAAACCTCAATATAGAGTTCAGCTGGGTAAGCAGTTCATCCTTCTTACCTATCCCCACTCCTTCTGAAGGCATTGAAGAGGTTGCGACCAAACTTAATGCCAGATGGAACAGTGCTAATGCTAAAAGGAAATGGGGTAACAGATTTGCACTGATATGGGATAGAAGAATCCCAATAAAAATGTCCACTTTGTTATGGCTAATTTTGCACAAGGCTATCTGGACTAATTGCAGAAGCCTCAGGATTGGTAAGGGAGATGGTACATGCAAATACTCTTTTTGTATTAAGGAGGACATCTTCCATTTGTTTGTAGCTTGCACCAAAGCAAGAAAGGTCTGGAAATTTGTTCAGTTAAGGATAGGGTAGCCAATCAATTGGAGGTCAATTCTCTTGGGAGATGCACTCAAACTTTTTCATGCCACATGGGTGTACATCTAGGCACATGCTTTATGGTTTATTTGGATTGCCAAAAATGCTTATCAATTCAATGATGAGGTTAGATCTTTTTAAATTGGTATGAAATATATTTTCTGACTAACTGAACACTACTTGCTATGGTCCAGGCCAAATTCCTGTTTGACCAAGAGTTCCATAACTATAATGATCAGGTTTCACAACTGTAGGCTGAATTTGAAGACCACATCAGGGATGTAGGGAGATGTACCAACTCCAACGTTGACCTTTGAGCACAACTCCTACCATCCTTGTTCCCAGTTAAAGAAGAACCCACAACTTAATGAGTCACCTTGTTCCTTTGTCACAATGCTATGTGAAGGTTACCACGTCAACAATAGTAGATTTTGTTGGTTTTTTTGCTCTGGCAAGGAGAAATCCTGGTCTCAGGATGATTACTGCTCTTTTGAGAGGTCTTTTTGTACTTTGAAGACGATACAAATTATATGATGATCACAATATAAACAAACTCTTTTTTCTGCCCAAAAAAAAAAACATGTGGTAGAGCACTGACATATATAGCATGGGGTTTCCTAGGACCTCACCGTGAGTGTTGAGGTCTTCCTACATCTAGGTGCAGAAGTAGTTCGCCCAGTTGGTCCCTTGCGACACTACCAATCTTGTGAGAATGTTGGGGATTGATTGGTGGTGGTTTGTATGCCTGCCACCACTGGAGCATGCGTGCCAATTTCTCCAACTCCATCTTGGTGATTTTGGAGAAGTGGATGCAGCCCTTGCTCTTCTTTTGGTCATAGTTGCAGATCTGGCCAAGGGCCTTGTGTAGTTTTTTCTTCTAGGTGTACCTTTTGCAATGACAAGGAGGCCGAAGGCAGTGTGTACCATGTCCACATTGAGGTCGTAGAAGTGAGGGGTTTCTGTTGCATCCCGGAGGATGCCGATGCTGGTGTTCAAGTTGTAGGCCTAGAGGAATTCCCCAAGCAGCATCATGTCGAGGTGACAAGGAAGGCAGTCTGCCATAGGTCCAAGGCTTGTCAGATTTAAGGAGACTTGTACCTTTGGCTCCTTGAGGCATTGGTACGTGGCAGCGTTGTGGTAGTGGAGGGTGTTATCATGCCCCTCATAGGAATATCTGGAGTGGATTGCACTACCATTGAGTTGTTACAGCCAATCTTCTCCTAGAGGCGAGTGCATCTAGGACCTCACAATCTTGTACTCCCCCTGCATTTGAGCTAGGGTACGCTTCCTAGATGTCTTTGAGGGGGTGGTCATAGCCACTGCTGATGGTCCCTGGGATGCCTATTGCATCGACATTTCCTCCTCTTATTGTAGTTCCTCAGCTGGAACATCAAAAGGCATTTGGATTTTCCCTAAGGGTGTACTATGGGATTTAGAGGGGCCAGTGAGCTATGGATTTGGGGGGTGGAGGCCGAGTTTTGTCTCGAATTTGAATAATTTGTTGTCGGGGTCCATCAAAAAAAAGGAGGGCAATTGCATGAGAAGAGACTCGGTAGAGGAGGATGAGGCCGAGGACATTCAATGGGGGCTGGAATGTAGGCTAAAAGGGGGTAGAGGGTTCAAGAGGGTTTGACATAATTTTGACAGTTTTGCTCTTTTTGCTAAGGCGGCGACCCAGGGGATAGGGTGTCCTTTTATAGATTTTGGGTCCCTATGGCTAGGGGGATAGCGTAAGGCGATGGCCATGGAAATAGCAAAAAGAGACGGTCATGGGGATAGGAGCTATGGTGATGGGTCGACGAGATAAGATTTATGGCGACGGGTCAGCGGGATAGCAGAAGAACAATAGCCATGGGGATAACAGAAAGGCGATGGCCATGGGGATTCCCTTTTTTGAAGAAGCAACAATTTTGGTGATACTATCGTAGCACACATGTCGACCGATGGATCCATCCCCTTTACATGCCTATGGAACAACGATGGACATGGGCCCACTTCTGGGAGCTCCAACAAAAGGAACCAAATATCCTTTACAACTTCCCAAAGTACAATTTTCCCAAGGAAATGACTCATGAGGGATTTTGCTTCCACCTCCAGTCATTCAATGATACCTATGGCTCTGTTCTAGACCCCATGGTGGTTTCCGTGGTCCAATTCAACTACCTCATCCTCTTGCTCCAGTCAGCCCATCGACAACAAGTTCCATAATCTCAACAACTAGATTGTCTTCAACCCCGACATTGGCCCCTCTCAGTTCCAAAACCTCCACCTCAACCTTCGAGTCCACAACCTCCATGGCCAATAACATTTGCACCTTCGAGGATATGCATGCCACCCACGTTTGGAAGTTCTACTCGTACTTCACGCGGATCACCCCTCGTCAATTGGACCACTACGCAGTCCTCCAAACAGTCCTCTCCACCCATCTACTCCATTGCCTTTGAATAGCCAGCTGGTACCAACCAATCCTGAACCATGAGGATCCCATTGAATAAAGCTGAGCAATGAGGTGAGATGTTGGCTCTTGGGTTAGGCCAACATAGGAGCGAGTATAGGTGACTCATGTGGATGGTGATTGGGCAAGTAACAATGAATGGTGCATTTGTTAAACTTCTGAATGGCAAGCACCAACAACAAGAACTGGTGACCCCATGTTTGAAGTAGAGGTTACCAAAAACTAAGGGTGGTGGGCCAATGGTCCAGTGAGCCTAGTGTGGCAAATACAGAAGTGGTTCTATAGTAAACTTAAAAAAGCATTGTAATAGGGAGTAGGGAGAGGGATATTGTGTGCTTCACAATCCCCCTCTAACCTAGATTGCTAGGTTAGGAAGTTGGCTATTGAGTGTGCACTGCAAGCTGGAGCGGCTTGTTTGTAATATTAATTTAATATACGAGTGTCGTTTTCCTTCCATTGGTCTATGTTGTGAATGCATACTATGGTGCTATACTTTTTAACTATAGTTAGGAACTCGGTCCCCCATTATCACATGATTTTTCCCTCACATCAACCTTGACCTCCAACTTATCTTGTTGGCATCTATTTCATCACCTCCCAGCATGCACAATCATCAATCAAGGATTGCAAGAGCAAGCATCTTCACTCGAGGACTCCATCGTGTTGGGATCTGGTCTATTCACTAGCATTGAACACCTATGAGTTAACCCATCGGGAGTGAGCAAACAAAAAAGTCAACACTATTTGTTTATTTGATTTAAAAGTACCATATTATTTTTTCAAAATGCCAAGGAAAGAGGGCTTATATGCAAGATTGGACCCCCTCAAAGGTGGTCATGTGGCCACTTTTACTTAGCATTTTAAAACTCTTGGTGAAAGTGCCCAAATGACCACTTTTCAAGGGGTTTAGCCTAGGCTACAGACTTGGAAACAAACCATATTTTACGGCCATAAGTATGTGGTGACTAAAAAAGGAAAAAGTTTGTAGTATAATTTGTCTCTTAGCTTGAGTAAAATCTAATATTGATACCAAACTATGGCAAAATTTGATGGCATATTTACAAGATACGTAGCCATTATAGGCCACCTAAAAAGTAGTCATTTGGCCACTTTAGGTAAGTTTTTAAAAACGCTTAGTGAAAGTTTCCAAATTACCACCTTTTAGGGAATCTAGCATAGGGTCTAGTCCTCCATATTAGGCCTGGTTGGATTTAGAGATTTAGATGTGGTTTGGAAAATAGCGATGTGGAGTCTAATGTTTGTTTATTTGGTTTGTGAGGATACCAAATTGATGTTATAGACTATTTATATTTGGATGTACATGCTAGCCCATTCAGATACATGTACTTGTTGAAATGACTAAATTTGGTTGTTACTTTGTGATTTTTTTTGCTAATACTATCTCATAATTTTAATAGGGAGACTCATAAAGGCTTTATGTTTATTACTTTTAGGTTTTGGACAGGCCCCAATGGTGTCTTTGATTTTTCATTCCTCTTAGCTTTTTAATATGCTCATATGCCCATCTACCATCATATAAATACTCATTCATAAAACAAATGCTGTGATTTTGTGGGGGTGTTCTTCACCTTGTATTATCATGGGTAGAAAGAGAGTTCTCAAACTCGGTCATAAAGAAAATCCTCCACTTTCCACCCCTCCACAGGCACCAAGAGCAAAAAGAAAAGACTAAAAAGGTGAGGGGTCTGGTCCAAGAACATACAATTACTGGTGAGAATGAGGTCCCCCTTGCCAAACATTGAAAATCCATTACCCTTAGACAACGTTAACACGGAGGGGAGAGGCTTCTCATAGGGAGGAGGATGAAGAGCTGCACGTTGATCTAAATGACATATTCCTAGGGAGGAGGATGAAGAGCAAGATGTTGATCTAGATGACATGGAATTAGAAATGGAGAAGGGTGGGAACATGATCAATAAGTGTAGAATTCTCAACTCCAATGAGTGCCCATGGATCCCTTTGTGTCATTTGATTTTGTATGCCCATGTGAGAGGCCTAAGGACAGATGTCACTACCCTTAAAAGCACTTTCCAATACAAAGGATACATGCTTGAGAAAGGTGCTTTAATTGTGTCTCTATGCAAAGACAATGGAGAGGAGACAATGGTCTGTTGGAAGAGAGCATGGAAGCAACAGAAGATAGACACAATGAAAAGAAGTGCTCATAGAATGAAGAACAATGAGAGCCATATGTAGGGCATCTCTACATGATCACTGACATCATTGATGACCTTTGACCAAAGGCCACCGAGCTCATCTACTCCCCTAGAATCTAGCTAACATCTAGATGGCAACTACTCCCACCTAGCTGTGCCTCTAGTAAACACATAGGACCAAAGGTGTGCTAACAAGGAGGCATGACCTTGATACATCCCAATAGACCCCCCCTCAAGGGAATGCCTCAGGCTATGTCAAGGATACATCTAGTCACATAGTGTCTCAAGCCATCTCATGGTGGTTAAGGATAAATCTATGGCTAGGATCTCATGCTAGCAAGGGTTCCCAAGGGTGTGAGGCAAAAAAAGGGATACATAAGACCCCCCAATGGTTATCTCCCCTGCATGTACATGCACACAATGTCTGCAAAAGGTACCTTGGAGCTAAACACATACACATGGCCTACATCATATGGTGACCAGAGGTGTTTACAAAGAACGCACACAAAACAAGGGGAGTACAAAATATCATAGATACCTTAGAGAGGTTCACACAGACAAGATAAGATACCTTTGCATACTCATAACAGTTGCAAAAGGTTTACAAACTCTATTTTGGAAACATGATTATGAGACAAAGAATCCACCCATGACATGGATCTTATGTCCATTCAAAGTGATTTCAACCACATATCTTTTGTCCAAATGCTCTTGGTCTATCATGAACTTTGTAGAGGTAGAGGTGTCATCATCAAACTCATTCACTCCCAAGGTAGAGCAGCTTCGCAGAGCCGATTCAACACAATGTGAGAAAACAAGAAGGTGATGAAGATGGTCATCCTAAACAACAGGTTGACGATCCTTCACATTCGGCACTTTGGGGAGTTCAACCTACCAGTCAAAATGAGGGAAACGTTCATCCTTTGGACATGAAAGAAAGCTACTGAATTCCCAATCCTTGGATTTTGATGTCTTGAGAGACCATAGGCATCCATCAGCAGAGCTAGCCTCCTTCAAAATCTGACAAGATGATGAGCCGATCTTGGGCAGGGCACCATAACGTGATTTTTTGGTGTAGATCAGAGATGATAAGCTGATGTTGGGTACAACAACAAAATGGGTTTTCTTGCTTGGCTGGTCAAACACAACCATGACCAATAGAAGAAGACAAAACTTCCAAATTATTAGAGAGTAGCATTGGCTAGCAACCCTCATCCGCTCCTTTTAGATGTGCAAAGAAACATTGGTGTCAACTATGGGTTGTGTGAGCCAAACCTTCACAATCGATACGTTGAGAAACCATTCATTAATGCCTCTAATTGCTAAAAAACTCTCGACTGCAGAGAGAAACCAAGCAGCTACACTTGAAATAGATAGCCTTCGCTCTCAAAACTTCACAGGATAGTAGGCTTGTAGCAAATAAAAAAAAACTTTTAGAACGTTTGCTTCAGTAGCTTTGTCAGCAGCACTTCGCTAAACCTTCTACAAAGTGACGGCAGAAGAAGAAAACCCTCTAGAAACTGTCGAACCAGAAGATAATAGGCTCTCTAGTCAACCATGGAAGATATGTAGTCGAATTTTAGAATTTCATGCAGACAGACTGCTGGTATGTTGCCGAAAACTTTGCGAGCACCAGCCCCTCTTTTGCAATCTCAGCATGTATTTCCTGGCCCTTGTCTATGGCTCCTATGTTGCCGTAAGCTTTCAAGCTGCATCATGGAAAGTGAATTTAATCCTTTGTTGTTTAACTTGTATTTGCATAATGACGTTTCATTTATTGATTTTATGGAAGAAACAGAAGATAGACACAATGAAAAGAAGTGCTCATAGAATGAAGAACAATGAAAGCCATATGTAGGGCATCTCTACATGATCACTGACATCATTGATGACCTTTGACCAAAGGCCACCCAGCTCATCTACTCCCCTAGAATCTAGCTAACATCTAGATGGCAACTACTCCCACCTAATTGTGCCTCTAGCACACACATAGGACCAAAGGTGTGCTAACAAGGAGGCATGACCTTGATACATCCCAACAAATGGTCTCCCATGAGATTAGAGATGCTTGGAGTCCTATTTGGAGAGAGTGGACGTTGAATTTGGAAGTGAGGTTGCATCCAAAAGAAAATTCCACTTTATGTCCAAGAGAATGTTTTACCTATGGGAAGGCAACATTGTACCACGCCTTGGATTCAATTGATTTCAAAATCATACATGGAGAGGAAGGGAATGCACATAAGGGTTATGTGCATGGTGATAGACCCATGGTGTACTTTTGAAATTTCATTGCTAGAAGGCTTGAAGAGAATGAACTTGTGAGTACTTTTGTTTTTAGAGTGCTTATCAAGTATTCAATATGTGGATGATGTGTGTATAGTATTATATTCTAATGTGTTTGGAAATGTGTGGATTGAATGAGCATACAATTAAGCTAAATCTCCATGACATGTGGATGATGTGTGTATAGTATTATATTCTAATGTGTTTGAAAATGTGTGGATTGAATGAGCATGCAATTAAGCTAAATCTTCATGGCATGCTTTATCAATATAAATAATATATGTGAGTGTAATGTAAATGTTTTCATGAGTAGTTTGAGACTTATAGGATCACGAACAAAGGATTCCAGAGCTAAAGAAGCAGCAGTACCCACTCAATACAAGGGTCCTTACTAGATTGGTGTTTTAGTTATGTTGAATTAAGCTCTCCTACTTTGCGTTGGTCTTCACCTATCTTCAGTTATACTAATTTTCACAACAAGTATAACATGGGATGCTTTTTTGGCCCATTGATTACACTACAGGACTCATGTAGGTCCTTAATGTTGTTGCAAAGAAAATGCTTGAGGAGATGAGAAAGGAAACACAATGCAAAGAGCAAACTAGGATTTGCAAAAGTATGCCGAAAAAATGGGGCTAGTGAGTTCATATGTGATCTAGTGGCTTAATTTCATACTTTTGTTTTAAATATGATATACTTGTGTCTTTCTATGATTATCAAGATGTTCAACATACTTTGATCCAAAAAAAAGCAATGTTTGTAAATCCAAAGTATTTTCTTTGCAGTATGATAGCCATGATTTCGTTGTGTTACATTGGCCAAGTTGAAATACCTTGGCAATGTTGAGTTAAGAAATGAGAAGAGGCTTATGTTCCTTTCTCTTTGTATGCAAATAATAGATTGAGGGACACCTATTTCATGCCTACAAGAGACAATGAATATAAAAGGTGTGAAGTTTATGTATCACTTTGGTTAGATTGTTTTTATATGCGGTGTCTTTTAGAATGCTAATTTGGTGGCTTGTTGAGTAGGTGGTTGTTGAAGAAGATCTTCCTTCAAAAGGTAGAGGTCCATTCAATTTTGTCTTCGGAGGACTTGACTACACTTTTTGCGTTTATTGGAGTTTCCTATAAATGCAATGCAATACTATATTGAAGACATCAAGTTGGATGATCACAAACATATGTTTGTCGCTCTTAGGTCTAGGGAAATCAAGGTAGCAATCAAGATCAAAAAATGAGGAGAGGGTATAACAGAGCACAAGAAAGCAACTAATCTAGATCAAGCATCTCAATGGATGGTTTTCAAGTATTGGAAAATGAGATTCTTACTATATTACAAAAGCTTTGTCTTTGGGAGAGAACTTTGACGTACACTACATTTATCTTTAAGGTCGTTAATGAGATGGATGCTATGTTGACAAAATGGGTTAAAAAGCATTTTCATAAGCACACAGGTCCTAAATCATGACACAGTTAACTGAGGTCAAACTGTGACAAAAAAATGAGTCAAAACAGCATAAGCATATGAGTAATCGATAGTGGAGCGGCAAAGATTCATAGAAATCAACAAAAGTGAACAAAAATGATAACTGAAACTGAGATGAACTACCAGATTTTGTGGAAGGAATACTCTGCCCAATGTCCCTACAGAGCTTACAAATCAACATCGGGATCAAGCAAGAAGGAACTTCTTATATAGACTAAATTATAACCTTCATATGGCTTGAATCCCTTTAAATCATTCCCTTCCAACGATAATTTAGGACATGGAATGATGCTAGTTATTGAAGTAAAGAAGGCATGACGACGTTCAAAATGTCTAACATAGTCGCTGCCATGAGGCCTAACTGTCTATAACTGCCTAGCCAAGCTAGCGGTAGAGTTAGAATGACCCTATCAAAGGAGGCTTCTGGCATGGATTTGGATGACTCTGTCTATTGGATGGAACTACCATTGTTACTCAAAGAAAGGTTGCAATGCATGCTTTCCAATGCAAGTCTTTCTAGTGGCTTTTGGGCTGAGGCAATGAAGACTGCAGTGCATGTGATCAATATATCACCTAGTAAGAGTTTGGATGGTGGTATTTCTGAAGAGGCATGGGGTGGCAAGAAGCCCTCTTGCTCTCATTTGCATCAGGCCGATTGGAGGCAGGAGGGATAGATCGGTAACACTTTGGCACATCAAGGGAATATATGAAAATCCAAGGACCTCATGGGCCTAAGAGAAATCCGATGCAATGAGAGCAAAAAAATTCTTAGACCAAATTAATATTTATATGTATTTAGGTAAGAATACTAGGTAGAGGACCCTAAATGACTCAAACAATGTTTAAATAGAGTCCTAAATGACTCAAATGATGCTAAAGTCCTTTGTTCCTAGGCAAGACTCAGCACCGCCGGAGGACAAATGCACTAAGCAGCCTTCCAAGACTAGGGAAAATTCAGCTTGGTAGGCCTTTTTCCCCTCCAACCTCTTGTTGGAGGCCCCTTGTTGTGATAATTCAAACCTTAGAGGGAAGGAGGATCTTGGGCTAGAGAATGAGCCTAGTAGGCCTTTTCCCTCTCCAACCTCTAGTTGGAGGCATTCTTTTAGCCCCTTGTGATAATTCAAACCTTAGAGGGAAGGAGGATCTTGGGCTAGAAAATGAGCACACTACTCTCAACTCAATTTCGTCAAGCCCCCATGATAGACTGCAATACAAGGGAATCCCTTGGTGCTAGAAGCGTAGTCAAAAAAGTACTTTAACTATGGCGACATAGATCATCATCCGTGGACCAATCTTGCTTGGCCCACAAGGATTGGGTCGAACATTGGAGGACTGTCTGCAATACCCTCCAACATCCCCAAAAATCTTCATCCATCCACTTCTTCTTCCCCGTTCTCATCCTGATTCTTAGTGGTAGCAACCTGGGCGATGGGAGGATTGACTGGTGGCAGCAAAGGCATCAGGGGAGGCAAGATAGCCAAGTTGCGAGCATGAGTGCATACCAACCTAGGAAGCTAGGGTACCAAGGAGGATAGGGTATTCCAGCTTGCACTACCAAATGCGCTAAGCATTGAATGCCGAGGCAAGAATTATCTAGGATCTTTTATTGTAATATTTTCTTGCCCTACAAGTTGGTGACTCGTTGTTGCAGGGCATTGCAAGCATGCCACAGCTCATATGACTCATTGTTGTGGAGGCCCTCCACATTAGCGCATAAAGGACTTCCCAATAGTATGGGATAAGCACCAATGAAATCTTCCATCCATAGCACCACAATTGCTATGGAGTAAGCACCACTGATATCTTCCATCCGCAGCACCACAATTGCCATGATAAATGTGAGATCTCCAACTATAATAGAGATGCCACAGAGTAGGCCCATTGGCTGTACTCACCATTGATCAACCAGTATTACTACAAACGGGGTTGGCTCCTAACCAAAGAAACCAAGATGCCGACATAGAATCAAAATTATGTTGACACCATAACCACCATCGAGCAAGATGCCCAAAATTTCTTGTCTTGAATAGTTGCTATGATTCTTGCAATGTTCTTGTCATATATTGGCCTTTCAATCCCATCTAGGTGTAGTGTGGGATTAGCAATGCATACTTGTGGAGTTGCACTCGTGGGATCTAAATCATAAAGTTCCCTATTTAGGGAATCAACCTTTGGGATTGGTATAGCTAGCTCACGTGGAGCAAGACTTTGTTTGCATAATCATTTGGCAAAAGGAAGGCACAAGATTCAACAGTTTCTTAACTAACATATGCTAGTGTTGAGATCCTTCAACACATCCCAAATATCTATGTCAACATTGAATGATGATGCCTCTTCTACACTAGGGTTTACCACCATAGGATGTGGTACACCTTGGGCACTCGGATTCACCATCATCAATTATGAAACACCTTGCACACTTGAAGTCACCATCACTGACTGTGGAACAACTTGTGCACCAAGATTCATCATCAGACTACAAAATGTCTTGTACATTGGGGTTCACCATCACTGACTATGGAACACTCAACCTATCTTTGGGGAGGACCTCAAGCAGTGTCTCTGCATCATTTGTAGAAACAGTTGAAAACAAGCCAACAACAGGGTGCTGTAATTCTTTGACCAACTGTGACAATGTGTCTCAAATTTTGCTTGAACTTGCCAATCCTAAAGTGATTCAGTTTCTAGACAGATTGCTCTTCTGACAATGCAGGACCTAGCAGTATATCCATCACCCTTGTCACAACACTCTTAACAACAAAATTGTCAGCACTTTGCAGTTCAACAAGAGCCTCAATGTATACCGCATTTACCTATGGGGATGCTGGAGACATTGTGTGGCTACTTGTGTGCAAAGTTGCTTCTTCTTGACTTTGATGCCATTTAAATTGCTCTTTCGGTCTTACAATGAGACTAGGAACATTGCAGTAAAAGCATAAAGTTGAAGAGGGAGGATGATATTCATAGACTATTTTGGCGAGGGAGATAGGGATGGCCATCCAATGGAGGGGCTAGGGTAGGTGCCGTAATTGGAGCTGGGGTGACCACCAAGGTTTGAATTGGAGCACCCACTAATAGCAGTGGCCTGCATGCACTATATTGACTTGTATGAGTGGCAGTCTGGTAGATAGCAAACTAAGGGTGGCTAAGACTGCATTCTTCTAGTTCATGCCCGTTGTTGCAAGAGTTGGCACACAAATTGTCAATCGTAGGCTCGGTGATGTGATAATGCCATCTTCAAAAAAATGTGTGTTAGCCACTGCTCTATCCAAATCAAGTGTGTCGGTCTTTGTGGAAGTTATGCCAATGCCTAATGTGATCATTTGACAAGCATAACTCAAACTTTGAGACTGAGGACTCATCGAAAGTGTGTTTGGTAGATTTTTTCCTGGCACACGATGAATCAACATTTGCTCCGCTCTAGGGGCATTGTCGATAAGATTTTCAAATGTTAGTTGCACGATGCCTACCGAATCCATAGCTTGATGTAGTTCCTTATTAATTCCACGAACAAATTAAGAGTTTAGGAATTTGACTAGGGGACAGTTAGCAACAACGACGACCCTGTTTTGGAGTGAGTGGACTTTGGCCACATACTTGTCCACCAATGGTATTTCTTTCTGGTCCATACATCCCTATTTGCCATCGAGGACATGGACAGTGGTTTTTCCATCATGGTACCAAATCAAGAAAGCTTCTTGTAGAGTTTGGAACACTAGTACGTGGCCTAGCCCATATTGAGCAGCTCAATTGGCCGCTTTGCTTTTGAGAGTAGGTAGGAAAGTGGATATCTTCAGTGCATTTGTATGCTATGCTGGTGCAATATTGTCTTGCCAAGCACTCTCAAACAACATGATATGGGTGTCTGCATCGTCATGATCAAGTCTAAGAGTCCAGGGTATTTAACCATCATTGTAGGGGGGGTATGTAGGAGCATGAGGCACGAAGCGATGAAAAAAGATGGGGGAGGATATGGCAATGGGTTTGGAATCCCATTCGCACCTCCTTCAAGCACATGAGGAAAAGCATGAGGGGAACCCTTAGTACCCTCTTCCTCCAAAAGATAATTGCTCCTAGACTCTTTGAAATCCAGAGAACTGATTGAATTGATGGACCAACGTAGCTCACGATAGCAATAGCGCTCTTTGCACACCAACATAAACCTCACAAGGCCTTAGTAAATCATTGGTCACCAAAGTGTTAACAAGATGGATGCTACATTAACTAAATGGATAGAGTAGTGTTTGGGTAAGCACATAGGTCCTGGATCAAAACACAATAACGAAGTCACACTACTACCATTAGCCTCTATTTTGAGGTTATTCTTCGACGCTTATTACTTAATCTTTTAGTGCAAAATTTGTTCATCGATATTTGTCTCAAAAAGACAATGTCAAAATTTTCGGCAATATTTCTATCGATATTAGCATTGATAATAGTATGTTTGCTAGAAAAATCATCAATATAATTCTCTTGCCCATGTTTTGTGTGTGCGGGCTACTTCTACCCTGACTTTTGTGCCAGCTTGCTGCATTTCATAGAATGTTCTTGGTCAATGTGCTAAGCTGCTTCTATGTTTTGAGTCTGCGACTTGCACAGTCATGTCCATGTGACATCTCAGCTTTCATGTAAAGCACTATGCCATCAATTCATTGTTGTTGTTGCTACTATAGCTCTGTCTCTCTGTGGCTTCTGTAGTGTTGCTCCTGTGCTCTCCTTTGCCATCGATTGGCTTGCTCATGTGAATCACCATCTTGGCACTGTGACAACATGTTAGTCTATAGGGGTGGCCCTTTAAGTTGCTTACAAGTTCTTGGACTTGGTTTTTGCCACCTTGTCAGGGTCCACTACTATACCTTTGGTGCTGTGATCACATGTCCCAAAAGACGGCCACTTCGGACCGTGAATGCACACTTCATTGGTGAATGACAATTCTCAACAGCGTTGAAAATAGAGCCGCAAGTGTTCCAAGTGGTTGGATTTGGTTCTGAACACACTGAGGTCATCTAGGAAGATTCTCATAAAATCCGTTAAATATTCCCCAAAGATCTCCTACGTGGTGCACTGGAAGGTTGATACCTGTGCATACTGCAATCCAAACCACATGACTATACACACATACACCCCCCATGCCATGCATTCCGCATTCCAAACCACATGACTGTGAACACAGTCTTTGGATGGTCCTTGGATGGTCCTTTGGTGCCATCCGAATCTGGTTATACCCATTGTATCCATCAAGAAATGAGTAGACCTCATGCCCTACCACTTCATCTAGCATAGAATCCATATTCAAGAGTGAAAATGGATCTGGTACTGTAGCGGCATTCAGTTTGTGGTAATTGACACAAATCTGCAGCTTCTTATTTTTCTTGGGCACAATCAAAATTGGAGAAATCCACTACGATTCCTCAATCGGTGCAATGAATCCCACCTACAGTAGCCAGTCTTGACCTACTTAGCCACATGCAGATTCATGCGGTAATGATGCATTTTGGTGGGCATGGCATCCTTCTTCAGATTAATGCAATGCTGGTATAATTTTGGGTCCAGCCCCCACATATCAAAAACAATCCCAAGAGAATACATCCACAAACTCAGTCAGTAGTGCCACCATCTCCTTTCTAAATTCCTCTTCTAGGAGTGTGCTGATCTTCATGGGCTTGGAACTCCCAACTGCACCTAGGAACACCGTCTTCAAAGCATCTTCTTGCACACGTGCTACTTGTGTCATTTGCTCCTCAAACTCCCTTTTCTACTTTAGAACATCTTTCATATCCATATCCACAGTCAATCAATCCTCCATTGGTTGCATCTATGGCTGCGGTATCACAAGACCGGTCCATGGTCCTGGCAACAAGCAGTATTGTGTAGAGATTTTTGTGACATTGATCGTAAACAATGGCACTAGGTCCGGGTTGCTCCATAGAAACTCCTCTTCTTCATTGTCCTCTAGGCCATCCACCATATTCAATGTCTCTACCATGATTGGTCGCACCACCCCCTTCCCATTGGCATGCGGACATTAGGAAAAAAGGGAGATCATTTTAGGGCCTTGAGAGAAATTCACGATTTCTTCATTTTTCTTTCCTCTAAAACAATAAAATATGACATAACCCTACTGACTTACAGTTCAAAATTTGGTATTTTTTACATCACCGGTGCATTCGGGGCAAAACCCACAAAAAGACTTTTGAAACCACAAAAGCGCCCCCCCAAAAGCTTAAAAAAGGCTTGGAAAGCCACCTATACAAATGAAAGCAATTTGATTGGTTGGATTGGGTACACGTGGCTTTCCAAGCCTTTTTGGCCTTTTTCGGGCCTCCAAGGGGCCATTTTTAGTGTTTCAAAAGCCTTTCCGGTGGTTTGGCCTGCTCCAAATGCACTGGTGATGTCAGAAATACCAAATTATGCACTGTATGTTAGATATAATAAAGTAGCTCAAGTGTCCTCATTGAATGCAAACTTGACGATTTTTTTTTTCCAGATTTTTTCAATGTTACGAAATTTGTCATTGGAAAAAACTAACTTTTAAGGCCTATATGAGTAAAAAACCTCTTTAGAAAATGTCGCTATAAAATAGTATCTCAGTGTTGCTATATAGCGACTTTTGTAATCGTCGCTATATAGCGACGTTTGCCTAAAGTCGCTATATAGCGATGCTTTACGGGACGCGCTTCCCATACCGATGATTAGCACCCCGCGCGCGCTAAACGTCAGTACTTAAACATCGCAATAGCATCCGTGTGTAGTAGTGCGTGCATAACAGGTCAAGAGCACTATATCTCTCTCTCAAGTGTATTCCTCTAGGTTGCCGTTGTCTTCTTCCGCAATATCATGCCCAAGACTCTACTTGCAAATTCGACGAAGAGGTGTAATGGACCTTGTTTCTACCCCATTGCACCGATAGAGTATTAAGGGCCCAGTTCTGCTTTGACCTTTGCTTTCCACAACCAAGGGTGTCCCAAAAGGAAGCTATATTCCGGAGGCGCCTCCATAGTAAGAATGATGAATGACACTATGAAATCAATTTCGGCAACCTTCATGCATACTTCTTGCAACATGACTAGAGGGCATACTCTCTGACCGCCTCCCGCTGATCGGCCATATGGACCAAAAATGGCACAAGCTCCCATTGAATCCAACCCAATTCCTCGCACATTCGTAGGGTGATGATGTTAACCCTATATCACCCTAGATCCTCCATTGACCAGCTTTGTGAAAAACTTTGTCCATTTGTGCTCACGGAGATGATTGGTATCCACATGTCAGTGAGAGGCACTACTGCAACAACTAGTACTGATGCAGCATGAAAGGCATCCACCTCAAATATTGGTGGCACTGATCAGTGTCTGTAAGAGTGTCTTATGGAATTTTGGCACCAACTGTAGCAATTGTCCCAATGAGATCTGAATTGGTGCCTCTAGAAGGTCTTTCACACCGTCTTCATTTATCTGGGATAGTGTCCGTTTTGGTTGCACGTCTGCCATCATCGTTCCTCTAGAGCTTGGTTCCACAATCATCTTTGAACTCCTAGTATGACCTCCTAATTGGACTGGTTCTTGCATGACTGCGGGATGCAATGCTTCCTCAAACTACACTTTGTGGACTTTCCATGCTCTCAAGGTAAATGTCAACTCATTTTCCATTGGGGCTGCTTCCTGGACCCAATCGACGAGCACCTGGGGTCCCACTACCTCCTGAATAGGACACCAAAGTAATGGGTTTCTTCTTGACTTTGTTCTGCATCACTCTGTCTGATCGAGTTACAACATTAATATTTGGCACGATGGGTGGGTCATCTTCCACGATTTGTACAATAGATATGCTGGGCATCTTGCCCACCATCTTTTGACATTCCTATTTCTAGTGATCCCATTCTTGAGCCTCAGGGCATTCATTCTGCCAGTTCCCTTCACCTAGGCAGAAGAAGCACATCTTCGCTCATGGACCACCTCATCCTCCAACGTCTCCATGACCACCTCCACCTCCACCTCTAGCTAGAGGTTGTTCTTGAACTTCCCCAGTCCCACCTTGCTACACATATGTCGCTCTGGGCTCCGTATAGCTGGTAGTGTTGGCTACTGAGGTTGGCCCTATGCGCATGGGCCATGTCCGTTGTAATGGCACTGTTTTGTTTTTTGTGTATTAGTTTGTCAAATTGCACACCATTTCTGATTCAAAGCGCACTCCGTGCCCCGGATTCCTGCAGTGCACACACCGAAGATACGCATTTGGACGTCCTGGTAAGTGACTTCCAGACACTACAGAGCTCCCTTTACCTCCTTTCAAGGTCTTTTTGGGCTTCTTTTCCTCCTCTACCTTCAATTCATCACTGCTATCTTTCGATGAACTTTTTGTCGAGCTGTCCTCAACTCTTCATCACTATCCTTGTGTTTTTTTCTTGAAAACTGTTTTTTGGATTGCCCCTTCCTCTTGGTTGATCGTCGGCGTTTTGTCGTTCCATGCTGTAGTGCTTCATCCACCTGGATTGCCTGACTGATCAAGTCATTCAAGGGTAAAGTGAATTTGTCGACCATTGCCACTGCAGTCTGCACATCCTTGGCTAAGGCTGTTAATAAAATACTCATTCAACACCTCAACCGTCGATCATTGAATTACTGGACCCTTTGCAAACATTGGCGGTACTGAGCTGCATAGCCCTCCACATCTTGATCACCTTGTCTCAAGATCCGCAATCCTTCTAGAGTCTGTGGAATTGTTTTCTCCTTACGAAATCACCTCAAGAAGGTGATCTTGATTTCATCATAATTTTGGAAGTGGTCTGAGGCGTACTTCGCCAACTAATGTGACACCTTAGCCTCCAATGTGGACTCAAATACTGCCTCCTTTTGCACTTGATCCACTACACCGGGCAGATTGAGAGCATAAATTTGATCAAACTGCAAATGTGGACATATGGATCATCTTAAGCCTTCCCTTGGAACTTTGTATACTTCACATTAGCCACCAGCATTGCGACTGGATTGACCAAGACAATGGGGACAATCAGTACCTATGGCGCTAGCCCCCCAGTTGCCATCAGAGATGGTGGAGTGAAGAAGACACCTCATACCACTGACGAGACATGTTCTGCTATCGGTGAAGATGGCTCCCTCAACACGTGCTGACCCTTGAAAAGGGATGCATCACAACATCTGCACTTAGATGTTGGTTGGCAATGAAGAGAGCACCCGTGCATTCTCCTATGGAGTGCTCTATCTCAAACTAGGCCCCACCATGTCCCAATATGCTGCCACCAGCATCTTGCGGAGTCTGCTCAACATCTCACTCCACGTGCAATTCTCTATCATCAATGGAGAGAGACCGCCTAGGCCAACGGGGTAGCCTCATTGTTTTCATAATTAGTATCCCATGGGTAGGTGTTAGTAGTAATCAAGCCTCAGTGGGCTTAGGCTTAAGGGGGGGTAGTTAGTTTATTGCCACATGTGAGGTATGCATGGACACCTACATGCAATATCAATAGCGACCTTTGGAGCTTGTAGAGGTGTCATCGACCAAATAAGCATTACAATAGAGTTCAACAAGAAAGACAATCAATTGCTCCTTAATTCCATTGAATCAAATCAGCTTGATACAACCAATCCGTCTCAGCTTGCAATGAACACTCCCTAACCTATCAACTCCAGTCAGAGGAAGAGAACTAGGCACACAGCTCTCTTGTCTCCTTCCTTGCATGTTACAATCCAAATAACTACTGAATCGCCTTCTAAAAGAGTGTGCCCTTGATGCGTTAACCTCCATTTAACTGTTGGTTGCATCAACCACGATCAACTGCACCTCTACCACAAAATATGTGCTTGACTACCTCCACTACTCCTCGCTCCTAACTGAGGCTAACACTCGATGACCACGCAACTGTTAGCCTAACCTGGGTCTAACATCTCACCTTGGCTATCCTTGCACGTGTCCTCACAGACTAGCAGGGACTAGTCATTGCTTCAACCCGAAGGCTCATGGATTGACACCTCATGGTCACCAATGCCTTTGATGGGGGACAAATATGCTATTGGGATGGTCCGGCTTTCTTCGGAGTGGAAAGGCAAGGAGGAGACCACAGTGGCTCTACATCAAAATTACACCCCCTTGGTGGCCAAGGATATACATTGCTAATGTCGATAGGGGGTTGCTTGGGATCAATTGATGAGCCAGTCTAGCATCTAGGACTCGGCTACTGGGTCTTCGAATGGAACTTTGATACCCAGTGTCTCAAAATTGGTATGGTACCATTTCACCTGGTAAAACTCTCCTACCACTTGATACCCGAATCCTTACATAAGTCGTGTGTATTATAGCGCATAGATTGAGCTTTTGTTACATGGCTCCCATTAGTTGCTTGAGTTTTTGTAAAAGTTTGCCATAGTAGACAGGAAGCTCGACCATAGTAGGCCTTGGCAGCTGTCGTACTCAGGCAAGAATCAACCTGCGCTCAGTTTTAAAAATGTTGTGCTGCCTTTTAGTGCACTCCTCTACAAAACGATTGAAATCTCTGATCGCCTTATCATACATCGAGATAGTAGGTTGTACAAGCTCCAAAATTTCCTAGTGGATGGATGGTGTAGCAAATACTTCATCTGCCTCAGGCTATCGATAAACTGTGTAATAGATGGGCATCTCCTCCCTACCCGAAATGCAATGCAAAACTTCCATGGTGGGCAATGCAACTAGGACACCCTCAACCGATCAAATTGGCTCAGCTTTTGCTATCTACTCCATATACGCCTACTTATCCATCATCTCCGTCAAAACTTGGATCTGTACTGAAGCATCAAAACTACAGTTTGTTTGTGTTGCCTACTCAGTGCTCACTGCTTGGCCTCTTGAGTGCTGCAGAAGAACAGTTCGGGCATAACTCCTTTCATCCCCTTAGTTTGTGAAGTACCTCCTCGGCCCAAGGAATGATGGCCTATGGTACCCACCTGCTCACTCGAAATAGATCATCATAGCCCATGAGTTTGTGACCATTAGTGCGGTCATTGTTTGGTGGTTGTCTGGTGAGGCAAGTTGGTGGGGTGCTCATTGGGCACTTGGAGAAGGCAGATGAGATGCTAGAGTTGCTGATATTTGTCCATCCTAGCTTGTAACTTTGCATTCTCCTCTCTTAGTGCATGCCCTTCTGCAACCAGCTCCTTGAGACATGCATTCTCCTGTTGAAGGACCTCAAGGGGGTCTCGAGGTACATGCTATTCCCTATCCTTGGAGACCTTCCTCTGCTAGGCATACCTTCCTCTGTAGGCATTGCAAGGCATGATGCAACTTAACATTTCTCCTGGAAATGGTGAAAAAATTTGTCTACACTTTGCTTGCAACATCCTTCAAACGTGCCACTTCACATTACAGATTGCTGAAGTCAGTTTTCAACTCAGTATGCGCGTACTGCAACTATGCATGGGCATGGACCAAGTCATCATGAACCACCTGCTTGTTGCCAGTTAGTTGTTCTTGTAGAGACTTACATTCAGTAGCCAAGTCCCTTTTGTAGCTACCTAGTAAGCAGTATGATAAGCCCACAAAGTAGAGTGGAGCTTGGTATCCCATTCACTCTTAGCAGACTATACGGTCTTTGTGAGAATGAGTTTCAAAGTCTTGTTACTTGACTCGGCTTCTCCGTTACCATGAGCATAGTAAGTAGTGGAAACTGTATGCATGATTTTTAATTCCTTTTTGAATAATTGCATCACATCATTGAGGAAATCTGTCCCTTGATCCACTAACAAGCTACAAAGGGTATCTATACCTACATATGATATTTTCATAAACAAACGTTGCTGTGCTCTGCTGAGCCGAGTTATCCCGTCAGATACATTCCCTAGAAGCCTAGTTCAGGTTTTCGAGTTTGTGCCCTGTACTTCCCACCATAATCCTACTTGTAACACTTTTCGAGTAGTTAATTCCCCTTGGAAATGTCCACCTCATGAACGTGAGTGAGCCTCCTATAATAGGACATCTCGTTCATGTGGTAACACCCAATGGTGCAAAATTCCATCTACACATTGTCAGTAGACCTGTCCACCAATCAAAGTGTATTTCCAATCCTTTAAAGCTAATTGCATGCGATAGTCTCGAGGCATGGTTTCATGAAATGTGCCCTTAGACAAGTAATCGACCAATTCAGCATATTCATTCTCACAATAATCAATTGCAAACAATTCAGCATCTAGCAATTCCATATCAACTCCATGTGTTTTCTCAGGTGCTGTGGTAACCTAGACAAACAATCATCTCCCACATGACTCTTGCCTTGTCTGTGAATAATTTTAAAGTTGAACTCTTGCAGTAGAAGCATCCAACAAACAAGGCATCCTTGAATGACAGTCTTGTTAATAAGATAAAGCAAAGCTTGATGGTCCACATAAAACACAAAGTGGCTGCCAAGTAAATAATGCCTTAGTTTTTGCATACTAAAAACCATTCCCAAAGCTTCTTGCTTGGTTGTGCTATAGTTTGACTCAGTAGGTGCTAGCAACTAGCTAGCATAATATACTGGGGATAGTCCAATCAACCATTTGGCTAAGCTAAAATAATACCCAAAGCATAGCCAGAAGCATGCACATGCACATGAAAGATAACATCCCATTTTGGCTGTCTGAGAATTGGAGTATCCATTGCTCTGCATTTCAAATCATTGAAAACCATAGCCAACTCGACATTCCATTCAAATTTAGCATCATTTTTTGTCAATTCATATAAGGGTGCTACAATCTTGGCAAAGTCCCTGATGAATCTACAATAAAAATTGGTAAATCCCGCAAAAGAACACAACTAAGTCAAGTTTTGAGGTTCGAGCACCTGTTGTATCGCTTGAATTTTATCTGGCTTGGTTCGAATACCATCCTTAGAAATAACATGGTCGAGTAGAATACCGACTCTAATGTAACACACTCTTAACTAGATTCAAAGAGATACATGCCTGTCTGCATCTCAAAAAGACCTTCTCCAAGCATCCCAAGTGATCAATATCTGAGGAATACACATAGAAATCATCTAAGTAAATTGCAATGAATGCAGTGAGGTAATCTCAGAAAGTTTCCACCATGAACTTTTGGAAGGTTGATGGTGGGGCATTCCTCAATCCAAAAGGCATCACTTTAGGTGCATAGGCACCCCACTTTGTAATGAAAGTAGTTTTTTATGAATCCTCTGGAGCCATTGTAATCTGTATGTACCCACTACAACCATCCATAAATGAGTAACATCTCATGTTCTGCAACTTGATCCAAAATTCCATCAGTAAAAGGTATTGGAAATGGATATGGAACTATTTGGGCATTCAATTTTCTGTAGTCTACATAGACACGGAGTATGCCATTTTTATGAGGCACAACCACAATAGGAAAGAGCCAGTCACACTGCGGTTTGGAATATATAAACCCAACACGTCAAAGTTGATCCAACTCAGCTTTGACTTGCTTGGCATAGTTTGGACTCATTTTGTACCTTTGTTGCCATATTGGTTTAGCCTTTAAGACTAAGGGTATCTTATGCTGACATAGTTCAGGAGGAACTCCCCTTAAATCTATGTAACTCCATAAAAACACATCCTTATATTTGACAACTAAATCTCGTATCAATCCGAGTTGCTTGGTAGATATATTGGCACTTACCACTACCATGGCCGGGTGTTCTTGTGTTCCAAGGTTCAATTCTCTGGAACTACCTGTTCAATTTTGAGTCGAGTAACAGTCACCATCATTTTATCAATCTCCCTTTCTCCTTCAATGTCTTCAATGAAATTACTCAGAAAGAGATCTCTGTTTAGCAATCTATTCATCTCTCAACTTCTACTTGATATTTACACCTAGTTAAAAAATGTTTACCTCACCAATAGGTAAGATATGCTACTCCATCAACCAAGAGTCAAGGTCTTGTGATAATGGATCTTTCACTTGTAAATTCTTAGGGTGACAACAACTCAAAACTTTCTGAGGGTTGGTCGGTATACACACATCTTGACATCTGTCTTGATATTCATTTCTTCTATACCCCAATCATGGAGTACTTTTGACTATTCAACCAGGGGCTTCCCAATAAGATTGGGTAGGCATGTTGTTCCATAGAAATCACAATGAAGCTAGATGTATAATTGATGCTGCCTATTGAAATGACCACATCTTGCAACATACCTTTAGAATGGTGATGGCTTATATGATTTGAACTTCAACCTCTGTGCAATCTCTTTAGAAATTATATTCACTCCTGATCCTACTTCCACTATTACACCTACTTCCACTATTACACCCAATATAGTTTGCTTCTTAATCTTGATAGTGATGATTGGAACTTCCTCATCAACTACTGGAGTATGAATCACAAGCATAGTGGCTAAGGACTACACTTCCTTTGGCTACTCGGATGAATCCTTAATTCAAAGAGGACAATAACGGGCTATTTGCATTAGCTATGCAAAATTCAAACCAACTTGCATGTTCTTTTTAGGTTTCCCATGCTCGGGCCAGCTCTGTGCTAGTTTCCTATGGCATATCTAATTGTACTTCTTTAGAGCTGGATTTTGAGGATTCTCCTTGCCTAGTAATAGAGTGCTAGAATTGCTCGATCATTTCAAGTACTGGAGCTTTCCCTTTCAAATCCCTTGCAATCTTAGCTACCAACTCCTTCTGTGCCTTCCAATTGATGTCTTTACCCGAAGCATTAGTATCTTGAGTTGTTTTCACTGACCCTTTTAACTGAGCAATTACTTGAGCATCAACCGTATCTGGCAACTCGGCTACAACTGCTCGGCATGTTGGATCTACCTCTTTCCTTTTCATGTTATTCTTCAAGAATGAGTTTCTTAACAAGCTAGCATTTGGTTATAGGTTTTGTAACATGATCTCTATGTTGTTCGGGAATGCATCAACCACCCTTGCATGAATGGTGGAGTTGTAGGGGTGTTTGACTAAACCAAGTCTATAGTTGCCCGATTGCACCTCTGCTCTTCACCACCAGCTCAGTTCCTCTCATTTGATTGGTTAAGAAAAAAGTATCTAAAGGTAGTTTAGATGGGCCAATGCTCAGTAAAAGATTAGTTGGTATCACAGCTCTTTGTCGATGATTTGATGGCACTTTGTCTAGAAGAGAGAGGTTCAATGGATGCCTTGATGCAATTGGTAGCCTTGTTTTTCTAGGCTTCTGGCTCTATCTATAGTTGGGTTAAGTCATTTGGAATTAGGCTTACCAAGGATGCCTTTGCTGAGTGGTTGAGGGGAATGCTGGATAGAGAACGGTGAAGTGGTAAGATATTTGGCATCAAAGTGAAACAAAATTTTTAATGGTTCAAAGAGAAGATTAAAGCTAAGATGAGGGCATTATCACATATGTTGCCACAGTGTGGACCTTCAAGCAGACGCATTGGAATGAGATTGAGAAGCCCTTTATAGACTTTTTGTGGGCCAAAGAGGATGGAAAGAGGCAGACGCATTAGATCACATGGGAGTCCTTGAAAATGTTGAAGCAACTAGAAGGTGTAGGTCTACCAGATGTGTCCTCCAAAAATCTCTCCCTCGTGGTGGGGAAATGGTTGCCATGCATGCTAAATAGCAGCGCTCCCTGGGTGGTGATGGTGGCTAGGTGGTCTATTGAGCAAGGGAGAGAAGTGAAGGTGGGTGTATGGAAAGGCCTCCATTGATACGAGAAGTTATTCTTTGATTTCCCACCAAGAGTGGTTGGGTCAAATTTGATGCAAGGGTTAATATATGCCCAGAAGATCTATATTACTAAGTTGTCTTGGAAGGGCTTGGATGGGATTAAAGGGAGATACCAACCTCAGTGAGTCTATTTGGTGGAGCAATGCATTAAAAATGGATGGCCAGGCAATTGCAACACAAGATATAATGAAGGTACGAGCTATCTATAAGAAAGTTTTGAAGCATTGGTCATATCTATGGGTCCCTTCGAAGGGAGAGTGGAAGCCAATAGGTGATATCTATTGTGAGTACTCTCTATTTGTGCAAGAAATGGCCTTTATGCACAGAATTCTATGTGGTCTAGTGGATTATTAGCCCACGAATTTCATTGAACAGACAAGCCACTAAAGCTCGCAATGGCTATTGGGTAAGACTTGCTTGAAAAAGATAAAGGCTAGAGTGACTTATAAGAAGGTGCATGTCTCTCTCCCCTTGTATGTGGAGCTAAATAGAAAGTGGGGACTACTTTGCTCCTTGGGATGGTGGAGGAAATGCCTGAAGGAGATTTGGTAGGATTGCAAACTTGGTAAATTGAGCTTCTTGGTGTGGAAGGTATTACATCAATGGCTACCTGTGCAGTCTCGCTTGGCAAAGAGATTTTCTACGAATCCTCTATGCCCCCTATGCAACAAATCGATTGAAACTATAATGCATTTGATGTGGCATTGCATCGTGGCCCAGAGGTTATGGTATAAAATTGAAGGAGCGGTAATAAAATATGGACTAATGGCCCGTTTTTGAGTGGGTCAGAATTGGAGATGGGATTGCTAGGGGATTCCAACAAGTGTCTCTCAACTATGGTTGCTTGCTAGCCCTTTATCCAAGCAGAGGCCATGCTAGCAATTTGGTATCATAGGAACCAACTGGTGTTTGGGATCAAAGCTAAGGTACAAGGATGAAGTGATTTTAGGTTTGTTTAAAATGCTTCTAAAAGGTGCTACAAATGCTTTGGATGTAAGGGATGTCGTTGTGGCTGAGGCTTTGGCTGACATAGCCATGTTTGTTAGTAAAATTTTGTATCCAGGGTTGTTTATTTTTAGGCCTGACCCCCCGTTTTAATACAAGTCGGCTTTTTTATCCCAAAAAAGAAAAACACAAATATGATCATATTATATCTTATGGCAGAGAAGAAGCCAAGTGGATGCAAGTCGATTTATAGAGTGAAGTTGAATGAAGGCGGTATAGGTCATAAGTACAAATTTAGGCTTATTTCCATAGGTATTTTAATTGAATTTTTTGGCACCATGACACAATGCTCTCTCATATATGTTTAGCTTAATTGTAATACACTACTCTATAAGTTACTACCAAATGATGGGTGATAAGTTGGATTTGCAAGACTTACATTTGGCAAAAGCAACTTATTAGCAACATGGACTCTTAAAATGGATCTTAAAATGTTAAATTTGCAATTATATTTATGTTAACTAGAAATCATATGACTCTTCAAATGGAATCAAATTCAATCCATTTATATCTGGTGATATATTTTACTCTATCGTGTGGTTGCATGCCCTTCAATGCCACCCATAAGTTATTGCCTTAATCACCTATTCAATTAGGTTAAGCGCGCAAACTGTGCAGCTTCAGTGACCAAGTTGCATGCCACTTCATCAATCATGATGTTCTTAGCTTGTGAATCTCCTTAAAATGCACTTTAAAAACCTCTACAACTTCTTCTCTATTGTATTCCATGCTATGAAAAATGCATCTAAGAGCATCTCTTGTGTTATCATGACATCTATGTGAGGCCTTTCACATTGTCACTATATAAGAAGAAACCTAAGTGACTTGGGAGTCCTTTCACAAAGTGCCAAAATAGCATGTTTGCGAATTATAGCTGGACATATGATGAGGCTCTTTTCCATACACATTCATGTAAATATTATGTGCATGGATCTCCAGGTGCCTGCACTCATTGATTTTCGAATTGCCATGTCACTCAATAGGTTGAGTACCGAATGCCAAGTGCCTTCACCTTATTTGGCTTCCCTCACCTTGAGAATGCTCTGCCTCTACATCTTCCTCTGCATCTATCAGCCAGATAGTTAATACCTCCTCCTTGGACACCTATCTTTTAATATTATTCCAGTATGAGGCCTTATTATGTACCCACTGTGAGATTCACTAGATAATGTTTGGTAAGCACTGAAGGGGTGTAGTGGCAATCGTTTGCATCTAGTCATAACATGCGTGGATTGCTCCTCTTCTTCAAGCTCCTCCTCTCATTTCAAAGGTCTCTTTTCTACTCTTCTAGCTTTATCATCACCAAGTAGCTTATCTCCTGACGTCACCAATGTTGTGTGAAGGTTCGTATAAAAGATGGGTGCACACACAAATTCAATGGTATTCTACATGCACAAAATCATGGAATTTCAACACACACAATTCTATGAATATGCATATTGATTGCAATACAAGCATGAAATATAAGACGTATTTCATGCATGCTTTTTTTTAACACTTGCATTGCATGCATGCAATATGTATCATATTGCATTGAAAAAGAAAAAACGACATGCTATCTACAACAAAAATCCACCTCCCTCGTTGAGAGAGCCCAGGCACCTGCACCCACAGAGTGGTCCAATCTAGCTTTTGTGCCTTGTGAGCAAAGGAGCCAAGGACTACTACTCTCAAGGCTAGGCGCTAGCGTGGGGCTTAAGATAGGAAAGTAAAATGATCTCTCAAATTAAAATTATTTGAAATAAACCAGTAGCATCCTTATATTATTGTGGCCTTGGGAAAAGGCATACCATGAGTAGTAAATTTGTGTTTGTTAGTGGTACTAGGCATGCTACTTGAAGTATCACATCTAGTATCCATTGGTTGAAATTTCACCTAAATATACCACAGGCACTATGATTTTTGGAGGTGGTAGTTGTTTTGTTATTAGCGGTAAGTAGCAACTTACTGTTGATATGTTGAGAATGTATCGATGGTAGGTGATAGAGTATCAATGGTAAATAGTCCGCTCACCATTTTTTACACTGGAAGGGTTTTGTTGTCATGCAAGCAAGTGTGATTTTTTGACATGGTTATTCACCAATTCAAGCCATGCAAAAAGTTGCAAGATTATATACATATGTAATCAATGGTAGCCATGACTTGTCAAAGTTTGCCCCTTGTAACTCTGCTTACAACTTTATACATTTTTATCATTTGGAAAATTCCAACCACTAATATGTATATGTAACCATGAAGATTTGTCTTATCCCCTTGTAATTTTCGTATTACTTTTTATTTCAATTAGGTTAATTTAGTTAGATTGTCTAGGTTGGTTAAGTTGTCTATGTGCATATGCATCAAATGCCTCATGGCAATATGCATTAAATGCTTTTAGGGGGGGTTTTGTGCATTAGTGCTCATTAGAACACATTTAGAGTTTTCAAATCAACCAAAAATCATTCAAGCATGCATGTGTATATGCATGAATAGATCTAAAGATGCGTATGTACACAATCTCGAGTCTAATTTTATTTATTGAAAACACCAATCCACTTTAAATAAAATTATCTCAATTCTTTAGTCATTTTACACGTGTACAAAAGTTTGAAGTACGGAAAGGCATACACATGAAGAACCATTCAGAGTGTTGTAAAAAGCATACATAGACAATCATAGTTACTCTTTTTCAATGAAAATTGAAATGAAAAGTATAAGCAAATCATTGAGGACAACATTTGTGCCACATTTTCAAGTGGAACTTTTGAAAATTATATAGAATCTTCACAAATAACAACACTTTAAAGCAAAATCACAAGAGTGGTACAAGTTTGTACATTAGAATGCCTTTGAAAAGTAGAACATGGCAAGGTGGAACTTTTGAAAATTATAAGAAAACCTTGAAAAATGACGATATTTTCAAGCAAAATCACAAGGTTTGTACAATTGTGTACATTAGAATGCTTTCCTTGAGGTCTCACTTACAGAATTAGGGGCAAACATTTATTTTATAAAACTATTATATCTTTTAACAATCTTGTTGTAACATGGAGTAAAAGTTGCAATTTATATTACCTCTACCTTTACATTCTAGATAAATTTCACTATCTAATTTTCACAAATGTGACAGACATTATATTACCTCTATGTTTACATTCTGCATAATTTCAATATCTAATTTTGACAAATGTGACAGGCACGATACCAAATTGTAATATATACACTGCATTTGATAAATTTATTGATCCTATGTATAGATAGCCTCACCTTTTCCTGGGAATAACAACACGTTCTCTTTCCTCCTTAATTAAAAACATGACACTCAAGAGGAATTTTGGTTGAACTGTTAAAGTTAAAGAGTCCCTCAAATGACATGGCTCAATAAGTCATCCTTTTAAATTGTAGCATTGCCTAAATTGATATTGATATTGATAATATTAATTGTAGCATTTTCTAAATTGATATCGATATTGACATTGATAATATTAAATATTCCTAAAATCTTAGAAAATTTTGGGCCTACATTAAAATGTGTGAATAAAGTAAACATAGACACTTCAATTTTTGTTTTGTACTATAAGGGTGACCCATATATAATTTAAGTGAAATCCAAGGCCGTACCCTCTATGTAAGAAATTACCTATCCCCGCCATTATAAACCCCTATGTGTTAGTGGATTGTAAATGTAAGCCTAAAAACTTTTCGCCATTTTGTAAATGTAAGCCTAAATAATCTCCACCATTTATTTACTTACTATCTATTAATTCCACCATTTATTTACTATGTAAACCTAAATAATTTCCACCATCTTTTTACTTACTATGTGTTAATCATACATAATGAAAAGTGCATCACAGCCTCATGCATGCTTGCTTGTTGTAGCATACCATCGTCTTGTAAGATAACAGCTTGCAATTGAGGACTTGCAATTGAGGAGTATAAATAGTAATGTTACAAATGCTATAAAGGCTCTTGAGGGACTTAAAGGACGGAATTAAAAATGTATGAAAGGTGGAGACAAGGGTGATGAAGGGGAGGTGTGTATAGATTCCTTTGAAATTTACATATGGACATTTACCATGGAGATTTTTCATTCATGAACCGTTTGTATGTTCCAACACTACCATAAACTTAGTGAGAGGGTATGAAAGATCCCTAATGCAAAGAGTAAACATATAGCACATATGTTTTTGTGTAATTTTTTGCACTAGTATTGTTCAATCACAAGCATACATGCATATTTTATTACATCAAGAAGCTAACATTTTATTTTAGGTGATGCCATACACGTGCATATTTACATTCTTATTAGAAAAGTTTTGTACAAATGTTGAAGTCTCCAAATTAAGAACTATAGTCAAGGTTAGTATTCCATGGACTTTTGTGCATGAACGGACTTATATGCAATAACAAATTTGGTTTTCTAACTATGAGAGGTGAAGACAAAGGTGATGAAGGGGAGGTATGTACATATTCCTTTGAAATTTACATTTGGACATTTTCCATGGAAATTTTTCATTCATGAACCATTATAATGCTCCAACATTATCATGAAGTTTAGTGAAAGGGTATGAAAGATCCCTAATGCGAACAATAAACATAGAGCGCATATGTTTTTGTGTAATTTTTTGGGACATTAATGTGCAATCACAAGCATACATGCATATTTTAAATTAAATCAGGAAGCTATTTTACTTATAAATGCATGCAGCATTATGATTAAAGAAAATGAATGCTATCTTCCTTTTTGTTAAAAGAATATGATGTGTAACTTTCATACATACTAATGGGGCTATAAGTGAGAAAGTGCAAATAAATATTAACAAGAAGGCCACTGCCTTTAAAAGATAAACATCATGTAGGATTTGCCAAATCATAATAAGGAACGTTTTTTTTCACATAATATATACCCAATATTAAATGTTAGTGGAAGTTAATTAATTATTAAAGACAAGAAAAACGTATTGCACAAATTTTAAAGGGTTCAAATAGTGATGGAAGCTATATCGTCCTTTTATAAAAGCATTTATTTTTGTTTACAATGATGTGGGGACATGTAAGATAATAATTGGTCATATGTATATGTGCCTTTTATAGAAGCCTTTCTTTTTGTCTACAATGATGTAGGGACACCTAAGATAATAATGTGTTGATATGTATCAAGCATACAAATCATAAGGCTCTTGCTGATGGTGGAGCAAAGGATATTCATATTGCTTTTTCTAAGAGTCCCAAACTAGAAGCATAAAGGGGCTATACCAGTATTTAAGTGGATCCATAGTGATGGAAATTATGTGATATTTTTCATGTTAGACATTGTGATTATTTATTGTCTTTTATGCTCACCACTTACAAAAGGCAATAAGGGTTAAAGTTGTTTTTAGACTCTTCATTGTGCTCTTTATTTATGTTCAAAGGTGTACTTGTTGTTCAATAAAAGGCATACAAGTATTCTTTTGTGTGAGTGCACTCAACTTCCAAGACAAAGTAAGTTAATTTTTGCAATTTATTTGAAACACATAGGAGGACATGCTTGTTGAAGCTCTTACATAATGAAAGTGTATGAATGATGTAACTAGTAGGTGAGCCATTATATGTGGTGTAGGTGTGTGAATGAACGTAAGGTGATGGTCATGCTAAGGCTTTATGAGGGATTGTTTCATGGAGCAATGAAAATGGCAACTATGATATTTTCAACTCCTTGGAACCAAAAACAATGCAGCACATTGGGTAGTAAGATAAGAAGAGAAAAATTTTGCCTAGGAATCAAGAGAGTTGGTGATGTCAGAGTAGGCCCAAAACTATAATTCAGGGAAACACCATAGAGGTTGTTTACACGGATATGACACATGAATAATTAAATTTACAACCTCTATTCTTTATGTAACCGATGCACATAGAACGTGGATTCATTAGTTATATAATGAATGAGGATAAAAAATATCTTATTCATTTCTGGGAAAGATTCCTCCACCATGATGCATAAAATCTAATGAAAATTAAACTTAACGGTAACAATTTCTTATCAATCCAAATGATTTTTACATATAAAACATTCCTATTTCAAAATATTATTAGAAATTTATACATTTTGTTTAGACATAGACTTCATGATAATGCTTTTTGTGTGACTTTTGTATCATCATCATGCCAAGTTGCCCTTCCTTCGCTACATGGTGAGGTGACATGATTCATATTTTTGTGAACAAATCATTTTAAAGGAAAAGTATGCTATATTTTTTCCCATTTTCTAGATAATGTCCAAGGATTTCTAGTTGTGTATCTGCTCAGGGGGGTCACTATGTATAAACCCTCTATATCACGTGCATTCAAGGCCTATATTTAAAATCCCTTATCTGTAAATTTTTTCATTAATAAAATGTACCCCTTTTCTATACAAATCTGTAAATTTTTTCCAAAACTATTTTAAATAGTCCCTTATGTATATTTATTTCTGTAAATTTCAGAAATAAAAAATATCCTTCTGTTGAACTCACGTGATAGGGTTACATATGATGAGTGACCCCCCCGAGTGTATCTGTAACAAAAATTTTAGATTTGGTACCTAATTTCTCATTTCACTTTGATATCGAGAACAACTTGACATTGGTTTGACACTTGTCTTAGGCTAATTCTTCATGCTTTGCCCAAGTCAATATGTTGCATGTGATGGTGTCATGTGATCACTCATCTCATACTATGGATCTTATATATATGAAGTTTTTGCTATTTGTAGAATGATACAATGATGTTTTGGTGGCTACTAAGTACCAACATGTATAAGTAGCCATGAGTTCTCAACTTAGCAACTTGTACCTTGATCACTACGTTACACATTTTTATCACTTGGAAAAAAGTACTAAGATGCATATGTAGCCACTGAGTTCTTGAGGCTTATGCCCTTGAATTCCACTTACTATTCATGAATTTTGTTGTTTTCCTCAGCTTTTCTTGGTTGGTAAGATGCCTCATGGCCATGCATATATTACTCTTGTGATAATAATATTTCCCTTGTTTACAAGATGTGTTTCTTTTCTTAGAAGTTTGTCTACCTTGTAAGACAAGCACATGTCTTGCACACAAACAAGCACCGAGCATGCATGCACTCACAACATGTTGAGATGCACCCTTTTTTTATACATGCATAGATGATAGGTAGGTATTTATCTCCAATCTTGAATCTTTTAAATTTTGTTAGAATAAAGTTCTAGGAAAACTCCATATTGCGATACTCTTGTGGAGTCTTTATTTGATGTAATTTGAATCTAAATGAGCACATGAATCAATTAGAGCTTAAACGATACAGTATTTTTTATCTTACTTATTACAAGATCAATCCACTTTGTATAAAATGATATCAACCTTTTAGTCCTCTTGTTGTTTAAAAAGAGCTTAAATGATATAGTATTTTTTATCTTACTTATTACAAGATCAATCCACTTTGTATAAAATGATATCAACCTTTTAGTCCTCTTGTTGTTTAACGTTATATGTACGAAAGTTCCAAGATGCAAAACATAAAGCTACGTGTAAAGAATAAATATTATTGATCATGGTATAAGACTAGAGTGAGTTTAAAATACAAACTATTTCATAACAAATTGTTATGGGTGTATAGACAATGAGGAGGAGGAAGACTTACTCTGTTTCAAAGGAAAATGAGACGAAAAGTACAATAGAGTCATAAACGACATTTGCAAGTTGAACTTTTGAAAATTCTATGAAAACGTTGACAGATGACAACACTTTTAAGAAAGATCACAAGAGTTAGACAAGTTTTGTACGTTAGCATGCTTTTCTTAATGCCTCACTCAAATAATATAAAAGGATATAACATAAAAAGTATCAATTCAAATAATATAGGGGTAAAAGGATAGAACATAAAAAGTATCACATTTTTGTCCTTGCATTGTTGTGATGGAAATGGCGTTGTACACAATTTGACTTATAGTTGCACTCTATATTATTTGCATTTCTTCATAAGTTGCAATGCCAAATTATGACATGTGATACGCATTGTGCCATATTATATTACAATGTGTATTGTTATTGATCTTTGTGAGAATGTATACAACTATACTCAGGAGCACGTTCTCTTTCCTCCCTAACTCAAAATCTAATACTTAGAAAGGCGTTAAGCTAAACTATTAAAATTTCAAGATTCTCTTAAATAACATAGGTCAATAGTTTTCATATGGGCTTATGATAAAATGTGTTAATAAAGTAAACATAGTGAACTTTGTATGTTGTTGTTTCCACCATAAGGCTTCTCAATATATAACACCACAATGTACTTTCTTATCTGTGTTGGATTCTCATTAATTTCAAAATTGAGTTTGCATATTTTTCTCACTTGACACATGCACCCAGCCCCCATGCGTGCTTGATTTTGGTAACTTTGGGGTGTACTTTCATCTCAGAGGCCAGCTGAATTTAAGGGGTACACATAGTTATGGTTTGAATAGTTGCAAAAGGATGGTAAGAAGATGGAGGTGGAGAAGAAGAAGGATAAATGATGGGGAGGGGTATATGGCCTCCTTTATAATCACGGTTTTACGCCTATGGACATTTGCAATAGAGCTTTTTTATTCATGCACTTTAACTATATATGCAACCTTTTCTATGCTCCAACAATACCATTATAATTTGTGAGAGAAGTATGGCGGCACAAATCTAAGAATGCTAATTTACTTATTGATACATGCATTGGTATGATAGTATGCAACCCTCACGTTGCTGTGGGAGAGAGAGAGAGAGAGAGAGAGAGAGAGAGAGAGAGAGAGAGAGTCCTTTTGGCACATGCATTGATCAGTTCTTAAATTGCTAATCAATTAACCTTGCATACTTGGATTGGCTTTTGAAATTCTAGCTAAGTCTTAACCCATGGCTCTATCACCTCCTTTCATTCCATTGACCTTCCATTCCCAAAGGTGAACTTCCATCTCCTCCATTCCATTGACCTTCTATCTCCTCCTTCCTCCCAAAGTTGCCTCTTGTCTTTCCACCTCCTCCCAACTACCTCTTGTCTTTCTACCTCCTCCCCTCTCCAAGCCTCCATCCAAGAGCTCCTTCCTTGTGATTTGTGGCATGCTCTTCTCTTCCAAGTTGCCACGTGTCCTTGCTTTTTTTCCCCTTTGTCCATGATTAATAGGTTAAAGATTAAACAAAACAAATGTTATCTTCATATTTTGCAAATGAATATGATTTGTAATTTCTAGATATATAAATTGAACTACGAAAAGCTCAAATATGTACTTATGAGAGTCATTGTCATTTAAAAGAGAAACATCTTGTTGCTAATGTTGGTTGATGGAATTCGCCCATAATCATGATTATGGTAGCTTCCTTTTCACTTAATAATACAAAAACTTTCTTTCCTAGTGGAAGATAATAAAAGGCAACGAAACCTTATGACACAAAGCTTGAAGGGGGTCATATAGGATGACCAAGTTGATGCAAGTTGTATGGCCCTCCTTACAAAAATCCTTATTTTTTATCTACAATAATGTAGGGGGACTAAAGTTTATAAGAGACTCCCATGTTATTGTCACTTGTATGAAACACTATAATCATGAGGCTCTTGTGATGGAGGAGTGGAGGATATTCCTATTACTTTTTCTAAAACTTCCAAACTAGAAGCTTAAAGGGGGCTATATAAGTGACAAGGGCTATAGATGGAGGTTTTATGATATTTTTTATGTTTGACTTCGTGATTATTTGTTATATTTGATGTTTACCACTTATAAATGGCAATTGAAGGATTAATGTTTTGTTTGGACACTTCATTATGCTCTTTAAGTATGTATAAATAAATAAAGACTCAGTTGGACACCATGGTTGGAAGAGTATATTAGTGTTTGATTAAAGGCGCGCACACAGATTTTTTGAAGAGTATATTAGTGTTTGATTAAAGGCGCACACACAGATTTTTTGAAACTTAGATGCAATGGGGGGGCATGTTGTCATTGAAACTTTTTTTTTTAATTTTAAATTAAATGCCGACTTGTATTACTAGACTGGGAGGGGGGGGAGTACCCCAAAAAACTCCCTTACAAAAAAAAACTACCCAAAAAACTCCCTTATATGCATGCTTGTCAAAGAAGCCAAATTGATTGGATCTCTTATATCCAATGGAGGGCATGCTTGTCACAGAAGCCAAAGCGATTGGATCTATGACATATTGAAAGCCTTTAGGTGATGTTACATGTTGAGGGATACCAGAGTGATCACTTCAAGGAGGAACTTGTGAAAACGGCAAGTTGAATCAGTACAGGCGTGTCAAGAGATTTGGTGATGTGGAGTAGGCCCAAAACTTGTACATGATTGAGGGAACACAGACAAGCTAGGGGTGACTTGGATTTTCTTCCCCCAAAAAAATTTAATAATATTGATGGGCTGGGATTAGTTAAGGCCACAAACCTGAGGTTAGGAGGTGGTTAAGCCGAAGGCGATTAATCTTTGATTAGGACGTGATTAAGGCGAGGTTAAGTTGTGCCGGAATCACATGACGGAGAATTTCCGGCGATCAATCAAACCAGAAATCTGCTGCGGAGAATTTCCAGAAATCTGCTGCAAAATCCGTCTTCGATTGTAGAATTTCAAGCACGATTACTCAATTCAAGCACCCCAATCGTCAAACGAATCCGTTACTATTCATCGGCACATCGGATTTCAATCTCAGAAACGGGAATGATCCACCAATTTGTGCAATCCAGTGTCGGAATTTCGTCGTTCCCATCAATTCTTCCCCGGAATTCTGTCCAATCGTCGTCACCGTCGCCGATTTCGAGCTGCAGTCAAAAAAGCCTCGGCGTTTTTTCTTCCTTTTCTCCCGGTGCGGTATTCACATGTGATTCATGTTGTCTGGAAGCCTTTTTCGGCAGCAGTTGTGCGCCGAACAGGGCCACACGGAGAGTGCATTGCGCCTTGGCCTTCTCTGCGCTCGCTAATTATGGAAACCTTTGCACTGCTAAATGTCAAAAGGCACGGGCGCATGGCCAAAAAGCGATTGCAATTGTTTTTGTTTTTTTAAATTGAAATAGCGATTGCAATTGTTGTGATGAGAAAGGTGAGGGCACTCATCGCATGAAAGGTTGCATGAACTGTCCTGAATTGGCGAGACTTCGGAATTTGTGGAAGCTGCATGAGAGATGGCAGGCATGATAGAAATGAGGAGATTGGCTGGCTGGATTAATGACCGGCAAGCAGAAAAAGAAGGGAAAACGGAGCGCTCTTATAGAAGGAGCTGCAAGCTAACGAAGGCTTCATCCTTCTTGCATTCACGTTTGCTCTTCGCAGCTCCGCCCCGCAGCATCTAGCAGCCGTGCCAACCCTTGCAACGGCCAAACAAGCATCGAATTGAGCTCCCGTGTGTCGTTCACCCGGTCTTACATCCGGTTTTCTTGTCAACGGGAGGGCTTATTTGAACGAAGACCGGCGAGAACATCGCAATCTTGCTACGAAATATAGCTGAAGATTCAATCCCAGCTGCATTCGATGAAAACCATTAATTTGTCGGGAAAGATTTGATTTAGAGAGAGAGATGGCTATTGCTGCAGCCTGGCGCGGCACATTCTTTGGCAAGGACAAGGCACTTCACGATGCCGAACATTCCTTAGACGCCAGTCGTCATAGCATTTCGAGTGGACTGTTGCCCTCTCTAGGAGCGAGGAGCAACAGCCATCTTCAGCTCCGAAAGTATATTATTTCGCCTTTTGACGAACGATACAGGTATCCTGCACCAACAGTCGTGTTGGACGACTATTTACAGAAGACCAGAATTGGCTTCGGTTCAGAATGAATCTTTCAATCTTTCGTATTGATTAGGATGCAAGCTTCCAAACTTGAAGCTAATTAAGATTCATATCGTTATATTTAACGGTGCCGTCGGAGCATTACTGAAAGCTTCTTCCTCTGGATCGCTGTCACGTTGCAGGTGGTGGCAAAACTTTCTGATAATTCTGGTCGTGTATTCAGCCTGGGTGTCTCCATTTGAGTTGGGCTTCATGCGAGACCTTCCAAGGCATTTTACTCTGGCAGACTACGTGGTAGATGCATTCTTTGGGACGGATATTATCATCACTTTCTTTGTGGCTTATTTGGACAAAAGAACCTATCTGCTTGTTGACCGACGTTCCGAAATAGCTTTACGGTATGCGTTTCCACCCTTTACTTCAGTAGCGAGACGTTTAACACACGTTTAGAATTTCAATTTGACTTTTGTTCAAAGCGTGGGAAGGATGCAAAGACACGATTTCCCAAAGCCAATCGGCCTGTCTTAACACAACCCTTTGGAGAGTTCGGGGAATTGGTTAATTGTCGCAATCCTGCTATATTTCTAACATACAAAGCACAGGTTGGTCTAATCCGTGATGCTTTGGTCAAGATTTACAGTTTTCTTGAACGGTGAATAGTTTAGTTCATCAGAACATAACTTGTTTGCAAAGGTATGATTGAACTTGAACGCCATTTAAACTGCAAGGAGCTGTAATTTCCGTTTAAGATGAGCAATTTAAGAGGATGAAGTCATGATTTGACATCATCTCTCGTTTAAAATAAGATGCTGTTCTTCAAACTATGCTCCTTAAAACAATGCTGCTGCAAAGAAGAGCAGCGCGCCGTAAAAGTTGTAGGGGTATCATTTCGCAATAAAGCTGATTTTTAAGGAGCTATATGCTGGAAATTTACTGCTATGTATGCTTGCGCATAGGAGATCCATATTTTCAGATTTAGCTAGAAATTCGGCATTAATGGTTCGTAATTCCATATTAGGCAGAATAGGCGGTGTCCACCAAAATGCAGGAATAGCATAAATGAGGGTCTACAGTGTTGAGTCCAAAGCTCAGGAAAGAACTACTTTATGGTGTAGTTTACAAAACATGCAATGTCTTCTTGAAACTCTACACGTGTCAAATTGCTTTGCTTATCGCTTGAGCATTTGTTCACCTTTCATGGTCCCCACATAGTGAAGAGAATAAATTTTGAGATTCAAAAGACTCAACCTAATAGGGAGAAATGCATAAGCACTTTCAACTGAACATACAGCACGCTCGATCACATTTGAAACGTGAGTGGAACTGTGCACATTCTTTGAGGCAGGGTTTGCAGGTGATCATCTGTGGTTTGCAAAGCAGTTCTTGCACAGGCCCATTTTGCAGAAGGGTGATTGCAGAAAGGTGATTGCACGGGTGTTTGCAGTTTTGCAGAAGGGTGATTTGACAAAGGCAAATAGAGAGACATCTCTCTCTCTCTCTCTCTCTCTCTCTCTCTCTCTCTCTCTTACTGAGGAATGCATTTGCAGAGAAGGATGAAGTCAGACTTAATTATACTGGCAAAGATATTATGCACAATTCCAAGCAAAAAGATATGGCCTCCCCAAACTGATAGGACAAAACCGATACTAGGTCTTAAGATTGATCTATGAGAACAGAACATGGAGCTTCAACAAGAGTCAGGAGATCTATGGGATGTGATAGAGAAAGTACTTTAAAGGATGCATGCATGTGGAGGAGAAAGATGGCATGAGGTTTGCAAAGAATTGAATTATAGTAAGCGGAAAACCCATGAAGTGTAGAAGGTGCCTGGGTAACACACAGACTTTTCAAAACGCAGAGGGGACGAAGATCAGCATCTAGGAGCAAAGGGATGCCTTGCAAAACTCAGTACTCAAAAAGAGTGTGGAGACAAGTGTAATGCTTGGAAATCAGAAACAAGAGTCTTAGTACCAGCAAAGGAGAAGACAGGCAGTAGCCTAGCTGTAGCCTGGAAAAATAATAAAGATTATGAAGGAAGAGCAAGATGGAGAAGCATGAACAGCTCAAGAGAGACCCAAGAAAATCATTCGCAAAGCTCATGCAGAGAAAATTTTGAAGGGGGAAGCAAGCGGGAAGATATGCATATGAGAGCATGGAACATAAGGTGATTCTCTCTCTGAGTCAGCTAACCAGAATCGTCTTCACCAATCCAAAGACTTGGAATAACACTGGGAATGAACTTCGTGCAGCACCATCCAAAACTCACCACCCTTTCATAAATCTCTTCCAGCTCAACCCCAAGCACATCAAGGTAACGGACAATGTCCATGGCCTGACCCTAGCCTTGCATCCTCTATGACAGACATCCCCTCTACTAGGAAGGCATCAAACTTGCATGCCAGCCTGCCATGCCTATGGCCAAAGATCCACAATCCAGTGCTCTCGTGCCAATATATAGCCTGAGCCATGGCTAAATATGATCTGAATGGGTTTTATCCCTTAGACCTCTCTTTTAGATGGTTCTTTTAAACCTTAGTCCTAAGACCTTTCATGAGTTGGCCAATTTTTTTGAGAAGATGAAAGCTTCTTGCTTTAAAAGGCAATTGGCCTCCCTTCTTGTAAACAGAACTGCAATGCAGCTTGCATTGTTTTCTTGGAAAACGGTTTTTAGGGATCAACAGTCGTAAAGACAGGTCCTACTCTTTTTATTGCTCAAAGCTGTCTTGTTGATTCTTTTCCCAAATGTAAGATACTTTGTCTAAGGTTAACGCAATCAGTAGAGAGACAATGTCAGAGTACGCTATGGTATGCCTTCTATAGAACTATACAAACCCTAATAATGACCGCAAAGCTGTTACACGCTCAGGTACTGGCCACACTAAAATTGCAGCCACATTCTTCATCAGGAGTTATAATGACACCTAAATACTCTTAGCTTAATCATGCATAGCACCGTTTTCTTTTATTTACATAGAGATTGGCTTGTCTCAATGTACTGAACATTTTCTCAAATGTTCTTTATGCTTAGCAAGACTTTTGAGCAAGAATGTACATCATCAAAGGAGAAACCTGTGAATGTGAATGCAGAAATCAATGCTCAAGTTCAGGTGTTAGTGCAGCTACCAAGATTTGATGATTGATTGCCAATACAAAACAAAGCAGCTCGACAGTTCAAGAGTCTACAACTTGCCTATACCTCCACATTTGCTAAGTACAGAGAGAAATGCAAGGGCTGCAAAGTCAAAAGGCAATAATTTCCAAACTGGAACTCCAATTACTAAATTCTGATGACGATCTAGAGGAGCCAGTATAAGATCTATTGCTCCAAAGCACCATAGCAATGTATCAAGATCTTGTTGCAGTCCTAAAATGGCAGGAATAGATGAACTGTTGGATGCATTGCATGGTGATATGAGGTTTACTAAAATAGATTTGACCATCAGATCAAATTCGTACTTAGGATGTACACAAGACTGCTTTTAGGAGCAAATTTGGTCATTATAAGTTTTTGGTGATGATGTTTGGGCTTACCAATGCTCCATCTATGTTTGTCATATTGATGAATGACTTACTACATCCATATATCATGAAGTTTGTTTGTGCTTAACAGTACATTGTTCGGTCCCATGACCATTGATACAAAACTTAAAGATATTGTCTTTCTTTTTCTTCAACATTATTGGTGAAGCAAAAGGTTTTTCTAGTTGCCTATGCACCTCATCTTCCTCTGTAAATATCAGCCTATAAGGCGGTCTATTCACAGGTTCTACCTCTGGAAGAATTGTTGATCACCTAACCCAAAGGGTAACTCATATCTAAGACAATAAAAAAACTTACCGAGTATCCGATCGGCTAATTAGTCCATCTCCCTATCTTGGATAGCTGAGGAATCTTCGGTGCATCCACACACAATTCAACAAATGCACAACAAAAAAATATAAACTCACGAATATCCATAGTCGAGATTAAAGGACCTCGAGGAAGATTTTTTCCAGCCCGAAGAATATACAGCTCTTGTCAAAAACCATGGCAACAAGTTACTAAGAATTTGCTGGCATGGAATTAATAAAGATGAACATGCGAATTGCCGAGCACAATGTCATTGTGTTGTTTGACTCAGTGTCAACACCAAAATGTTATTGCATTCAAACTGGAAAAGAGACTAAAGCTGAAAACCAGCCCATTAGACTATTGCAGATGGCGAATGAGAGTCCAACTGTGGTATGGGACCAAAGGGTCACATAGTTCAAGCCTACTCGGAGAAGCTGGATTTTGACCAGACTTGCTCACATAGACGTAGTACTTGGAATGATGTGGCACTCAAAGAAAAATCATGAGGTGGATTAGCAAAAGCACATTTACAACTTTGAATCTAGCGGTGTTGTTCTCAGGTGCATTCTTAACCCTTTTAGAAGCAAAAAAACATAACAAAGCAGTTTCTAACCTGAGAAAAGCTCCCGCTAGGTGAATTTCAGGTCGTCAATCCCAGGAATTCTCCTCAATTTCGGTATTGCATTCTGGGATCACCATCTCAGCCATGCAACGTCTTTGTTCTTCAGATTGTCCTTCCATAGATGTGGCTTAAGGCATGTAAAACACAGTCCTTCTTTCCTTGCTTTCTCCTTCTGCTCAGGAGTCAAGGAGGAGCCATATTCTTCAACTTGTGTGAACGTGTGTGTGGCTTCTCGGATCATCAGTATATAGTTATGAACTTTGCAAATGGAAAATGGCAAATGCCTCATGCCATTTGTGAAGCAGTACCTCAATAACCGAGTTTCTATCAACCATTCTACTTGCATATTTTTTAGGCCTATAGTTTGCTATGTTAGGTTGCTTCACCCCTTTCCATTATATGGACACTGGAATTTCCCTTTTTCTTCCTTATAGGGTCTACCTGTCAAAGCAAGAATGGCTTTACATAATTCTCCATGCCCTACATTGGCACGCAACTGTTGTGCCATCATCTGTTGTAAGAGATCCTTTGAATGTTTAATCCTAGCAGTCAATGAACTGGGTTCAAGTGCTATGGGGATCGATACCTACTCTATCGGCCAAACTCTCGATGCACACAAGAAGTTTCATCCTCTACTTCCATTTCTAGGTTCATTCCCCTCCATATCCATCAGCTTTACCTTTTCTTACATTGGTTGGTTGGTTTGTTTGTGGGTTTTTTAATTTAATCGATTAAATTCAAACCAGATCTGTTTTTCTCTATACTAGGGAAACCCCTGCAAATTAAAAGTTGAAAAATGCCAGAATTTCCCAATGAATTAAAAACTAATGTACTTCTAACTGCAATGCAACAACTACAACTGAAATAACCTGTAAACAAAAAAGAAAAATAATCTCAAACTCTAAAAATGTTGAATTCAAAAATTATAAGAACTACTTGGTCCAATACTCATGCACAACTTGATTGGCTTTTGTCCCTCTCATATTTTATGGCCTGCTGATCCTGAATCCATTTCTGTAATCTCGATTTATTTTACAACACCCTTTCTTATCTTGCTTGCTTGCCTGCCTATCAATCTCTAAATATCTCAAAAGTGGAGAAAATGCTATTATCCCAAATGTTTTGGATGTGCACCTCATATGCGCACAACCATCCTCATCGAAGAGATTAGAAGCTTTGGAAATTCAAAGCTACTTTCTACTAGTAGACACAATTGATGACCCGAAAATAGACCGCATCAGAATTGAAGTGGAAGTTGGGCATGAAAAGAGGGGATGCTGCAAAGCTTTGATCACCCTCAGCAAAGTATTCCCTGCAACACCCAGCTGCTTTTAATGAAGCTGAGGCTTGAAGCAAAGATTTGGCAAAACTTTGAATTTAAGCAACCGAACCAGGTCAGGAGAATTTGTGGGCAAGATAAAAGGAATGAGGATCCTAAAGGCCTAAGGAAAGCTACATTTAGGTTATATGTATAGTATTAGCTGTACTAGAAATGCACTAGAGATAGTTTGTGTTACAAGAAAACACCACTATAGGTTAGCCTTGTTCTTGCGCTCTAGTGTTCAACAGCCTATTTTTCTAATATAGCACCAGTCTCTTGGCCATAGGAGGATTCCATTCGGCATTGGAATTCCATTCTGCAGTGTGTTGGCAAGCATATAGAAGCTCAATTCTTAGAGCTCAAGTCCATTGTTGTAATAGAGGTTGCTGAAGCCTTGAGGACTCAAGGGTCTTGGATGGTTGATAGTTATGGTTGATAGTGAGGGAGTCAAATCTTCTGTGCATCTAGCAAGCACAAGTGCCTTGGTGTGACTCTTTTGAGCATCTAAGGAGCTTGGTGTGACTGGTTTGAGCATCTAAGGAAGTTGAAGTCATTGTCTATTAGGATCTTTTCACTTGCCTAGCATAGTGTCAGAATAGGAACTCATCATTTTAGTTCACGGCGGTGTGACATGCGTATGAATGCGAGAGCATGCTCAGCTTAAAAACCATATTGTGCTGTGAATGTTGGATTAGATGGAAGGATGAACTAGAAGATGATGATTTGTGGGTAGTCATTGACAATCTTTAAACCAATTCCCTACCTTTCGTGTAAGAGGACATAAATGTTTGAAAAGATAGATAATGTTACATATGCTCATTTTTGTGGCATCAACCACCTAGCTTGGAGGACCTATGTCTACACTATCCCTGCATCCACAACTGCATTTTAAAGCTTGGCGGATTAAGGAGATACTAATGCATTTTCTAAGATAGACAGATAGAGATATAGATAGAAAGAATTAACTACTCAATCAAGAACATGATTAACCAGGGTAAAAGGAAGATAGACAGATAGAGATATAGATAGAAAGAATTAACTACTCAATCAAGAACATGATTAACTAGGGTAAAAGGAAGTGCCGAGTTGAGAAGTTAAACCAAAGTACAGGTTAAAGCTCAGATTTTGTGAGATATGCAATTAAGATTTCTTTGACGAAATATAAATATGCCTAGAATACACTTAGGGAAAACATGAGTATTTATAGAAGTGGTTAGTATTAGGGTATGGGCCTCTATCTCATCCATGAAAGCATTGTGACCTTGATTTTCATTTGGAGTACTTGATGCTCCATTAGTAGGTGAGCTAGGAGCAAGTGGACTAGATATAGACAAAGTGGTTCAATGGAGAAGCAAGACACAACTAATATGGCCAGCATCGATGAAAAATCAAGATTTTATGCTACGTGGTATTAGTCTCTAGAATATCTACAAGCACGTGCATCTAGGGGAAAAGATAGAGACGAGGTTGTATGGTTTTTTGTTCCTTGAAATAAGATCCTTCTCTTAAGTAAGATAAACAACTTAGTCTCGTCAATACAAATTATGATGATGATCAAACCAATCTACGCAAAGGAAAAGGAAATAACAAAGAAAGGATGATGAGCCATAGCTGTGCTGGAAAGAGCCAACTACTATTTTGACATCATGCTATGCAAGTTGGTGGTGAAAAGAAGTCTTGAGGAAAATCCATCATCGATCCTAGGCCAATCTAGAGGCACCTTGATAGTAGGTACATGCACCTTGTTTAGTGTGTTGTTCACAACAGAAATGCCCGAAGAAACTAGCTTCTTCTCTTGACCTTTGATCCAGGACTTCTTCAACGTTGATGGCTAGTTGAACAATTTATCCAAAGTATGTGAGTGATGTCTTTTTAATCCTAGTCAAAATTTTCCCTATGTCATTCCTTGGGTTGTGATTATTATAGGTAAAATGCATTGTAAGTAGAGGAAGAATTTGTTCTATACTCAGTTTTAGCAATACCACTTTCTTTCTAAAACTTGTGGTCTATATTTTACTCATAGTATGCTTGTTTATAGATGGTGTTTATGAATATACAAACCAAAGGATAAAAGTTCTAACATACCTTATCTTCTTGTTTGCAAAACGAAAATCAGGTATATGTCAACATGGTTGGCATTGGATGTCGCTTCCTCAATTCCATTCCAAGTCGTTGCACTCATTTTCACAGGAGAAATTGGGAAAGGACTGACCTACAACTTACTAAATATGCTACGCCTTTGGAGGCTTCGCCGAGTCAGTGCTTTGTTTGCTAGGTGATATGATTATGCTTCACCTAGTGTAGGGTTTTCCAAGTGTCATTTTCATTCTCTAAAATTAAAGCAATCTATGTGCATGTACGTCAAGATAATCTGTGACCAATATAAAAAGTAGAATAACTTATGTATTTTAAAGGATGTCTACAATCCAAAAAAGTGAATTTGCGAGATTTCTTTATCTATATCTTGAATATTGTATTGTTCCTTTTGTCATTAGTTCAAATAAATAAGATATGATGAGATTGTTTCTATCTTAATGATTGGAAGCATGCCGCTCCTATTTTATTTATTGTTGTCCAAGTCAATTACGTTAAACTCAAGAAATATGATTAAAAACAAGTCAATTACATTAAGATTGTTTCTATCTTAATGATTGGAAGCATGGCTCCTATTTTATTTATTGTTGTCCAAGTCAATTACATTTAACTCAAGGAATATGATTAAAAACAACAAAATTGCCCAGGGATTTGAGGTTCAATGTATAAGAACTAATGGGCTTGTGTTTTTGCTTGATAGGCTTGAGAAAGATGTTCGCTTCAGCTATTTTTGGATGCGTTGTTTGAAGCTTCTTGGCGTAAGTCCAACTCTATGTGTGTAACATCAATATGAATGTAAATTTTAGGGGTGACATGTTTCCTAATGTAATATCATGTATTAGGCTACATGAATGTTCAAATATTCACTATTAGATGATGAAATGGTAAGTGTAAAATGTTAAATATTAGAATGTTTCATCTTGCATTGCTTATTAAAAGAAAAAGTATGATGGATAGAAACTGTAAGGGTTGTCGAAGCCTTTTTTGGTTCCAAAGGCACCTTGAGACTACATCACAATCGAATTTCATCCCTAGTTTCCCTAAGTCACCACATAGACATAGCTTGATCAAGTAGGTACACGCAAAAAGACTTTGGAAGAAACAAAGGCAACTTCATTAAGTACATTTTGTCCATCATGGTATACCCAAGTCTATTGTTTCTAATTGAGACAATAAGTTCACTAGTAGTTCTTGCTAGGCATTGTTTGACAACTTGGGTACCAAGCTGTAATTCACACCTCCCCATCTTCTAAACAGTGATAGACAAAGTGAAGTTGTAAATAAAGTCTTCCAAGAATTGTCGCATTACTATGTCCATGATCACCCTCAGTTGTGGGAATGTTATCTTCCAATGGTAGAGTTTTCTACAACAACACTACAGACTCATCTACAATTAAAGCTCCAACTGAGGTAATTTATGGGAAGCATTTATATTTAGTAGTGTTGCACATGAAAGACAAGGTATTTGGTGCAGATTAATTTATTGCCAACAATCAGCATACGATTAAGTGCAAGAGCACGTCATCCAAGTTCAAGAGTGCCGAATTGTGCAAGTAAGTGATGGAAGCTGAATTTAAAGGAGATGGGTATTATTGCATTTCAGTAAAGCAAGGCTGAAATCTAAAGTTAAGCTTGCCTTGTGATATTTTCTCGTTTGGGGGGGGGAGAAGGAGTGGTCTTGCCCTTGTCTGAAGGCTGAGGATCAGAAGTGGCTCTAGAGGGGACACAGGGAGTGGAAGAGGTGGAAGGAGTAGTCGGAACTGCCGTAGTGGGAAGGGGGAGAGGGGGAAGGCGAAGATGCAAGAGGAGGGGGATGGGTAGTGAGGATGACTATAGTAGGGGGGCCGACAGAGGGGGAGAAGAGGAAGAAAGCAGAGGGGGAGGAGGTGGGAGGGGAAGAGGGCAGCTGAGGAACGTCGGCCTTGAGGTAGCGAAAAATCATGCCTCACTGCTACGCGGGTACATGAGACCCTGCACCCCTATCTCAGGAGGAGGGAGAGGACGAGCAGAGGGGGCACCGGCCTTCGAGGTAATGACAACTACATCCTGCTGCTATGCAGGCTATGGGGTTCGCCAACCGCAAGGGGATATGCTGGAAGATTGAAGAAGGTCTCATCGTCTGGGGTCTAGGGTCTAGTGCCGACTCCTTGACTCGTCTCCCTAAGACTGGGAGGGTGCCGCGTGCTCTACTTGTGCCTTCTCCTTGAGTCTAATGCATCCTACGGTTCTTCGTGGCGTGCTTGCCTGCTTTCTTCTTTTTTCCAATATTGGTCCACCTCTCCTCGGAGGCTCCACCGTAAGGAGTCTTGGACTCCTACTGCTACTGCTACCGCTAGGTCCTATCTGCTTGGGGCTCCCTGTGTTGTCTCTGTTGAGCCTATAGGGAGAGGGGGGAGGGTCCCGTCTGTATCCTATGGGACAACCATGCATGAGGGTCTACACCGTAGGCACTGCCATGGTAGCCCTGAGACCTATATCCTCTATCGAAGCTTGCCCCCCTCAAGGGTCGATCTCCTCTAGTAGTAGGGACTCTGGATTCTCGATGAGTCTAGAAATCCCGTCATCTGCCACAATCAAGGCTATTGTGTCTGGTAGAGACTCTAGTACTATGCCAAAGGCCCATCCAATGGAAGGTACTAGGAAGGATGTCCCTGTACTCCCTTGGGAGCCCCGAAAAGAGAGCATCATCGAAAAGTGGGGCTCGTGATGAGTAATGTCCATATCATCCACCGTGAATCCGTGGTACCAGGGGAAGAGAAACACCAAGTGCAGGCCAAGGAAAAAACGACTCTACTCCACGAGTGTCTGGGTGATTTCTAGAGACCTCAGCTGTAGAAGAAAAAGACCCCTCTCCCATGGATAGTGACCTCTTGGATGTGGTCCCCCTCTTGGGCTAGGCTTGCCTGTAACTAATCCTGTATCTGACTCCTCAAGGGTGTGAGTTCAATAATCTCTACTGCCTTGTCCTGAAGTGATTGAATTGCGATTTGAACCTACCGTTTGTCTGTTGGGGAAAGGAGGAGCTTAACGGTTTGCGGAGTTGAGGATGCTACCATGAGAAGTCCTCTTGCTAGACCAAGGGTCACCACCAAGGTTCGATTCCCAAAGGAGCAGACATGAATACTGTATTGCAAAGAAAGGGGAAGAAAAAATGGGGGTAAAAAGGGGGAAAAGGGGAAGTGGGAACCTCCCAAAAGGCTGGCTGGAAAAATCCAGCAAAAAAGGGGCTCGCAGCAAGGAATGGAGGGCGCTGGGCTTCCACAAACCTTATCAAATCTCACAAAAACAGCCAAAGCTTGCCAAGAAAGCTCCAAACTGTGGGGGGCTGCTTTCATACTGCAAGCGCAGCTCAAAAACCAGCTAAGAAGGGGCGCCAAGAAGGCCACCTTGAAGAGGAAACTTTTGCTGAAAGCCTCCTTCCAAGCTGTACCACCAACTAGCACTCTCCACAGGCAAGAGGGAGAGTCCCAAGTTGGACAGCAGGCCTCCAAGAAACTTGTGAATTGAGAAAGGGGGTGCCGGATGCCCCCTATTGCTTGGAACAGCTCCAGGGGCTGAACACTCTCCTAGAGCTTGGCTCAGGGGCACCTGCGGCCTGTGTGTTGTTGAGGACTTGCGCCAAGAGCATGGGCTACACCCACAACACTTCAGATCCTCCAAAGCGAGCGGGGAGTCAACGAACTAGGGACTAGTGCCCCATCGAGTACTCTCAATAGCTAGAAGTAGTAGGACATGACCAGACCAAGTGCTCAATCGAAGCTCCAAAAGGTGTGAACAGCTGCTGGACCCAGGCACTGGGACTGATGAGGAGCCTAAAGGCAGGCAATGGCACGAAAACAAGGAAGAGAAGGGCAATTGAAAGACAGGCAAGCTGGAAGTAAATGTGAGGGAAGAGGCGGAAAAAGGGAGAAGGGATGCGAGGTTATGGCGGGGGGGGGGGAGGAAGGAGCACAACGAGTAGAGATCCAACCCCATGATGCAATGGTGCATGTGAAGTTGGATCTATTTGCATAATTCTCTTCGGTCGTGGATTGTATTAGGAGGAAAGCATGTTTCACTCTACACAACCCAAAGTAAATCCCACATAAAATATCACATGAAATGAAGAGACTCGAACTCAAACTATTATGGACACCAAAATGTCGTGCATTAACTTGTATAAAGACTCAAACATAGACTCAATTGTTGTGTATCCTTACCAGGCTTGTGTTGCAGTCCATAAAGACACAAAGACAACTAAGGACTCGTACTGCAAGACTCAAGCTAAAGATTCTAATGACAGCTTCCTTTCTGTCTTTACAGAAGCATGATATGCATCATGTTTGGGCTGACATTTGCCTCTTCCCTTATCTTTTGCAGCTAGCAAATGGCTGGAGCAAATGCGGGTAGATGGCAGATGCCTTCAATTGTGTAGATGGAGTGCTAGAGATGATCCCCCACCATCTTGGAGGTGTTCTTCTACATAGAGGATTTGGATATCAGCCTTCAGGATTGTGGCCAACACATAGCGGATGCAGAGGGACTTCACATGGGGATAGTGGCATTGCTTGCAGAGGGGCCATTTTGATCTAGCCTTGCCAACTTATAGGGTTTATGGCCAACAGGTCTTCCATATTGAGACATGATGCTCTACCTCCTTCCCGTGCATACCTGACTTTTTCACGCTTGAGGATAGTGTTTGGGAGACGTTCGTCCAGCATCACTGCTCGGAACATTTAGATCACTCGGTGTAGTCAGGTGATGGGGGGCCAGCAGGTCCCTCTTTTGGCTACCCTAGTCGCCCTCTGGCAGGATATCATTTTCACTTTGCATGCCATTGGGGAGCGTGCTACTCTAGGATTGTGAGCGATCGTCGAAAGCTGGGAGCGTTTCTGTAAGGCTTGGCCTGCAGGCATCTTTTATACCCTTTCCCTGAGATATATTTTGTTTCGTTGGATCTATAGACCACCTCCCTTGTTTTTAGCTCCTGTTCCAGAGATTCCCTAGTAAGCTGGGGTCTCTGGAAGCAGGCTGGTCTGACAGCCAGCTGCTCATTGTACTTACAATCACTAGCTTCATTCAGAAGCTGATTTTTTAATGGTGTTTTCCAAGCATTAATAGAAGGTTCTTTTCTCAGGGTCGGGGGACACAAGTAAGCCCCAATCTTGACTGGAAATGTGATTGCAATGTCACCACAACCCCAACGCACTAGCAAACCCAAGTAAATCACTGCCTGTAGCTCAGAAACAACCCAAAATAAGCAGGATCGGGTCGTTATTGAGTGCAAAAGAAGGGCAAGCCCTGGAGCAGCAAAACAGAAGGAAAAAACGATCGTTTTTGTTTGTTGATGAAGGGCGACCTCAATCTCTGAATGGAGCAGGGCGTGGGTGAAAAAATGGGCTTTGTAGCAGCTTGTAACAGCAAGAAAAAAAGACGGGCCTGTGTAGGAAGATGGACGACCTCCAGGAAAGCTGAACAGCACTGGAAATATGACGTTTTTATGGGCAGCCAGCAATGGGATGCTTCTGAAAAAAACAGTTCTAAGTGTCAAAAACGAGCTGGGCCACGAAATGGAGATATGCTGCTGTAGCAACTCCAAGATGGGAAGGAAACACGACGGGCCTCTGTGTAGGGGTGAAAATGTCCTCAAATACAGTAAAACGGCCTCAAAAACAGGCTGCCAACAGCCTCTCTCCATGAAGATGCCCACATATCTGAAGCAAAACTCCGTCACGAATCTGCCTCCAAATTTCCACAAGCTGCCCATGAAAGTCCACCAGAATGGTGACAGGCTGCCCACGAGATGAAGTGCTTGGGTATCGAGGCAGGACATAGGTGACAGGGCAACGCCTCTGATACCAAATGTTGGAATTGTGGGGAATCACGAATTGGACACAAGACATAGAAGCATATTGCACACAATACAAAGCTCCACTGAAGAGTTCAACAATGAAAGTACAACACCTGGGTTATACATGAAACCCAGATATAAAGAAATACAACAGACTAGAATAATTAGGCTAAGTCTAGCCTACATAACTATACAATTGTAATATTCCTACAGGGACCAAGGCCTAGTTAAGTGTAGATGGAGACATGGAAGGGGGGCATGGGAGGGGGTGGAGAAGGCTGAGAGACTGCGCAGGAAAAAAATATCTATAGATGTGGTCTGAAAGTGCAAGCTAACAAGATACGGCAGTGTCTCTTGCTTAATTTCTATATTGGAATTACTTGGAAGGTTTTGTGGCTTTTCTTGCATTTTTATTGCGAATGGACTCGTCTTTTGTCACATTCCAAATGCAGGTTACTTTGTTGGCAGTACACAGTGCTGGGTGCTTTTATTATTTACTTGCAGAAAGGCATCGGCAGAGCAAGGACCATGAAACCTGGATCGGAGCAGTCCTTCCAGACTTTAGGAATACAAGTATCTGGACGAGATATGTTTATTCAATGTACTGGTCAATTACTACTCTGACAACAGTTGGCTATGGTGATCTGCATGCCCAAAATGCAAGCGAGATGACATTTGAAGTTTTCTACATGCTATTCAATCTAGCATTAACTGCCTATCTGATAGGCAACATGACCAATTTAGTAGTACATGTTACGGGACGGACAAGACACTTTGTAAGAAATCTTTTTTATACCTTGGCAATCCCTGTCAAGTTTGATAAACCATTTTTGTCTTGGGTATTTGCGGTAGCTTAAATGAGGTTCTGTTGCAGAGGGACTCTGTGCAAGCGGTTTCCAGTTTTGCAGACCGCAACCATCTTCCACCTAGATTACGAGAACAGATGATGGATCATATGAGGCTGAAGTTTAAAACGGAAAACTTGCAGCAAGACGAAACTATGGGTGTCTTACCAAAGGCTATCCGCTCAAACATTGCTCAGTTCCTTTTTTTGTCAACAGTGGAGAGAGCTTATTTATTTCAGGGAACCTCGTATGATTTTTTGTTGCAGCTGGTATTGACAACATTATTTCAATCCCTTGATTCTGTTATGGATGCATGTGGTGACAGGATATAGAAAATGAGTTAGACAGATGACAATGTTCATACAGTCCAGCAGAAAATTGTACCGATTTCTCAGATTACAGAATTTAATCGTTGCTATGGATGTGTTATTTTCATTAAGTTTTCATACACGGTTGAAAGTGACTAGCTCTCTAAATTTGGAAGGTGACAGAGATGAGAGCTGAATATTACCCGCCAAAAGAAGACATTATTCTTCACAATGAGGCACCCACTGAGTTTTATGTAATGGTGTCAGGAGTAGTGGTAAGCCGTGATACTTGCTTAGAATTGTGCTTCGTGACATTTGTTATTTGAACAACTTGGACAAGTCTTTGATCAGAAAAAGCTACTTATAGTTTTTCAACCTTGACAGGAGCTACTGGCTTATAAGGATGGAATGGAGCAGGCAAGATGACTCTATTCCCTTGCTTGTCTGTTTTATTTCTGTGCAACACCCTTTCGATTCAATACAGGAACTCATTTTTGAATCAAATTCTTACTGCTCAAAAGTGCTTATATTGTTCATGTTGGGCATTGGTATTATATAAGAGTCATTACACAATCCTTTAGTATCTGCTATGGGGTGGTGAAGTCATGACCCAAGAGTTGGTATCAAATGTTCTGTCACTTTCTTTTCCATCATTCTGAATAACAAATTCTGGTCAAGTATGGTTGGTAACATGGTGATCATGAAAAAATGCAAGGTGCATGAGGCACAGAACATCAAATATTTTGTGCATACCGAGCTGAGTTTCAACTGATGTTAGAACGCTTGTCACAGGTGCTGTGAAGAAAGGAGTGCATGAATCTTAGAAATTGATTTTAATGGTGCAGCTGAACCATAGTGGCACTTTTATATCTGCACAAGTAGATTCCCCACCAGCCCGGTTATCTATATGCTATTTCTTTTCATTTTTCTAGCTCCCTATGTTGCTTTGGCTGTTGGGGTCTCAATGGTTGTGTAGCCAACAAGCTCTGACATTCTTTTCTGGTAGCTTTGGTGTTCTGCATATAGGCTTATTTTGTGTGGGATCATATAGAGGTACCCAGTACTGGTGTCAGACATAATGTAAATTATTAGGACAAGGTCTTTAAATGTTTGTTATCAAAAGAGTGAGCTGCAGCTCTCCCCATTGTGCATGCTCCCTCCCTGCTGCATCTCCCCTCCCCCTGTGCCGCCTTTCCCTGCCCCTCTGCTGCAACTTCTCTCTCCCCTCGCTGCCTCCCCCGTTTGCCCTGCTCTCACACCCCCCCGCTCTTCTCTTTCTCCCCCCTTGCAGCCTGCTTCTTCCCGCCACTGCCCCTCTGCCTCACTCTCATGCTGCGTAAATTGCTCCCTACCCTATGCTCTCAGAAGCAGCCTCCCCCCCGTCTCTCTCCTCCTCTCTTCTCAGCCCTTCCCTCTCCCTCGTCAGCCTCTCGTTCCCAGCCAATCATCAGCCACTTGTGCCAATTGCAAGAACTTGTACTTTCTCAAAAGACAAGTTGTCGCAGCTCCAAAAGGACATGCACTTCGAGAGCTCCACCACCTCTTTGCATGGGTCCCATCCCTGCAGGTCATAGGCTAGGGACTGGATGCTTGCTGCCTTACCTTCCTACCTCACCCCTCATCTTTCCGATGTTCGATTATTAGAATGAGGTTTCTTTGAGATGGCTTGTAATCCTCCTAGAGCCACAAGCATAGTGCTCAAGGCTAGCCCCTTGGCACTTGCTGGTTCCAAGAGGATCTTCCTTACACAGTTCATGTTGGGCTTCAGATGACCTCATTATACTCCAGCACCTAAATATTCTCCTTTTTCAGTAGAGAGATGAGATCAGCAAGCATGATCAGTGTTGAATTTGCAGTACTTTTGGACATTTTGATAGAGATCGCCGAAAGAAAAAGAGGAAGGCTCCAAAAGTCTTCTGGTGCAGCCTCTCCTCGTATCGCTCCTTTCGCACCTCCTTGCACGTCTAACACCAGTTGCATGTCCCACACCTTATGCCCCATTGGGTTTCGGTTAGAATTGGTGCATGAACATTTGGAGGCCCCTTCTCTTGTCCCTTCCCTAGCTCTAGTCATGATGACCAGCGATGACCCGGTTCTAGTTGCAGCTAGCGATGCTCTTGATCCAGCTTTAATTGTGGCCAGTGAGATGATGTTCCTTTAGATCATAGCCTCCGTTTTGCGCAGTCCCCTTCCACCTTAGTTTTCTAGATACATATCATTGATTGATGGAAGGATGTGGTTCCATCTTCTACTCCCTTGAAGGTAGGGATGTGCATGTAAGCACATTCCTCTGTATACAGGAGATGTTGTGCCACGCGCCCGCGTACACACACACACACTTTTTTTGGGTGAAATCTTATATTTCTGAGTGGGAAACCCCAAAAGAGGTAAAAACCCACCAATAATTACAAAGAAAAAATTTACAAGTAAAGCCTCAGAGCAAAAGTCATGAGGCAGCCAAGTAAAAAGTTACATATCAAGCTGGAGGAGGATCAAACACAACATCCTCCAGCTTCAGATTATTGCTATGTAAAAACTGATGCAGTGTAGAAACCACACCATCAATAAAAACAAGCTGTTTTTTGCCCTTGTGATTCTTCTTAATATAGCCCGGCACCCAAAATTTTTGAATCACAGGGTCAAAAATCTGTTGTAACATGGGATGAAAAGAATCCAATGAAAATGGCACATCTGCATCCCGAACAAAAAAAGACTTTGGCACAGGCATCAGAGGTAAAGGAGCTAGATCAAAATCTGTATTTTCCGACGAAAGAGCTGCATCTGATAAAGCAAGACTCATAATTTCAGCTTCACTTTGAGGATCAACCTGAGAAAGAGCATGTGCAACATCCTGTATGATCCCCTCTACAAGGGGCACATCCATATCCTGAGGAGAAGGAGGCTGATGATGCTCAACAGGAGTCGATCTTGAACTTCTTCAATAAGAGAAAGATTGGCCTGTGATTTTTCTACCTTCCTCCAGTAATGCTTTGGAGCAGTAAAAGAAGGATTATCCAATAAAGCCTTAGCAGAAACCAGAGGAGAAGGAAGAGTAACCTCCATAGTGGAAGAAGGAGCAGGAGGAGCGGGCATTGAAGCAGAAGGGCGAGCATGTGCAAAATGACCAACCTACTAGCACTAATAACATGCTGTAGGAAAAGAGGCAAAATGCAGCCTTATGCGCATCGGATGGGCAAATCCCAAATCAAGATCCAGAGTAGAGGGCACGGGCTACATCATATCCCATAAAATACAAAGGCGAACATCCCGGGTAGCCTGCAAAAACTCCTGTCTCGGAACATGTAGAGGCCTCTCCAAAAGCGCTGCAAGAGTAGGAAGATGCTGAAGAAGAGGTAGAGGCAATGCTTTGAGGGTAATCCAGACCGGACAGTGAGTCAGAAGAGAGACAGACGGATCAAAAAGCGGATCCCAAGGCATCACATAAGCAAAGAAACCAGCCCCATGAATACCAGCACAACTGACTAGTCGCTCCACCACATCAGTCAAAGAGCAGTGAGCATAATAAAAACCTTTGCCTAGAAAGACAAAGGAGGAAAGGCAATCCTGACCCACTGCAACTTTAGCCCAATGATGAAGTTGAGATGTAGATAAAACCCTGCCCATAAAGTAGAGACAGACCCTAAACTGCTGAGCTTGTTGAAGACCGGAAACCAGAAGGGCAGAATCCAAAGAACAAACAAGCGGTGAACCTGATGAAGGAACATCTGTGACATAAGCAAAACACATATGGCGAAGAAGGTCCAACTAGAGGGAAGACGAAGGACCATCTGCGATATCCAGCTTTGTTGATTTAACCAAAGTGGAGGGAGGCAAACCACCACACTTCCGCCGAAAGAATACATGTGCAGGAGGAGCAGAGGCAAAAGGGGGGGCTGAAGCAAAGAAAACGAAAGAGCCATCTGTCGGAGCAGTAGGAAGAGGGGAGGAAGAGACATCAGGAAGAGATTGTACAGAACCCGGCTGTTCAGACATGGGAGCAGATACAGATGAAGGAACCTGTACGAATGGGGGGGGCCTGTTCGGACGACCGTACAGGCTGTATGGACGACCGTTAGTAGGTACATCCTGTGCAAGGGCAAAGGAAGAGGCAAGAGCAAAGGAGAATGCCAAGGGGATAGGCAAAAATGGTATAGATGGGGGTGGCCTGTGCAGAGGTTGTTGTGCAGATGGTACGGGCAGCAGGGGGCCTGGTACAGAAGCAGGTGGAAGGTGTACGGGGGCTGACAAAGGGGGTACGGATGCAGGCGGAGCAGCAGTAGCAGGCTGCAGGCAAGGTACAGGGACGGGGGAGGGAGAGGCTGAGCTCGCCATCTCCAAACACACACACACACACACACACACACACACACATTTTTTTTTTAAATAGTGAAACCAGTGACTATAAAATTAACATAAAATCAATGTACATGACATTAGACTCCAAAAGAGAGCCTAATGGAAGTACTCAAAAACAGTGAGAAAACACTTCAAGGCTAGTAGCATCCTAATCCCTCACAGCATAACTATCATATAAAGATTGCTTGAGGGACATTCTGAAAAAAGCATATGCTTGAGGGAACTGTTGTCCCATCCTAAAATGCCATCTCTGTGTCCAAATAGTCCATAGTACCCAAAAACACACACCGTACACACACACACACACACACACACACACACACACACACACCGTACACACACACACACACACACACAGTGCTCTCACCCATGTGCATGCATAAACACATGTATTCACACATATACAGAGGAATGTGCATGTAAGCATGCAAAACTTACAATAGAAACATGGATTTTACTTCTATAATGCCTCAAAGACAATATGAAGTTGTGTTGTGGTTTGAAAATGTGGAGCTTTTCATAGTTGCAGAACTATTTCTCCTTACTTTTTGGAACTCATTTGGATGCCTCTACTTTCTTACAGCTCCTTGGAACTGCAAAGTCTGGGGATGTTATTGGAGAGATAGGAGTGCTTTGCTATAGACCACAGCCCTTTACAGTCCGCACCAAAAAGCTTTCGCAGCTATTGCGAATTGATCGGAATATGTTTTTAAGCATTGTGCAAGCTAACATTATGGACGGACAGATTGTGATTGACAATCTCTACCAGGTTTCTTGCATACATCCCTTTCCCTTCCCTCTTTCTTTCGCTGCAAGGTGGCATGTTACAAATGGTGTTTGGGTCCCATCATTTTTCACTTAATAATGTATTTGCGATTGTATAGGAAAATGTGCTTGTAATCCAGGTGTGAACTATGAATTTGTCTTGTGACAGTTTCTGAAAGACTCAAAGATTGTATCTCTGTTGAGGCTTTCAACAGAGATTGAATCAATGATGACAGAGGCTGGAATGGGCATGACTTTGAGCCTATGCTTTGTGGCATCAAGAGGGAACAGTCAGCTCCTAGAACAACTTTTAAAGAGAGGAAGGGACCCAAATACAAGTGATTATTGTGGGCGTACACCTTTGGTTTGTATTTTCCCTGCATGTTTGACAATCACTAGAATATGTTGTTCATGTTATGGCCGCATTTGTTCATTGTAGCATTAAGATCTGCATCTTTATTATCATAAAATTTCACCATCTTTCGTTTCCATCATATCAGCACCTAAATATTTGACTTTTTGCTTATGCAAATACAATCAGCATATAGCAGCAGCCAATGGATTCCTGGAGTGTGTAGAGCTGCTTCTACTCCATGGAGCTGATGCCAATTCTCAAGGTATGCTATGTTTTCAAATGTCTTATCTAGGGTGCAAATGGAAGTCATGGTTTCGTATTTTAATTATGGCTCATCTTATCACTGGAAGTTTCAACTACCATAGGTGGTTTCCTGAATTGGAATTATATTGAGGATGCAATGCCAACATCATGTTGGTAATGATATGCATTCTTGTCTTTCTTTTCCCATTCTTGTTGCTCTTTGGCCATTGCAGGTTCTTTGGAATTTTCGGGATTCTTTTGTACTGTGCCATCAACAAACTCCCATTTATCTTGTGGAACAAGGATACTGTCAATTCTATGCTTCCATGTTCCATAGTTGATGTTGCGTGTGGATGCCATGATCCTAGGACATGTAGGTATATTTACTTTTGACTAACCAAATTATGGGCTAGTGAGTCTAGTCAAATCTAACTAGACCTCAAACAATTAACCTAAGCTGAAACTCTAGTTACTTTGAGTAACCCTTACTCTAACTTCCATTCGCAGGCTCTTAGTCTCAAACCAAAGGTCCTATGCTAAAATTGCAGCCCAAACTTGGTTAAAGCAAATCCAATGGCGGCCAAATTTGACCCACTCATCTTCAAGCACACTCTACCGTTTCTAGTCACAAACCAAGCATCACTTTACAACATGTTTCAATTGTTTTTCAAGACATTTAGATCATTTCATATCAAAATTCAATGCAACTTCCACTAGTAGATTTTGAAGAGATCTAGTAGCTAGCTAGGAACGGAATGGAAATGTGAAAAGCATAATGAAAAGCAAAATGGAAAGGAAAATGAAAGAACAAGTGCTAGGCAATACTCACATGTAGATAGCTTGATGTTGATTGATATCAAAAGACTCAAGACAAGTACAACACTATATAGTGTGACACTAGACTCTAGAAAGCCATAGTGTATATGGGATAACCCCCAATATGAGACGTGGCATGTCTAGGACTCACTAGACTATAAAACACCCCCTAGACACCTAGTACACTCATTTTTGACTCACTTTGGCTTCATATTCCAACACCCCCCCATGAAGGCAAGGTGAGAGACTATTGGAATGGAACCAAGAACAGAACATGACAATGACGGTCATCAGAACTATGCATGCCGGTCTAGAACTAGTTACTAGACATGGTTCCCACACAATCTCAGAGGCAAGTGAGCATGGCTCAGAGGCTAGTGAGCATAACATAGAAATCTCATCTAGCATGGCTCAGAGGCTCATCATGCATGGATGCATGACCAACTCAGAGGTCTAGGAGACCAATGCACTGACATCCTGAAACTCTCAAGCCAAGCCTGATAAACAAATAGACCTATCAAAGCCAATATATATGGCTCCCACAGTACATTTCCCCTTGGCTTCATAACAGGACATGTTAGGAAGCCACACACCAAAAAAATAGGAAAACCAATACATCTTTTTAGGAGGACTATCCAAGGCAGAGGACCTTAAGACTCAATGAAAACCAAACACTCAATACATATCATTTTAGGGGGACTACCCAGGGTAGAGGACCCCAAAATACATCAAGCGTGTAGTAATAAATAAAAATATCTCTTTGTGAAAGAGATGTCCTCCAAATAGCTAATGCACATGTGTGCACATCCCTACGAGTCGATGACGATGTCAATTAAGCGCTAAGTAGGAATGCCCCAAAATATGTGTCGGTGAAGTCCATGGGTAGCTACATGGAGCAATTACATGATGACTCTCAAAACGCAGGTAAATGCTCTTAATTGATTTTTTTCATCTCAAACTTGGACATGAATATATGAGCTTCAAAGGCTTGCTGCTGGTTCTGCTTACTTGTTACTAGCTTGCTCTTTTGCTGAGGCTGCTGTGGAGCTGCTTGCTAACCTTCCTTCTTTGGTCTTCAAGAGCACTTTTTCTTAGAGAGTCCTTTGTTCTTTGAGTCTCTTACTAGCATGGTGTGGCACTGTCTTGGCTTAGATTTTCTCAGTGATGTTATACCACATGTTTTTCATGCTCTACATGATGCCTTGAGTTATTGGCTCTTGTCCGTTTCTTTGATACTTAATAGAAGCCTTTTTTCACGAGGTGGGGGTTTTGGAGGGAGGGGGGGGGGGGTAAGGGGGGAGGGGATGGGGAACATCGATGGTGTTGTTCTACTTATTTGTGCTGATACTTGTGTTGCACATCAGCTTGCAAGCTACTCTTTGGGCCTCTCCTTTTCACAATGAGCGTAGATGTGTGTTCCTAGCACTAGCACTCATTTTTCTTCTGACATCTTGCTCTGTCTTTGCTGAAAAAATTGCTGCATTGAATTGGAACACTGAGCTGAGCACTTGGCTGAAGCACTGTGTTCCCACACTTAAGGGGAGAGCAGTTCCAGTTTTAGTTCACCTGCCAGGGCCAAGAACATCTCTGTTTTTCAAAGTATCAGGCCCGAGTTGTCCGGATGGCCGGCATCAAGGCCAAAAATTAGCATGAAACTATAGATAGCCACACACAATACTTTGGAGCTCATCAATGCCTGCAAGCTCAGCAGTAGCCACACGCATTAGCCTCAATGTCAGAGCAACATTGGTTCCACACAGATCATCAAAAGCTCAACGGTAAGCCCAGAGAACAAGAGCAAGCAGAAGCCAACAATAATCAAGCAACAAGCAGATACATGAGCAAACACAGAAGCAGCAGAGAAGGCAACACAAATGTCATAAGACTCAAAACACAGGACATGTTCCAACAACAAATCAGTTTAAGGCAGAAGCATCAGAGAAGGCGACACAAATGTCATAAGACTCGAAGCACACAGCAACAACACAGTGCTCCTACAGCCCTAGGTGCAAAACGAAGATAAACTTAGCACCATAAGGGCTAACATTCGCTTCTATCAAGCTCTCACAAGGGAGGGAAACACTCAAACCTTCATAATTTGAGATTTGAAACTCTTTTCTGCAGTAAAAGCACAGGTAGACTTCCTCTACAAGGACTCCTGCAGAAAAGAGATTTGAAGCTCTTTTCTGCAGTAAAATCACAGGTAGATTTCCTCTACAAGGCCTCCTGCAAGGTGCTACTAAGCTGCTGAATCTGGTGGTTCCAAATTGCACAAATGCAAGTGGAATCTCTCACAAGAGTAGCATAGGTGGTCTTCCACTGTGACAAAGCCAGGGGGCACAGCTGAGGCAAGAAGGATAGCACAACACAATAGACTAATTGTACACTGCATTAGTTGTAAAATTTTTTTTTACAAAACCCTATCAAAGTTAGGGATTCCATGTCCTTTTGTGCATTTCTATCACTTTGCAGATGTTAATGCATACATCAGTGGTATTGCACATTAAGCTGAAAATTCCAGATGTTTTGCTAGGACAAATTGCAACAGTTGAAACATGCTAAGATACACGGGACACGTTTGTATTCCTTTATGAAGCAAAGACATTGAGAAATCAGATCAATCAGAGCTACAAACAATAACTGGTTGTGGTCATTCGAAATGGATTGGGAGAGTTTGATGAAAATCTATTTTCGTGCAAAGTATTGCACTTTAGAAAGATAAGCTCTATTGGAAGATCTGCAAACACTATTTCTTAGTGAAGGACCAAGAAAGGAAATCGATACAAGAAAGAAAAGATTCAATGAATGAACAAGCATATTTGCATCAAGAAGATGCAAATGGCAACACCACCACCAACACCAACAATTGGCCGACAGGCCACGTGGTGACAACAACGATCAACATTACAAAGGCAATTACCAAGTAAGAGGTAATTCATCCAATAGAGAATCTAGTCATGGAAGAGAAAACAATTGGAATCAAACACCTATTCAGTACAAGTATTGCCATATCTTTGGCTACCATAAAGCAGTAATAATAGCAAAGCAATCAATGCATTGACAACAGAGGACATGAGATCGGTCACAATCATAAACATTATATTAAAGTCGATTTCATGGAAGAAGGAAAAGCATCTCAAAATGAGAAAATTGTGGGGAAATACTCGAACGGAGAATGGACAAGACAAGGCACTGAATGTCAAGATCCGTGGTATGTGGATTATAGTGCACCATCTCACATGATAGATCACAGAGAACAGTTAACAGAGAGGAAACCATTGGAAGGATCCAAGTATGTGATCTTTAGAGCTGACAATATTGCAAGTTTCATTCAAGGAAAATGATAAATCCTTATGAACAATCATCCATGAAAGAAATGGTGCTTCAATAATGTCCTATATTTTCCGAAACTTTAACTTTGGTCATGCAAATTACAAATAAACTGTAGGGTTATATATGTCAGAAACAAATGCTCAATAAAGGACAAATCCTAAGGATATAAATTGGTAAACGAAGGAATATTATTCAAGCTGATCGTTCACTAGCGAACATGCATATAATGTTAGCAAACTGCATATCAGTGCAAAGTTATGGCACAAGGGTACGATCATGTAAGATTAGGAGTTTGACACGACTGAAGAATAACAACATTGTCAGTCTACCCTCCTGAGAAAAGTATGTGAAGCATTTTGGTTTGGAAGATTGGCAAGAGCTAGTTACAGCAATAGCACCACAAGATCTAGAGGTATACTTGTATGAAGGTCTGGACAGATGAGAAGCATTAACGATTCACTTTATTTGCATGATTTCATAGATGACTCCACTAGATTTTGTTGGGTCTGAATCACAATATAAGTAATAAAGTCTGAAAGAATTTAGAAATTCAATGCCATGGTTGAAAACTGAATTGACAGAAGAACCAAAATGCTAAAATTTGAACAAATCCAATGAATATCTGTCAACTTCCTCCCTTGATTATTGGGAAGACAATGGGATCAAAAGACAGCTCACAAGTTCATATTTTTGTCAGCTGAATTGCTATAGCAGAGAGAGAATATAATTGCTTGCCGAAAGTACAAATTAATGCTGAATGAAAGCACTTACAACATAATATTGGACAGAAGTGATGAACACCATCAATAATTTGCTGAACAGTAGCAACAGAGTCTGTAAAAGGTACGACGTCCTAGGAGGCATTCACATGGAACAAACCAAATATCTCAGGATATATGGAAGCCTAGAACATGCTGATATATCATGGCAATCACAAAAGAAAGCTTGATATCAAATCAACAGAATGCTTATGGCAGGGTATAGCGAACAAAGTAACATGTATAGGTTGTATAGTCCAACCACTCAAAGATTCATTATTTCCTGAGATATCATAGCTGATGAAGATTAAAAAGAAAAGAGTCAAATAGTAAGCCAAAAACCTATTGTGGTAAAAAATCCAATCTACTTTGAAGACGCATTACAAAAACCAGATTGGAAAGCTTCAATGGATGAGGAAATAGATGCATTGTATAAAGAAGATACATGGAAATTGTGTGATCTACAAGCCCATAAGAAATGCATAGCAAACAAATGAGCATACAAAGTTGACTATAGTTCCAATGGAAGCATTGAAAGATACAAAGCTAGATTTGTAAGAAAAGATTTCGCACATCAACATGGGAAAGACTATGAGGTAATCTATGCAATAGTTGCTAAGATGGACATCATTATATCTTAAGTCTCACTGGCAGTCAATATTAATTAGAACATGTGTCGACTAGATTTGGAAAATACATTTTTGAATGGATACCTACATGAAGAGATATGTATGTATGAACAAGGCTACCGGCCAAAGGATATGCCACTAAAATTAAAGCAAGCACCCACGAGCTGGTATCGCAGAATCGATAAGTACTTTGCCACTCTTGAATACACAAAGTCCAATGTAAATGAGATACATTACCACAAAGTTCAAGGGGAGGACATTATCATTGCACCTTTGTACATCGATGGCATGATAATGACAAGAAGCAATGAAGATTTAATTAGCAATCTCAGTAGTCATCCATTCGATGTAAAAGATGTGGGTTTAATGCATTACTATTTAGGCATTTAATTATGGAGAGATTTAAGTCCTTTATGAGTCAAGACAGGTACGTTCATAGTTTACTGAAAAAGCTCCACATGTAGGCTTGCAAGATTGCAATAATCTTGAGGGAACATAATGTGAAATTTACAAAGGAAGAGAACAATCCAATAGTAAAGGAAAGGTACATTTGGCAGATCATTGGTTTACTCGTATACCTGACAACCACCGGGCGAGTTCATAATAAATGTGTCGATCTTCAACATCCTGTTGCTAGTTCCTCTCATGTGTTAGTGCTAGCACTCACTCCACAGGCTACTGGGGGATCCGGATCCATGGCCCAGGGGTCTAGTATGTCTGCTTTGCCACAGTCCCCCTACGTCCAACTGATGTGTGCGCTGCCCGAGCATATTACCCTCCTGATCATGTACCTCTGGGTACCAGACTAAGGGCTGCCACTCTAGCTCTTCTCTTCACTGAGGTCTGGCCCATATGAGGCCCCTAAGAGGTGCTGGCACAATCTCGTCAAGCTCCTCAGGAGTGGTGATCCCTTCCCTGTGAGAGGGGCCTCTGTCAAGATCCATCGGTGAGACTGCTAGCCCAGTCCCCCTATATGAGGCGTGTTCCTTAGAAGCCCCTGCCCCAACAAGAGCTTTTGAGTCTTAGAGGCTGGGACGAGGTCCCTAACCACTTAAAAGCACTCTGCATAGCATGCAGCTTGTGATCCCTACTTCTTTCTTCAGATAATTAACTGTTTATTGAAGTCATGCCTCCACAAATTTTCAGAAAATTATAGCTACTTCCATGTGACTATTGAATTTTTCCTAACAAATAAAGTACATTTATGAGCATTGGATGTCTGCCACTTCTCGTTCTGTAGATACTTTGCATTCTTCTACAGTCTAGCAGGCACTTCTAACTTTATCTGATCTGTACAATATGCCTGAGCGATGCAAGAAATAATGCATGCGATGAAGTTTGAATTTGGATATAATATGATGGAGATCGTATCCTTTTCTACAACATAGAGCGCTGATAAATGAATTAAATGCATGATATTTTTGCAGATGATGATGGAATTGTCCCCCTTTGGGCAGCAATACTAGGGCGTCATGAATCAGTAGCTGAATACTTATGGAACCATGGAGCATGCTTAACAACAGGAATGGAGGGAGAGTTTTTGTGTGCATCAGCCGAGAATGGAAGCCTTGAGATCATACAAGAGCTATTGAAATTTGGAGCTGACATCAATGCAGAGAATTCAGATGGTTCCTCAGCAATTCATACTGCAGTGGTGGCGGGTAATCTTGAAATTGCAAGATTTCTGATTAATCATGGAGCTGACCTTAATAAAGCGGATGGCAGGGGTTTCAAACCGGCTGAGTTAGCAAAACAGCAAGAGCAGGAAGATCTGATCAAGCTCTTCCAGAATGTTAGCTCGCTCAATGAAGATAAAGGACAGAAATTTATTAACACAGGACCAGAGAAAGGAGATAAAAGAGGACCTGTCATAGGGAATTCATCCCTGCATGGCCACAATGCTAGTTATACAGAAAAAAATAGCCCCTTGGTTTCAAAGGGAAAAAGGCATGCACAAAGGGAAGTGCTTAGCGGAGGAAGAACTGTGAACTTTGACAATTCCCTTATCCAAATGGTCTCTACATGCTCACGAAGTTTGGATAGGAATCTTCCTGCCAGAAGAGATGGCTCCATCCGAGTGGTGATTCATCGCTACCATCCCATGGGCCAGCGCAGTCTTAAACAATTAGGAAAGCTGATTAGTTTGCCAGGTTCCTTGGAGGAAATGCTTCAGTTTGCTAGTAAGTAAATCTGAATAGAATATGGTGTTTTCTAATTTGAAATGATTTTGGCAGTATGGCTAGTCTCACTCTCTGAATGTCCTTCTGGTTTGTATTTGAGAACACAGGTACAGCGTTCAGATATTATCCAGTGAAGGTGTTAACTGAAGAGCTGGCAGAAATTAATGATATTGGTGTTTTGAGAGACCATGATCATTTGTATCTTGTTGACAAGGAAGAATTGGATAGGCTTTTCGGGTTATGTCAAGAAAATGAATCTTCAAAATGAATTATTGAAACCTATTGAAGGGGAAATTATAGTCTTCCGTTAAGGAAAAATTGCTGTTGTAAGATATCAGCCTTCTCTAAATGTTGTGCAAATATAAAGATGTGGTTCAAAGAGTAAGCTGCTGTAGACTCTGTTTTGTTTTTCAAATATTTGTCTACCCTTTCAGGTTGCTTGAGGGTCCCGTTTGTTCTCAGGATTCATTTCTTTCATGCTTTTAGGCCATGTCAGTTTTACATCACAAATTGCATAATATCTAACATTTGGATTCCTTTTCAAAATCTTCCATATTTTTGATGTCAAATCAAAATATATTCCAGGGGTAATGTTTCTTCTTGCAAGTATAGTGTGCATTTATTTCTTTGCGAGTCAAGGCTTGCACACATGGAGTGTTACTTTTCTATCAGTCTGTCTATCGACATCATTGTTATCGTCGTCATCACTATGGTCTTGGCCATGGTCATGCCGTTGATATTTTACGTGGTCACTTTTGTATGTGCCACGTGTTAGGAGCCTCATTCTGAGGGAGTCCCATCCCTCAGTCACATAGCCTCTCCTTGGGAACCTCATCCCCTAAAATGGATCCGGGGTATTGAGGTCTCCACTCCTCAAGGCATTATTTTCCTTCAATATTAGGCTACCCACTTGTATGTGGGATTAAGCCCTTGTGGACATTGCCACATGTCCTTTCGAGGGTGAGGGTCACTTTTAGCCTCCCTCCTTTTTTGCACTTCATCTTCATGATTGCACATATTTCAACAGCTGGCCTCAGTCATGAGTTGGGTTCTGACTTGCCATTGACTTCATCCTCACGTGTTCCCTTTATGCAGGGCTCCAATTTTGTCATTGGCTTCATTCCATGTCTCATGTCATGCATGTGCTCTATTTTTTTCGTGCTCTATTTTTTTCGAGGTGTGTGACTTCTTTGTTTGTCATCTTACTGTGGTCAATATGTTGCACATAGTCTGTTCAGCTGCACGTGTTGTTCTATCAGTTTCTCTGCTTGTCTGCTTTGCTGCAAGCTGCAGTCCGCCCTCTTCCCGCACGTCAATCTCGGTCTGCACTGATTGGCTACCTTGTCTAGCCTCTGGTCCGCAGTCACATGTTCTGCCTTGTCTGTGCTAGCTGCATGTTGTTTGTTCTTCAATCTATCCACGTCTTTTTTGCAATCTGCGTTGCATGCCTTGCTCGAGAAAATGATGTTTCATTTGCCTTCAGCATGCATGCTTAAAATGAAACATATATCTCAACAACTAAAAACTAGACAACGATTTCTCAAGTGCGGTTGGATACATAGGTAATCTTATCTATGCAATACCATGGTGTGCTTGAAATACATCGGAAGGAGTCTTGCAGTATGAGTGTCCAGTATGGACACAATTTCCCAATATTAGTGAACTTCTTTTGGGGGAAATGATATTGTTGCGTCTGTTTTGGGAAGGGTTCTTTACATCCCCCCCCACAACAAACTAAAAGATCTTCATCGAGAGTGTGTATACTTTGGCATAGAAGAAAAGAATTTGAGGGTCTGGACTTGGCTTTGCCGAATGGATGGAATTTCCTTGTTGAGGTTCGTTTTAGAAGTTTCCCGAATGCATGCTACTATTGCTGGACATTTTGCGAGAGATTGCCATGCAAAGAACAGTGTTGGGAAGGAGTCGAATAAGGTGGATGATGCCATGCAGGTGGTTCAGGGAGAATCCGTTGATAAAGGGCCTTATGTCATGGAAGGGAACTACGTGAGAAATAGCTATTTCTGTTATGCTGTGCAAATGCACCATGGGAAATAGGAGGGAAATAGGGTGGGACCATGGGAAATAGCATTACATGCTCTAAACCTCAAGGTGCTATTTCCCACACTCTTGAGAACCATAGATGTGACATTTCCTTATAGCTCTTTCTCCTTTCCCCTCCATTTCCCTTGGGATCATTATGTCATGCATCAAGGGAAAACATCCAAACTAGGCTCCTCCTAGGAAAAACATCCAAAATAGCCATCCTTATTTCCCTCCTTTTTGCCCTCCATGACATAAGCCCCTTACTCAGGCTCCTAATGTCGCAGCCATGGAAGAGGCGAATAAGGAAAATAAGGATGCAAGTGAAAAGATCAATGAGGATCCTTGGCCTTCACAACAACAATGAACATCAGCTGCAGATGAAGGGGGCTTGAGTTCTATCCAAGCTATGGTGGAAAGAGAACAACGGCCAAATTTGATGACAGAACAGTGCAAAGACAGTCGTCGAGAGCAGCGACGAGAGAAGCGCAGATCAAATGATGACATGGCATGCATGCAGAAAAGTTCATATAGATGAAAAAGGGAGTCACTCAGTGAGATCAGAGCAAAAGCACGAAAAGGAGAAGCATTTATTAACATATTTGCACCAGTTGCAGAAGATATGGATCAGGAGCTCGTGGATTCTGACGAGTGATAGAAGTGGGGGTATCTGGCAGTTAACAATGATGTCATGGAACATGAGAGGTGTCTGCGCCAAGTGGAAGCAAATGGTGGTAAAAGTATAATTAGAAGATGTAAATCGGACTTAAATTGCTTTGCAGGAACTAAAGACCGGGCAATGAGAATTTGGTTGGTTTAAAGATAGATGGCTATCAATTGATTTCTACCTACAGTCTGGTAAAGGTGGAACTGGAGTTCTGGTTAAGCATAAACTCAGTATTTGTGATGCCTGGTGTGATGAGTTAGGAGAATTTCTCCTACTTAACATGAAATTCCAAACAGGATAGTTCTCTATTGTCTCTGTTTATGCCCCGAATACTTCTGTTCAGTGAGCTGCATTATGGGGTAGACTCAAAGAGAAGTTAGAAGGCAAGCATGCACTCTGTTTAGGTGACTGGAATAGCATTGAAGACGTGATCGGCCATGAGCTCATCACTTGGAATAACTTGTTGACCGTTTCTATGGTCGACTCGGTTTCCTTTCAGTCGATAGTGATCAAGTTCGAGCTAGCAAAGATTAATGAGGCCTCTAAAGGTCCGATCCCATTTACGTTCGATGTTTCCTTTCTTACTCAGAAAGATTTTGATGAGGTTACTTCTAAGAACTGGAATAACGTCGAGACAAAATTCTATTAGTAGATGGAACGCACGCATTAATGAAGTGACGAAGGTACGGCGAATGATGAGAAGCTTGCTACTGAAGCTAGATTGAGCTTGATTGAGGCATTGCAAGGGTGCCCGGCTGATGCTACTCTACCGTCTCTTCAGAAGACAATTGAATCATTCTTAAGAGCTCTGGAGCATCGTAAACGCGCTACGACCAAAGTTCAGCTGGCCTCAAATGGCTTGATGAAGGAGACCTGCCCTCGACCTTTTCTTATCTGCAGTTAGAGAGAAACAAGGTGAAGTAACTTCAGTGGACCTGCCAGAGATGGTGCGCACGAATTGGAAGCTAGGCGAGAGAAGAAGAGGGAGAAACGGGGAGAAAAAGAAGAGGTGCAAATAGCAAGAAATAGAGACTCGAGAGAGGACGAGTTGAATTTTTAAAAAAGCCCTGCAAACTAATTTCTCTTCTCCAAGCAGGGCCATCTTTACTTAGACTTACGTGACAGGCCAAAAATTCTGGAAGAATATGGTAGATGAAAGAGGCAATCATGTTTTATGGTGACTGTAATATTGCTAATGTATTTGCTGACCAATTAGTATTATGGGGTCCCAACTAGCTATTTCGATTGACTACAATGCGAGACTTGAGACTTTCTTCTCTAATCTTCATAGATCGGTTCTCCCACACGAAACAATTCAACTTTAGAGATCTTTTCCAAAAGAAGAATTGAAATACACAGAGTTTATCATGGCCAAATGTAAAGCTCCTGGTATAGATGGTTTTCCAATATAATTATTTCACCTTTCTGGGAAGTATGTGGTGGAGTTTGGATAACAGTTTGCAGTTGGTTTGAGTCTGTAGCAATTAGTTTTGTATTCGGACCTTTGACTTCAAGCTTGAGGGTTGATTGAGGCAAACCCTTGAGAGGGGGTATGTTGGGATATTTGTAATCAAGGGCTTAAGGGCAGACTCACTTTGACTTGCAGTGGCAAACTCGCTTTCCACTGGTTGTTGGCAAAACAATCTAATATTTCAATAAAGTTGGTCCCTTTCAGGGAGTGTAATTGGAGATTTCAGTTTTCACACCAAATTCGGGATTTTGTTTTTGGGAAATTCTTGTCAATATTTTTGGCCTGCCCTTGATGGGTAGGGTATACTAACATTTTGCAAAAGGAAATTAGGAATTAATTTATTTTCATTTGATTTTTTATAATTGGGCTAAGTTGCACTTGCTAGTTATATCCCTTCATTTCCTCCATCTTGCTATCTCTCTCTCTCTCTCTCTCTCTCTCTCTCTCGCTCTCTCTCGCTCTCTCTCTCTCTCTCTCTATCTCTCTCTGCTTTCAATTCGTCCCCTTTTCTGTGCACCATCTCGGGCAGGCCGCATGAATGAGTTCTTGCAGCCAATAATCCCGACATTTGGCCTTTGGCAATCAATTATTAAGCCAGCAGTTTGCTGATGACATGCCCTTACACCTAAAAATACAACACAGGACATTGAAAGCAGTATGAAATGCATGGATACCATCTGCAAGGCCTTTGGACCTAGGATTAACCACACAAAGACTACTCTAAATGAGGGTGAATAAGAAATTGTTAAGGGCCTTGGATGCCACCAAATCGGGAAGGGAACTGTTTTTAGGCTACTTGAAATCCCTATGAGATTTGATATCTCTATGAAGCAAAGGTGGGACTAGTTTATGGACAGATACAAGAAGAAGATAGATAAATGGAGGGGTTCTTAACCATTGCATTTACTTAATATAAATTTTTTGTCTATCCTATTGGGCTCCCTCTAAAACAAGGCTTGACAAATTCATTAGGATTGCAGGTCCTAAGCGAGCACTAGAATTTCCAAGGTTAGATGGTCCTTTTGCATCAAACCTAAGGAAGAAGGGGGGTTAGAGGTGGTTGATATAGCCCTTGCTACTAGAAAATTATCCTGCAACCTGGATAATCAAGGCCATAATGACCCAGATTGTGATTGGGCACAACTCTCCTAAGTAATATGAAGCTCGTCAGACCTTTCAGGGCACCTACATGGAAGGATTGTCCGCTCTATGTAATCCTGAACTTTGCAAGACTAAGGGGAGCCCCCTTCGGTAGTCCATATGGAAGGCCTTTGAAGAAATAAAGGACCATATTCTTTTCTTTAGAAAGGGGGATTTCATGGCCATTGATTCTATTTGGGTGTCAACTATTTTTGGAAGTGCTCACCTCGGTGATGATGATGAATTCTTTCTGGCCAGCACTGTGTTTAAGAAAGGGCTTCAAAATTGGGGACAATTATGGAATAGGGATCAAATCAGATGGAAAACTTGGCCAAAAATTAGAAGGGAGTTTGCTTTAAATAATTAAATCCAGGCTCTAGTGCTAAGCAGGATGGGGCTTTGGCAAGGTGACACTTAGTGGAAGGGAGGAACTTTTATGATCCTTTTTTAGGGAATTCAATTGGGTGGGACAGCCTTTCTCCCAATGCCCACTCCTCCTGTTCTTCTGATATTGAGGATGTTTTCAGAACCCTCAATGTTAGGGTGGGACCTCCAAGACAGCGGGGATCAATGGAAGGAAAGATTCAGGAAACTATGGAATAAAAAGATATATGAGAAGATGTCCTATTTAACTTGGCTCACTCTACACACAGTAGTGTGGACTAATTCAAGAGGCTTTAACATAGGGAGAGGGGATGGAAGATGCAAGAGATGTCATGGATCAATTGAAGACATTTTCCATCCCTTCATTGCATGTCCTCATGCAAGAAAAGTCTGAAAATTCATTCCGATGGCAACCGGGGAACCAATAAATTGGAAAGCTATTCTACTAGGAGATGCCTTCACGACTAAATAGGAGAAATGGATGCAAATCAGAGCACATTCACTGCAGTTCATCTAGAAAATACTATCAATTCAATGATGTTGCTATGAATACTGATGCTATCTTCATGTCTTGGTGGTACAAGAAAAAAGAAGACTTAATGGACCGATTGATGCTTACAACAAGGAACACACCATGCTCAGTCTAGCAGGACCTAGCTGAACACATTAGCAGGTGCAACCTGGATGCCACCCATGCCAAGCCACCCAAAGTATTACCACAAAGATGCTTCTGTTGTTGTTGCTTAGGGTTTTGCTGTTGCTGCTGATCACTCTGCTCCCAAGGCTCATCAAGATGGGGGCCCTCTTCTTCTCACCAAAAACATCAAGATGCTAACTTGTCACCCCCCTCTGGGCGGCGGGATGTTATTGAAGCATAGGTTTTCTTGGTGGTTCCCTTTTTGCTTGTCAAACTGATCAAAGTACTCTCAACATTTTGTCAACAACAGACCTTATTCCCCTTTTTCCTCCTATGAAGTGGAGGCTTAGGATGCATAAAGTTCTTATGATGATAATACAAATCTTTCTTTTTCTCCTTTAAAAAAAAATAAATTAGGACCACTAATGCCACAAGCACAATTAATGCATATCCAGTTTTGCGTAATTATAACCCATGGTTGTTGGCATCCCAATTTGAGCAACCATTTAAAAGACAAATTATCGCATTTGTTCTTCATGGCATCGAGGCCGAGTCCACCATCATGCTTAGGCATAATGATATCATAATGATCATATCCCATGGAATAGATTGCCACTGATCATTCCATACAAATCCCGAATAGCATCGTCTATCTTCCCAAGAGCTACCTTAGAAAAAGCAAATATTGATAAAACATAGACATCATATGAAGAAACTATATGCCTTGCAGCCGTCATTAATCTGCCTACAAAGGATAGTTTCTTACCCTTCCATCTTTCAAACTTACCTACATGCCTTTGAACACACCATTTGAATTTTTTCCTTAGCAAGAGGCCCATACCTACCAAGCAACCTAGGTACCTCAAAACTCCCCGTGCTCCATACATATTACAATTTAAAATCAAAGCTAGTTGACCAACCAAGAAAATCGTTCCATGCAAGCAAAATTGATATAGTTTTGCTCTTATTAATTTTAGAGCCAGAGATAGTTACAAAATCTTCAAAAATACCAAGGAAATCATTTATATTTTCTTCTTCCCACTAACAAACTTGACATGTTGTCATCAGCGAGAAACTGAGCACAGAAGTAAGAGACATCTGGGTATGAAAGTTATAATTCCCAAATTTTGGGCATAGTCTAGCTGGCATAAAAGAGACTCTGTAATAATTGCAAATGACAATGGTGCCAAAGGGTGACCTTGATGGATAGATCATTGTAGAGGAAATTTTTGATAATAGTATCAATTCAATGGGATCATAGCAACATTGGAAAACAACATCCTATTCATAAGGTAGAAACCTTCATCAAATCCTACCTTCGCATGGTGCTGAGGATAAAGTATTCTATCATAAGCCTTTTCAAGGTCCAAATTAAGAAGCATAAACCTTTCTTTCTATCTGACAACATAAGCAACATAATGAGTAGTACATCATGAATGTTCCTACCTTGGATGAAATCATACTATCAAGTATGAATAAGCCTAGAAAAAAGATACTTGACCCGATTTACCATAGCTTTAGCCACGATTTTGTAGACAAGTTCAACATCATCAAGGGCCTCTAATGACTTGGTTAGAATTGGTTCTGATTCTTAGAAATTAGCTTAATCACTCCTGTATTCTGATTGGCTAGAAGTTTACCACCAATGCAGTGATATCTAAGCTGCACTTTCCAATTGTGGTGGTAAAACTTGATCGGCAATCCGTCTAGACTTGGTACCTTATCCTTAGCCATAGACTTTACTGTGAATTCAAAATATGATTTTGAGAATGGCCAATGAAGTTGCATACCATGTGACTCTTTCATTGATCTCTACATGGTTCAAAAAGCATCAAGTCGAGCCTTGTAGTTCAGAGCAGAAGATGGATTAATTCCAAAAACTCTAGAAAGGTGTGTGCAACAAATACTTTAGTATCTTACTATTAGTGTAGGCATGATTGCCTTCAACATCATGAACCAATTGAACACATTCTTTCAAATTTTCACGACCTACCTTGAAGAAAAAGATGAGGAGCAATCACCAGGTTTTTGAGCCATCTGTGTCTTGACTAGACCTTACAATAAGCTTAGTGTGTTCCAGGCTTCAGTGAAATAGCTTAGTTTCTTGCAACATATGGTGCGACATATGGTAAAGCATAGGGTCTCCAGGTTTATTTGACAGTGTAGAGATTAAGCATACTCTAGCCCATAAAGCTGATTTCTCATCATCTCGATCTTTCTTTGCATTGCATCTGCCATCATATATATCTAACTCGTCACTGCTTCAATACAAACATCCCATCACTTGATCAGATTCAAATTACGCTTGCGAGCTATAAGATAGATAGTTTGAATTGTCTTGTCAAATCACTTTTGGCTCAAAACAGAGAAATTCATATTTAAAGGGATAGGTCCTTTCGTTGCCTCAAGCGTAACAACCAAGTCAAATCTCACTAGATTAGCTCTTCTGTAGCCACCCCCCCCTTGAAGCTTCCATCACCATAGCCAGCCTTGGCCTCCCCGCTCTTCCCGCTTTACCCTCTTCCTCCCCTCCCAACTCACATCATGCAGATCTTCGTCAAAACCCTCACCAATAAAACCGTCACACCTTTGCAAACTTCAGCAATGTCAAACAACCAATCGATGGCTCTTAGGACCTGCTTAATTCCCAAAAAAAACCAATTCAGTTCCAAAATCAAAACTTTGCAAAAATAAAAACCATGGTGAGAAATAAAAAACGATTGTTCATGAGCTGTCACTACTTGAAATTTTGTTTAGTTGAGACAATAGACATGAAAACACTACTTGGGAGTCTTAGAGCCTATTCCCACATTACCAGTTAGGGAGCACTAGTTAAGGCTCTTAACAGAGTGTCCATATTAGTGTGCATTCCCATTAGAATTTTTAGAATGTAGTTAAGTTAAATCTCCTTATTGCCCGTTAAAAATGTTTGTAAATTTAACCCCTTCAAAATAGAAACTTTAAGGACTTTTAAGAAGAGAAAGAAGTTGGAATGCGAAAATTTAATGGTTAACTTAAGGGTGAGTAGTGGGGATGATAAAGTAAGATTATTGTTAAGAAATTTTCATGGTTAAGATCAACTCAAAACTATACAACATGGGTACTCATTTGAAAGATCTTGAAAAGAAGAATCCATTTTGACCTTAACTTTAAAGGATTGACTTTGGATCCAATGAGATAAACCATTTTGTATAAAAAATACCCCAAAAGTTTTATTTAATACCACTTCTTTATATATATATATATATATATATATATATAACACACCAATTATATTAAAAGGGGTAGGTTAATCCCGAAAGAAAAGGAAACCCTAAATATTAAAAAAGGCCAAAAGAAGGTGTTAATTGCCCAAGGCTAGTGCAAATATGTTAATACAAACTATTTAGGAAGTTGAGATATATCCAACAAGTAAGACCCAACCATATCATCCAAGGACAACATAACCGTTCCCATAGCATGAAGGGTGACAATCACATCAGCAACCAATACCAAAACCAACCCGCCCACCACCTTCTCCCACCCAAATATTAGGTGATTTCTCTACATCCGCATAGCCCAAAGTACCAGAGCTCTTATGCAAGGCCAGTAAGCCACTAAGGATGAAGATATACCCTTAGAATCGCCCAATAATGTGACTCTCCATTTACTCAAGAGGTTAAACTGGGCCATTAACATGACTTGTTTGACTGCCTTCTGAACCTTGCTCCACGTCCCAAACCACAACCAGAATAAATGCTTGACGCTCTCTAGAGCTAACTTACACAAAGGACATGATGGATCAACATTAATCTCCTCCCTCTCACAAGTAGGGACAGCTGAAAAACCTCCCATAACAAAAGGCGCGCTTTGCCAAACTTGCAGCTGTGCCACACTTCTTTGACTTTATCTTCCCACCATTTCTCTCTATGCCTCAGACCCCATTTGAGATTCAAACATGGCACCAAAGAAGTTGCAGCATTAAGCACTTGTACGTCACCTTTGCAAAGAGACTCCTCAAGCACGTCGGTTGAACACCCACTGATTCACCTTCCAATTGTTAGAATAGATCGTGTTGGTTGCCCAATCATCTAGGACCTGTTCTAGACAGTTAGCAACAAACCACAGCTCCGACTATCTAAGGACAAACTGTGCTTTCAGAGCCTCCTTCGTTTTCCATTCCATTGTTCTTTCATCCCAAAGGTCACACCAGAACCTAATCCCTTTTTGATGCAGGTGTCTAGCATACACAAGGTTGAGTTCAACCCCCACCAAAGGCCTATCTCTGAGTTGCAAAGCCCGACTCCACCAAATCCACTCGCCTAGACTTGCATCTCCACGTTGTCCGCTCCTACCTCTCCAGTGTAGATGGTGACCTACTTATTTGCAAGCCCTCATCCAACAAGTAAGACCCAACCATATCATCCAAGGACAACATAACCGTTCCCATAGCATGAAGGGTGACAGCCACATCAGCAACCAATACCAAAACCAACCCACCCACCACCTTCTCCCACCCAAATATTAGGTGATTTCTCTACATCCGCATAGCCCAAAGTACCAGAGCTCTTATGCAAGGCCAGTAAGCCACTAAGGATGAAGATATACCCTTAGAATCCCCCAATAATGTGACTCTCCATTTACTCAAGAGGTTAAACTGGGCCATTAACACGACTTGTCTGACTGCCTTCTGAACCTTGCTCCATGTCCCAAACCACAACCAGAATAAATGCTTGATGCTCTCTAGAGCTAACTTACACAAAGGACATGACGGATCAACATTAATCTCCTCCCTCTCACAAGTAGGGACAGCTGAAAAACCTCCCATAACAAAAGGCGCGCTTTGCCAAACTTGCAGTTGTGCCACACTTCTTTGACTTTATCTTCCCACCATTTCTCTCTATGCCTCAGACCCCATTTGAGATTCAAACATGGCACCAAAGAAGTTGCCGCATTAAGCACTTGTATGTCACCTTTGCAAAGAGACTCCTCAAGCACGTCGGTTGAACACCCACTGATTCACCTTCCAATTGTTAGAATAGATCGTGTTGGTTGCCCAATCATCTAGGACCTGTTCTAGACAGTTAGCAACAAACCACAGCTCCGACTATCTAAGGACAAACTGTGCTTTCAGAGCCTCCTTCGTTTTCCATTCCATTGTTCTTTCATCCCAAAGGTCACACCAGAACCTAATCCCTTTTTGATGCAGGTGTCTAGCATACACAAGGCTGAGTTCAACCCCCACCAAAGGCCTATCTCTGAGTTGCAAAGCCCGACTCCACCAAATCCACTCACCTAGACTTGCATCTCCATGTAGTCCGCTCCTACCTCTCTAGTGTAGATGGTGACCTACTTATTTGCAAGCCCTCACTAGACCCTCAATTAGGTCCCAACCTTTAATATTCAAAGGAAACTTTGAGAAAAGTAAAGCTTTTGATACCAGGGCACATTCAGCTAGCTCCCTACGTTTTTACCCTTAGCAAACTCCACAAACCATTTTATAATCTGAATCTAGGGCACATTTAATTCAAACAGAGAAGGCATCCACTTACAAATCAACGACTTGTTTTTTATCTCAACATCCACCAACCCCAAACCCCCCTTACTCTTCGGAGTCTTGATGACCTCCCAAGCAATGTAGTGCACACATATTTCCCCATTCTCTTGAGCCCATAAAAACGCTCTAAAGAGCTTCTCTATTTCATGCCTATGGATTTTTTTGAAATGCCACATTGACGCCAAGTAAACAGTGGAAGCAGAGATAATATGCTACAAAACCAACAAGTACGCATTCCACCCCAAAGTGAGACCATTCCAACATAGCAATTTCTATTTGAGCTTATTTTTGACCTAGTCAAATGTTTGATGTAGTGAAAGACCTAGTCCAATAGGTGCACCCAATTACTTGATCGTCTCCCCTGTTTTCACCCATTGAACCCCTAGGTCCATCATCCACTTGGGTAAATCACTCTGAGCCAATCTAAAGACAAAATTTCTTGCCAAACTACATATCGATCCCGAGGCATGGCAAAAATTTCAAATCACCTTAAATAAATTAGAGACATTGTCCTGATCCTTTACTGAGACAGAAAGCATATCGTCAGAGCGAACAAATATACTACCCATTGGGCACCATTAGGCAATTTAAGGCTCTTAATCCTCCCATTCTGGGAAAAATTGCCTCATGGACCTTTTTAGCTTGTATCTTCCAAAACAACAATCCTGTTAACACAAAGGATGGCAACGGCATTGCCAAAAAGCATCAGCACTTTCTTGATTAATCCCTCTCCAAATACCAACATAATTAGAACACCTGCAATATAATTCCATCTAATCCTTTTATAAGCCTTATCCAAGTCTATGCCAAAAAACAAGCATCTTTGACCCACCATACCAACATAATCCAAAGCAGTAGAGGCATTCAAAATATTTTCAAAAATATCTCTAGATTTGATAAAGCCTGTTTGCTCTCTATCCATAATAGAGCAACATAACTCTCTTATTCTTAGAGCCAGGTATTTGGCTCTTATTTTATAGGACATATTAAGCATGATTATAGGGTGCCAATCCCCAACTGCAAGCCTAGGCTGTCTCTTGGGGAATAGTTTAACCAGGGATACTTTAGAAAGGGTACCACTATCAATCGCATGGTTAGCCATTCTGCTAGATCAACCTTGATCAGCAGTCCCCAAAAATGGATAAAAAACTTGGAGCTATAAACCCATCTGAACTGGAGCTTTCTCCTTCTCCATGCTTGATAAGGCATTCCAAAACTCTTCTTTGGTGAACAGCTGTGCCAATAGGCTTCTCTGCCCCTCTGATAACCTATTATCTATGTTAGTCCATCAAAACGTCCAAGCTCTTAGACCAACTCCATTTTTGTCACCTTATTTGCCTACAATGCTACTTAGTTCATCCAAGAACACTTTAGCTATTTACCAAAACTCCATCACCAGCTTATCACTTTTATCCTAGATCCTATCAATATGCTCTCTCACATACTTTCTTTTAATGCATTGAAAGAACATCTTTGAGGGGAAATCTCCTATCTGTAACCAAGTCAACCTACTTTTGATACGAGCTTCCTGAGCTGCTTTCAATTCTCGAATAAACGAGACAGCCTCAATTTTTGCTAAGCAAGTAGAAATTATACTATCATGTGGGGCTTTCCTCCATAGCCAACCATGATGGTTTATGATTCTCACCAATATTACCTTCTTCCTTACACCTCCTTTTCTCCTCTTCCCACCAAGCTCTTGCCTTCAAAAAAATTTCCCTAATAGCACCATCCCAACTTAACCCAAGATCTGCAACTCATGCTGAAGCCTCCTTCCAAGTCTTGCATATCATTTGACAGAATCCTTTGTTCTTTAGCAACCGATTGTCAAACTTAAAAGGTACATCCATATATCTCCCACAAGTGGACATAATGGGAAAAAACCATTAAGCTAGTACATGATTTGACAAACATGATGCTACTGTTGAGATATCGAGCTCCACTTGTGATATGCCAGGGTGACCGTTGTGCATTTATGTCACTGACTTGTTAGCTGCAGATGCGGTTGGTACACCGCCCATGAATAATAGCTAGATGATAGCTATCTTTATGTACTCTAGTTAGTGGCTCAGTTAGTATGCCACCTAGGTTAGCTGAGTTTGGTTTGAGACCCACATATAGGATTCACCTATTCCTTTTGTACTTAGAGAGTTCTTTTGGCTTTCACAACTAAGAAGAGGAAAACTGTTTTCAACCTCCACATTTGTGTATATTCCCCCATTGTGTATGTGAGAAAGCTGCAAGTGAGACTCCTTACTTCTCTCCCACTCTCTTCACATGGTATCAGAGCTTGGTTCGTGGTAAGGAGCTCAAGAAAGCAAACCAAGTTTGCAGTGTCTTGGTAAGAGGATTAGTGTTGCTTTCCTTTTTTGAGTCTAGGAGCAAATCTCTGCAGGTAGCACAGCTGAAAAGTGCAAGAGTGCACTGTCTCAAATCGGGATGCCCTTTGCAGTGCGGCGAGAGGGCAGTATATGCTACGGGAAAAGGCCGAAGCCCTCGGTGACATTATTTTTTTGATTCAAGGCCATTTCAAGGCCCGTTTTGGTGGCGGAAGTTTTTCGCAGGCACTCAGAAAAGCACCTTGTTTTTGCTGTGCGACCACTGTTCTGCAGGTCGGTGAAAAGTTACCATAGAAATTGCATCGTATGCCTGTGCACAGATATTGGGAGTGACAAAATCATTCTTATTTCCTGTTGATGCAAAATCGTCACTAGGAAGTGACTGTGTGGTCAAATACCACTTTCATTAGTTTTGCATATTTGCCCTTGTGAGGCAAAAGTTGTGTTTTTTGTAGTGATAGAATATTTTTGCAGTGTTTTGTAATGGTGTTTTGTAATGGTGTCTGATGCTCTTTCACAGATAGTCACTGAAAAGCTTGACAAGAATAACTTCCAAGCATGGAAGTTTAGAATGACAAATTTTCTTAAGGGAAAAGGCTATTGGGAGTTCATTACTGGAGCTGAACAAGAACCAGTTATTTCTAATGTTCCCAATCAACAGGACCTGCAGGCATTTAAAGGATGGCATGAGAGAGCCAGAAAAGTTATGTACTGGCTATCTATCAGTATTTCAGACTCTATGATTGTGCATATTTAGGATGCAAGCACGCTGAAGGAGGCATGGGATACTTTGACAAAAATGTATAGCACAAATACGCAAGCCAAGAAAATGTAGCTCAAGCAGGAGTTGCATAATGTGCAGAGAGAAAATATGAGCATCAATGACTACCACATGAAGGTGAAGAAGATTGCAGAAGCACTTGCTTCCATTGGGTCGCCAGTGGAAGATGATGATTTAGTTTATGTGACCTTGAATGGTCTAGGAAAGGATTATGCACAGTTCCAGACATCCATTGCCGTCTGTGAGAATTTTCCTGATTTTGGGGAGTTGATTGCTCTTCTAATTTTTGAAGAGCAGAGAAATGGTGGTGCATCTTCTTCAGGAGGAACTTCAAAAGAAAATGTCTTCTACTTAAATGCCGGAAGAGGTAGAGGCAGAGGTAGAGCAGGTTGATCTGGAGGCCATGGCAAAAATCAGAATATGCAGCAAATTCAAGAAAACTAGTCTTATGGAGGAGGACATGGTAACTTTAGAGGCAGGGGGAGCCAAAGAGGTCATAGTGGATGGCAGAGAGGCCAAAATGCAAACAACAATGTTGAATGCTAATACTGTGGTAAAATGGGTCATATGGTTAAATACTGCTATAAAAAGCAGAATGACATCCTAACTGGAAAATTGCAGCAAGGCAACTATGCATCCTCTAATAGACAGGGTGATGACAGAAATGAGCATCTGTTTATGGTGCAGCACATGACCAATTCTGTGTCAAGTGCAGAAGAAAGCAATAATGTGTGGTCTGTTGACTCAGGTGCATCAAACCACATGACAGGTCATGCAGAATGGATGCAGGATGCAAGGAAAATGGAAAGACTAGGATTTGTGGAGACTGGTGATGATACTGCACATCCTATTGTGTAGATTGGTAAAATTCCTTTGTCTACGCAGGATGGGAAAAAGAAATACCTGTCTGATGTATTTCATATCCTGAATATCACCAAGAACCTGGTTTCGGTTGGTCAAATGGTTGAGCAAGGCTTGCAGGTTAGATTTAATCCTCATGGATGCTTTGTTGAGGATATGAAAAATAAAGGTCGCTTGATAGCAAAAGGGAAGAAGAAGGGCAGGATGTTTACATTGGATGCAGACATGCTTGAATTGAGTACAGCAATGTTTGCACATGGGACCGGTGTAGTTGTAGATATTGATATCTGGCATAAACGCATTGGTCATGTTAATGTACAGCAACTTAAATTAATGCAGGCCCAAAATATTATTGTAGGATTGCCTAAGTTCAAGGTTGCAGAAATGCATAAGGTATGTGAAGCCTGTCAATTTGGAAAATAGGCAAGAAAACCATTTCCTAGACATGTTCAAGAGAGTACGAGGCCATTGGAATTAATCCACTCTGATGTGTGGACTACTAAAGTTACATCTATTGGAGGCTGTCATTATTTTGTCACTTTTATTGATGACTACAACAGAAAAGTTTATGAAAAAGAAAAGTGAAGTGTTTGGGCATTTCAAAGCTTTTAAAGCTATGGTTGAAAAAGAAATAGGCCTGCAAATAAAATGCCTAAGGTTAGATGGAGGGGGAGAGTACCTCTCAAATGAGTTTGCAAGTTTCCTGCAGGAGCATGGCATAAAGTAGCAATATTCATGCAGTCATACCCCACAACAAAATGGACTTGCAGAAAGGAAAAACATGGATATTGGAGAGGTATCTCGTGCCATGCTCAACGAAAAAGACCTGCCAGATTATTATTGGGCTGAAGCAGTTGCTACATTAGTCTACATAATGAATACGACTCCCATTGCAACAATACATGGCATGACACCTGAAAGTTTTTGGTTGCATTGCCTATGTTCATGTGCTAGATGAGTTGAGATCCAAGTTGGATCCAAAAGCTGAGAAGTGCATCTTTATTGGTTATTCTCTGCAGCAGAAAGGGTATAGATGCTACTTCTACTCGTAAGTTTACAGTGAGCAGAGATGTTTTTTATGAGATGAGCAGCTGGTATAAACCAGTAAATGTGATTGATGATGTAGATGCACAAAATGGTAATGCTGCACAGAATTGACAGCAGCAATCACAAAATATTAGTGGACCTATAGTGTCCTCTAGCAGTGGTTCACATACTTTGCCATGGACAAGCAGATTGAGATCAGGAGGATCTCCTCAAAGCAATGCAGATAGTGGTATGGAAGTATCACAAAAAGGAAAAGAGAAAGTAGATCAGCCCATGTTTGATGTGAATGCAGGTCACTCTTATGTGGATGGTGAATCCAATGGCTCTCAGAACAAAGCCTTAATGATGAGTTGGGTATTCCTTCTGTTGTTACACTTGGAGTAAGGAAGACAAGGGATGTTTTGAGAGCACCTGGTAGTGAGCCTATTTTGTGCAGGTCTACCAGAGCTAGGTATCCTATGGATAGGTTGAAATATGATGGATTTACACCCATTCACTATGCCTATATGGTCAAAGTGATACATGAACCAGAACCCACTTCTTTTGAGCAAGCCATGGGAAAAGAAAAATGGAAGAAAGCCATGGATGAAGAAATGGATGCCTTGGAAGCAAATGCTACATGGGAATTGGTGCCTTTGCCTAAAGACAAGAATGCAATTGGCTGCAAGTGGGTTTATAAGGTGAAGCACAATGCAGATGGTTCTGTGAATGGATACAAGGCAAAATTAGTTGTCAAAGGGTATGCATAGACATATGGCATTGATTATGAAGAAACATTCAGTCCGGTTGCAAGGATGGCAACCGTAAGAGCAGTCATTGCTATGGCTGCATCAGAGGGATGGTCTTTACATCAGATGGATGTAAAGAATGCTTTCTTGCATGGTGATTTGCAAGAAGAGGTCTATATGGAGTAGCCACCACGTTATGTTCATGCTGTTCATCCTGAGTTTGTTTGTAGAGCATGGTCTGACAAGATAGGACAATATCTTGTCACTATTGGCTTTCAGACTTCCAAGGCAGATTTCTCACTTTATGTGAGAAAAACAGAGAAAGGCATTATGCTACTTGTCATTTATGTTGATGATTTGATCATCACAGGTGATAGTGATGAACATATCCTTCATGTGAAAATGCTATTGAAGCAGAAATTTGAGATGGAGGATTTGGGAGAGCTGCATTACTTCTTGGGCATTGAGGTCATTAGATCCACAAGTGGGATATGGCTCTTGCAGAGGCAGTATGGATTGGACATGTTGTCCAAATATGGATGACAAACTGTCGGCCTATTTCAGCTCCTTTGGAGCAAAATGTGAAGTTAAGTGCAGATGCAGGTGAGCTTCTAGAAGACCCTACTATGTACAGGTGCATAGTAGGAAGTTTGATTTATATGACTATTACTAGGCCAAATTTGAGCTATGCTGTTGGGTTGGTAAGTGCGTTTATGCAAGCTCTAAGGAAACCACATTTGGATGCGGCTAGATGCATACTGACGTATGTGAAGTCCACATTTTTGATACAGATACAGTTGCATGGATACAATATGGACTATTTTATGAGACTGGGGTTCAGATACAGTTGCATGGATACACTGATGCTGATTGGGCTGGTAGTATTTTTTATAGACAATCTACCAGTGGATATGTGTTCTCTTTTGGGAGTGCTGCAATCACTTGGAGCAGCAAGAAACAGCCTACAGTTGCCTTGTCGAGCACACAGGCTGAGTACAGGGGTGCAGCAATGGCTGCATGTGAGGTAGCTTGGTTATGTAAGCTACTTTATGATATGCATCAGTCTATAGATGGGCCAGTTGTCATTTATTGTGATAACATGAGCAGTATACACTTGGCAAATAACCTAGTCTATCATGCTAGAACAAAGCACATTGAGGTGCATTATCACTATGTGCAGGAGAAGGTTCTAGTAGGTTTTATTGATCTAGTTTATGTCAAAGGATTAGGTAGCTGACATATTCATGAAGGCATTGGGTACAGAGAAGCTGCGCAAGTTCAGAGACTTGCTTGGTGTACAGGAATTGGGATTGAGCTCGAGGGAGAGTGTTGAGATATCGAGCTCCACTCGTGATATGCCAGGGTGACGGTTGTGCATTTATATCACCGACTTGTTAACTGCAGATGCAGTTGGTACACCGCCCATGAATAATAGCTAGATGATAGCTATCTTTATGTACTCTAGTTAGTGGCTCAGTTAGTATGCCACCTAGGTTAGCTGAGTTTGGTTTGAGACCCACATATAGGGTTCACCTATTCCTTTTGTACTTAGAGAGTTCTTTTGGCTTTCACAACTAAGAAGAGGAAAACTGTTTTTAGCCTCCACCTTTGTGTATATTCCCCCATTGTGTATGTGAGAAAGCTGCAAGTGAGACTCCTTACTTCTCTCCCACTCTCTTCATAGCTAAAACATAGGAACCACCAAATGGGGGTTTCGTCCACTAGCCCTGCTTCATAACATAGAGGCGGTCTAATCTCCCAGCTCGAAACTCCCCACCCACTCTTTTATTATTCCAGAAAACGCCCTTTAAGCCCTTTTCACCTAACTCCACACAATCAACTAGACCTAAGGAAAGATAAAGATCCTCCCAAGCCTCTCTCTCAAGACCCCCCAAAGACCTTTTCCCATGTGACCTATCCTCCACCATCTCCATCATATTCTAATCCCCCCCAAGTAGCTAGTTAGACCCCTGAATCAACTACTTCAACATCTACATCTCTCAATCACACCATTGGGTGCATAAACACTAGCCACCCTAGAGGTAAATCCTTCAACAGACACTTCAATACCAATAAACTAATCGTCCACAGACCTGCAGATCTCCTTCGCGCTTTGCCCCTACTTTACACAGTAGAACCTCGTTTACCTCTATAGGGACAATTCACAAACACATGAAGCCAGCCTTGTTAACAGTATACCAAAAAACATCTTCTAGCCCACATTTGATTTCTTGCAAAAGCATAACATGCGGAAACCTGCTCAAAATTACCTTTCTTGCACTTCCTCTGCTTGTTTCTGCCATAACTTCCTCTTAGGTTCAAAGTCCACACTTTCACCATCTTGGAAACATTCTTGCCTCCCTTACTATGCCAAGACCCTGTATGCATCTTTAAGCAATTGGGAATGATTTTCCTTATCCAACAATGACCCACGAGCCATGTCCTTGAGTCTCTTTGAGACTCCTTTCGGGGCTTGTACTTTCTCTTTGGGCCGAGCCACATTGGATCTTTATTCCAGCACACACTTTTTGTGATAAGCATCAGGTAACACTTCATCCCCATCTACAGCACCCCATCAACCTCACCAACATCCACCCACTTGTTGACGAGTGAGACACCAATATCCTTGGGAGTAGCCTTACTATCGAAAAGTATCTCCACCTCTCGACGTGATTCTCCTTCAAACCCCTCTCTATCTAGACTTTTCCCTTTAGCAATTGGTCAATATGGAAAGCCATCGTAGATTTCTTCAGTCTTTCCTTTCTTCCCAACTAGTTTCCACCAGTTTTCATTCCCAACCATCTCCTCAACTATGTGGGAGGCAAGCTATGATTTATTTAAGACCACTTAGTGCATAACATAATGGGTTACCAATGGGAATGTAATTTCCATTTTAAGGTTAACTTTAACTTAATAGAACTAGTTATTTTAAGATCACTAACATAACCTAACTACTAGTGGGAAAAGACCCTTATTTTGTCAAGGTGAGCCAATTGCCAAGAAGCATCTACAACTCTAACCTAGTCCAATTGATGAAGGAACTAGCCTATTCCAAGAATATTCCTCATGACATGTCATCTCTAGACCAGCATGAGAGCGATCAGTAGATTTCAAAACATTGTCCTAATCGCCCAAACATACTACTTGCATGCCATTTAAGACTGCATGCAACTCAATCCATAAGGTAGAATGATTCGCAAACTAATTAGGGGCATAAGTTGTTTAGTACAAAGAATACAACACCCTACCAAGCTCACCTTGACTAGAATGAATTCTCCCCCATCATTAGAACATACAACAGATGGACTAAGAGCAGATTTGATTAGGAGCATTGTTGCCCCTTTACCAAGTGAGGGGCAATTGTGCTGAGAATGACATAGTCCGCCGATAGCAGTAAACTCGTAACATTAGTGTTCTCGGTCTTAAGTTCATAAAGTATGTAATTTCACTAACTTTTTGACTGAATCTTGTCTCCAATTAGAACATACCCCCCAAATATTCCAAGACATCATGGAAAGAGATGGCATTGTGTTGCACAATCTATTCATAGTTATCATCATTACCATGATCCATCTCTTCTTCAAGTGGAGCATATACATTAATAAATGCTCCACCTCTTAGTGCCTTAATCTTAGTAGCTTTAAGAGAGACAATCTTAGTATCACTAGCATTGGTGCGCAATTTTGGCATGGATGTCACGTTAGAGATGGGCTTATGCCCTGATATGCTCTTTCAATTCTCTATTTCTCCATATCTTGAATCCTATGTCATCGTAGTACTTCTGTTACCACTTCCATCATACTTTATAACCATTTTAGTTTGATTAAACTCTTCATGTGTGCCCTTCTTCTGAGCTTTTGATTTCAACCCTTGAGAAGATGAAGTAGCATTTGCATTGGCTTTAGTGTTTTTGGCAACTGGGCTCCGCCGTTCTTCACCATATTCCTCATTCATCTTTACAATGAGAGTTTTTGCCATATCGCAAGCAGGGATATTCCTAGTGGCACAATCCCTCACAAAGTGCCATGCCTTCTCTTGTGAAGAGAAGGCATGGAGAGACCACATGGAGGAATGGATATGCCTAGTGGCACAATCCCTCACAAAGTGCCTTCTCTTGTGAAGAGACCACATGGAGGAATGGAGGAGTGTCCTAATTTTTTGAATTTAGGGTGATATTTTTAAAAATTAGCACACTTATTCCTCCTGTGTGCCTCTTCAAGCTCCTTCTTTAAGCATTTTGGAACCTTTTTTTTGTGAAAGAGGTAATGTTACATATAGAAAAGAGTAGTATCGAAAAGAAAGGAGATACGGCTTCCTAAAAAGGTAGGCAAAGTCAAATAATTACAACCCCATTCTAGGATGAAGCAACCACTTGTTCCTTCCAATGTGGCCAAAGTATCTTAGAGCGAGCTTAAAACTTCTTGTAATTGGGACACGCTTCTTGGAGTCGTCCAAATTCTTTTTAGGATGCCTGCTGAAAAGAGTCGCTCCTTGGATATTGAGCAGTCTTCTCAGCACACTGATGATGTATCCCATAAGGTCTAGATGAATTGTGTGGCAGGTCTAGAGGATATGGAAGTGTTTCGTTCTTATGCTAACACTGCCAAGAATGGCACTTGGAGGATGATCATCGATCCTATTGACTTGGTCTACCTCGAGAATGATCTTGAAAAGATAAATGTCAGAAAGCATGAGGCCTTCATCTCTTATGACAAGGAAAATAGAAGAGTACTGTGAGAATCTATTGATATCTCACCTATTAGCTTGTGTAGAGAGTATAATAGACCTCAAGTCTGTGGTCTCTTCATGCTATTTCTGGGCAGAGTTCCATTTGAGGATGAATTCTCACCATTGTTTGTAGCAACTTACTAGGCTCACCACATGGCCAATTATCATTTCATAAAAAAGTGGAATTTCCAAGATTTGGTGGGTTCTCTCCGTCACTGAGATTGGATTCTTTCAACCTTCTATCCCTTGGAGTGCACCGTTCTCTTGAATGAGGTTTTACAATTGGAATGTCCAGTCTAGATCCATTTTTCCCAACATTAGCGAGCTCTTGGTTCACGATATTGAGAATATTGCTTCTATTCTTGGTCGAGTGCTCTACATTCTGTCTATTTAACCAAAAAGGTCATCACCAAAGGTTTGGATTTTGTGGGATGGAAGGAAAGACCCACCTAAAGGCCTTGACTTGGCTCTCCAAAATGGCTGGAAGACTTTGTCATATGTATTGCTTTATAATTAACATCTTTCCTTTGTGTATTACATGTGCTAGTATAGCTTGGTGTTTAGTGCCTCACCATGTGCCGTGCCTCACCATGTGCCCATGAGATCATGAGTCTACGTTTCCTCTAATACACTTGAGGAGACCATTTTACAAGGTGGGTGATTTTTGAACAAACATCGCCAAAAATCCTCCACATGAAGATCACAATTCACAAGGTTCCATCACCAAAATTTGACTATTTCTTGTGGCACATCCAAGTATGTCTCCCCCTTGCATTGAAATATTGGATTCAAAAGAGGAGATTTCAAAGGTGAGCACCTTGCCTCGTAGGCAAATGATTTTTTATTTTTGGACTTTCTTGCAAATACAAAGGTCCAAAGAGCATATTTGCCTCATCTTTGGCATAAAACAAGAGGAGGATTAGAGAAAGTCCATTTTGGAGTTTCAATGATGGCAAAGATGCATCATATGTAGTGCTTCTAAATGGTAAAATCAAATAGTTTTGTGATGTTGTTTATGTTCTAGGACTTGCCATGTCATTAGAACTAAGTTCTCTTCAATGAGACAAGAATGTGCTCTTGTTCACTTAGGATGAGACTATTGGACATACATAGATTGAGAGATATGATTTTTTATAGGTTGGTGTACAGACTCTCAATTATGGCACCATATATATGGACATCTTTATAGAAAGATAGGATCGTAATGCTCAAGGGAGAGAAAGAAATGGTGGAAGCTCACTGTGCAAGAGGAATCTCAAGGAAACATGGAGAGACAAAGGGAGAGAGAGACCAAGATTATCCAGCTTCTACATTTGGATTTCATTCCACACCACACACTGCACTTCTATGTGTTCTTATATGAGAGATTAGGATTAGGGTCCTCATACCCAATCCACAAGTTGCATCCCATTGGCTTGCTAACACCCACTCACCCATGCACTCTCTCGCTTCCACTAGGAAGCAATTTCCCTCTCAACGACAACATGCAAAACTTACATGTTGAGCATTGTATACAAGATTACATAGCTAGCAAAAAGAAAATTCCAATGTACAAGATGAAATTTTTCTTTCACTTAGAGGATTCCATCAAAGGTGTCATTTGACCAGCTTACAAAGCTTCTTGCTTCACATGACTTCTTCCAATATTTGGCAAGATGATCTAGTTCACCACAATGATGACACTTTCTTTGTGAAGAGTCTTTCAAAAAATAATGGGCCTCATCATGACCCTTCTTCATACAAAAATTACATTTGAAGCCATTAAAAAACTTTCTCTTGTTTCCATGACCCATCGATAGGACCTGCCCTTGAGTTGATGTAGATGCACCCTCTCCTTTCTTTGCCTTGATGTTGCACTCTTCATTGAGCAAGGCACTAATAATGCTTTTAAATTGGGTAGATGCTTAAGGTTGTGATGAGGTTCTCATACAGCTCGGGCATTCTCTTCAAGAGCACAATAATCACATCCTCCTCTTCCACCTTAGCATCCATAGTGGCCAATTTGTTGTGATACTATGTAATTCACTAATAAAGTCACTAAACTTATCATTTTTAGAAAAGAGTAAACCAAAATTTTTTACTTTGAGTGCAATATGAGAGTGCTTGCCACTTGCTCCGTAGAGTCAATCCAACTCATTCCAAAATGTCTCCAATGACATGGCTCCCCCCACCAAATGAATAAGTTTTGGATTGAGGTTAAGTGCAATGATGGTCAATGCTTGCTCTTTAATATCCTCCTCATACATAGTGATATTGTACTTCTTTGTGCCTTTTACATAGGGCCACAATCCTCTCTACATCAGAGATATTTAAATTGGGTTTGCCAAGATGAAATCCTTTGCCATCAAATGGTTTGATATTCCTAAAAGGAATTTTTGTTTGTCGATATTTCATGTTGAACACACCCATGTGCAGATCCTCAACAGAGAAATATGCAAAAGGATAGAGAGAAATTGTTTAAAAGACACCTCCTCAAAAAACTATGCTACTGGCTAGAACTAGTCCAGTCAACATATTTAGTTGACTTGCAATAGGAATATAAGAAAGGAGTTTTAGGCTAAGGCTATAAATTATTGCCATGCATAAAAAATATAAGCTCTCTCCAACCTTAGAAAAAAGAATGTAATGTTTTCAAGGAAAACAGATTTGTCATTGCGGTCAAGCAAGATAATGCATGACGGATAGATTCAAATCAAAACTACCATAGCTATGCCCAAGAGAAGCTTCTTCCACTGAAGAAGTGCAATGGACATGTGAGAAGGAGCTTCCAAATAGATTATTATAGATCAGCTACAACTATGGACTAGAGCTAGAAAAAATAGTAAAAGGTGTTGCCCACAATAGAGATTTCTTAGAAACCCCGAAATGTATATGTATAAGCTATTACAAGCCTTCAATCTACTTGTCACAGTGATTGACAATAGTAGACATCTCCTTCATGGTGATAACACACTGTTGCAAAGTATGTCGCACTTCGTAAGCTAATAAAAGATAACCTAAATGACTCCTTCGATAGAGAGCCTTCAACATGGATTTTCTTTTAAGAGGAGAGACGTGTAAACCAAGAGAGCTATGTATTGGTAGATCCAGCCAAGGGAGGTGCTACAACTCTTCACAGGATCACAAGCCAGTTACTTTAGGACCAGCAAGAATAAGATAGTTATCCACTAAGGACTAGCGATGATAGAATTACTCAAACCTACAAAAAAACACCATGAAGTTTTATGGGCTTGACCTCATGGCTGAATAGCACATAACTTTTGGCAAACAAAATCTTGTAGGAAAAACAACAACAGAGCCTGGAGTTGATGAAATATTAGCCTTCAATCTTGATCGAGCATTTCTTTTGTGATAGACATTGTCGCCATAGAAAATTCATGAATAGTTGGCTCCAAAAACAAGGATTGATACTGAGAAGCTCTAAGGTAGAAAACACAAGAGCATGGCAATCAATGATGTATCTGACCTGGCCAAAAAGGGGTCTCTTAGCAAACCAGTAATAGAGAAGAAACTATTTAGCAAGTAGCAAGAGAACCTCAGCTACATAGGGAGACAATGTTGGTAGATACAAAATGCCTTGCGACAAAAAATGACATCCATCAGGCATTAGCTCTAAAGGAGCATTGCTAGCTTGAGAAACTATGAGATCGCCAAATATAGATAGGTCTCTAGTATGAACAGAAATCATACAGCTCTAAAACCATTTAGAAAAATAGGATCAAGATGCTTAAGGGAGAGAAAGAAATAGTGAAAGCTCACTATGCATGAGGACTCTCAAGGAAACGTGGGGAGAGAGAGAGAGAGAGAGAGAGAGAGAGAGAGAGAGAGAGAGAGAGAGAGAGAGAGAGAGCTTATGGGACTTCTACAATTGGATTTCATTCCACACCACACACTTCGCTCCTATGTGATCTTATAAAAGAGATTAGGATTAGGGCCCTCATCCCTAAACCACAAGCTTGCATCCCATTGGCTTGCTCTCACCCACTCACCCATGCACTCTTTTGGTTCCATTAGGAAGGGATTTCCAACAATTTCACTCTAGATACATGCAATTGCTTGAATTCAAAAACATGGTCAATTTCTCCGACCCATCAAAGAGGAATACTTGTGTGAAGGATCCCTTATAGGAACAAGACATAAATCTTTTACCAAGGGTCAGGAAACTAGAGCCAAGAGCCCATTAGAACTACTAATACATTGTCAATTAGTGATAGCAAACATTTTGTCATAGTTATTGATGGCTATTCCAAAAAAGTATTTATTTGCACCATTCAACAAAGTTTTAAAGTTTTTAAAACTTTGTTGAATGGTGCAAATAAAATTTGTTTAAAGTTTTTGAAAATTGTTAATGTTCAAGGCTGGTAGAAATTAGTTAGGTTGTCATATCAAATTCTTTAATCCTACAATAAGGAAGAATAGGGAGAGAATATGTCTCCAAAGTATTTACTAGGTTTTGCAAATAGTAGGGAATATGTAGAGATCTCTTCTTGCCTAGGACAGAAAGAAATGTAGTGGAAAGAAGAATTGCACCATTGCTGAGTGTGCAAGGAGAATGATGTAGCTAAGGACATTCCTGACAAGTATTGGATAGAAGTAGTTAGCATAATGGTTTATTTGATAGAAGTTGTTAGCATAGTGGTTTACGATGTAGCTAAGGACATGCCTAACAAGTATTGGATAGAAGTAGTTAGCATAGTGGTTTATTTATTGAACCGGTCCCCTACTAATGCTTTAGGTGATTATATGACATGAGGAAGCATGGAGTGGACATAAACTGAATGCCCAACATTTGGGGGCTTTGAATCCACTATTATGCTCATGTGTCAAATAGGACAAGATATTTAGCTTTGATGTGAGAAGAGTATCATGGTTGGGTATGTAGAATAACATAAAGCTTATAGCCCGTTCGTTGCTATAACTCACAAAATGCGAGCGAAATGCCCACTACCTATGATGCGGTGTTGGATGTGAAACTGAAGCAAGCTACTTCCATCATGGTTAATATGAAGAATCAAATGAAAGAGAAGACAAACAAGAGGTTGACAATGCCAAAGGTAAAGGTTTGTACACATCCCTAGAATGTGGAATATTTGATGACATGCAACCTAGCATGAGTAGAAGTTGTCAATGGAATGGGAGAGTGTCCCCTAAGCATATTGCAAATTTTAGTCAGAGAATATATCTCATGCCTCATCAAGAAGACAACTACCAAGATGGAAAAGAAGTTGATGGATGAAGTAGAGGGAATCATCAAGGGCATGAAGTAGACATGAAGCCTAGAAGATTGCAAATAGTTTTTAGGTGTTGTATGGCATAAGAAAAATATCCTATTAACTTATGAGAGGCAATAGAATCAAAGGAATGGGTGAATGCTATGTAAAATATAAATATATATAATTTCATTCTAAAAAATGAAGCTTGGGAGTTGATGAGACCACCCAAGGAAAGAACATCAATTGCTGAAAATGTGTCTACAAAGTCAAGCACAAAGCTAATGAGAGTGTAGACAAGTATAAGGCAAGATTGATGACAAAAGGATATGATCAATAGGGGGCACTGACTATGCGGAGATTTTTCATTAGTCATAAGGATGAGATAGTCTATCATATAATCTCTCTTGGGTCTCACTTTGCAACAAATGAATGTCAAGTTTGCATTCCTTAGAGGAGAATTACAAGAATAGGTGTATATGTGGCATGCAAAAGGAATTGTGAATAAAGGATCTAAGCCCCTATGTACAAATATGTACTTTATGTGTGATCTCATCATTGCAAGCAACGATAACAAGCTGATGAAGGAGGTTAAGGTCAATTTTTTACAAATAGTTTGAAATGCATGATTTGGTTCCTTGCATTACATGCTAGGTGTGGAGACAGAGCAAAGAGGAAGGGATATTTTCTCAGAGACAAACAAGGTACATTGATTGCGTACTGGAGCAATTTGGAATGCTGGATGCCATACTTTTGGGTATAGTTATTGGGAAGACTATGATGCAACATGCATCAATTGGAATGTGCTCCATTTTCTGATCCTACATTATACCACAAGAAATTGGTAATAAGCACATCTACTTGAGGACAGAGGAAGCGATATTTTATTAATCCAAACAAGATACATTGATTGCATATTGTAGTAATTCAAAATGCTAGATGCCATACTTTTGAGTAAAACTTTTGAAACTAGATGCAACATGCATCAGTTGGAAAGTGCTCCATTTTTAGATCCTATATTATACTGTAAGCGGCTAGTAAGGAAATCTACTTGATGACATTGGCATGGCCTTGATATGGCCTGGTATTTGGTATATAGTAGGGATTATGAATTAGTTCACGACCAATCCATATATCCACCATTAGAATGGAGTGAAGAAAAATTTTAAATAGCTTAGTGGGACAACCAACTATAGGCTAGCATATCTAAAAGGCAGCCTATATGCAAAACAATAGCTGTGGAGCTCTATGATGTAGATTGGGGAGGTGTCCACAAACATAAGCCTATTTCAATATACACTTCATGCTGAATTCTCACTATGCGTCTTGGTCTAGCAAGAAGCAAGAGACCATGACATTATTTCGAGTAAAGACTGGATAATTTTCTTGTGTAGTCTAGTCTTGATGCTACCATGTTCTTCTATGATAACCAAAGTGCCATTAAATTGGGAATATCATGAGCAATCAAAGCACAATGACATTCACTACCACTTCATCCAACGTCAAGTGAAAGAAGGAAGTATTTAACTAGTTCATTGTTCTCTAAGAACTAGTTAGTAGGTTTGTTTATAGAAACCTTGCTTTGAGAGAAGTTTAAATGCCAAGATCTTCCCTTCGATCTAAATGATATAGATCTCAATTTTAGTAAAAGGACAAAAAGATATGGCCTTCTAAATGTACCTCTTTTCTAAGTGTTTAGAGGGGTCTATTCCCTTGAACTTCTTAAATTTTGTAGAGTAAATACTTTGAAAAGTGCCAAATTTTGAAATTAGGATAGACTTAGTGTTAAGTATCCCTTTAGGTTGGGATGGGATGCTTGAAACTAGTTTTGTTTTCAAAACTCTAGTCTAAATTCCAAATGAGCCTTTTTGGGGTCTGTGGTCAACTTGGGGGCTGATTCTCTTAAATGCTATGTTTAGTGGCGAGTTTAGATCCTTCACCACAATGGAAAATGATCTACATTTATCATTACTTGAAGGTTTTTTCTACCAAAGTGTTCGGATTCTAGAAGCACATGGGCCAATTGGATGGGACACATGGTGGCATGCAGAAGAGGAGCTGAAGATCAAGCTTTAGGATCACATACTAGCAGATCTAGGGGTTATGATGTGGACATTAAGGGAAGATAAATTTTCAACATATTCTACCCTATATTTGAGAAGCCTTTGTGCTACTCCTTTTTGTCTTGTGATAGTCACAGTAGGAGCTCCCATCCCTCCAGCCTCTCTAGATCATTGTCACAATCTACACACTCTTAGACTATCTTCTACAAGCAATTGTACCTGTTTACTGACTCATGATCTACTTTCCTAGAAGTCTAATCTACCCTTCCATTGCTGATAACGGAAGTGGAAGGAAGAGAGAGAGAGAGAGGAGTGCACACAAGATAGACTAATTGTACACTAACTTGTATACCATGGAAAATAGGAATATATACATGGTACCCTTAGGGTTAGGGTTTGTCCCATAACTCTATGTGCAATTCAGACCATTCTCAACACCCCCTCTTAAATTGCTCTGCATAAGAAGAGGGTGCTTTACAAAATTTTTTTGGATATTCTAAATGTTGCATGATGGCAAGAGAGAGAGAGAGAGAGAGGAGTGCACACAAGATAGACTATCTGTACACCAACTTGTTTTCCATGGAAAATAGGAATATATACATGGACCCCTTAGGGTTAGGGTTAGGGTTTTTCCCATAACCCTTTACACCATTTCCAAAAATCACCACATGGATCGTGGGCTACTATTTGAAAGTTTCTATAGCTACAGTATGATCAATTCTCAACTCTACTGATCTTTTCCTTCTGTTGGTAGTCTATCTCATATGGGTGCTGGTCTACGTGTACAATTCCATTATTGTTGCAACAACATGTGTAGCTTGATCTAATTTCCTTGAAGTTCTTGCTACTATCCCTTCCTTTGAGAACTAAGCTATTGGCATTAAAAACTGTGCCGAGATCTTTATGGATTGTACATGTAGCACGAAGATGTGTGCTATTGTATACTCGGAGTTGGGATTTTACAATGCTATGCTCTAGTGCTATTGGTTTATCATGGATAACTTGGTGTTGCCATAGCATGGAGTTAGAGCTTTGTAGAAGCTTTGTATGTGGGAGATAGAGTGGGTCTATTATATCCTACATGGAGGATTTTCTTAGAAATTTTAAAGTGTGATACAACTTACAAATTCATTTGGTTCCTAAAGAGCTATTAATATTACAACAATATGCATAAGTGGAGTAATTCTTTTTTCCAAGATAAACATGATTAAAGTCTTTGAGCACAATAGCAATGTCAATGAGATCTTACAATTATTAAAGTTGATGAGATGGTGTACATGTCATTTCTCATAATGAGAAAGAAACATGTGGTCTTTAATGAAGAAGCTAATGCATATTATAATGAGAATAGACCTTAAAAAAATGGAAGTCTCATTGAAGCTATAGAAAAACCAATGTACGATCCTTTAAGCTTACACAAGTTAGGGATGAAATGATTTTTAATGCTTATAGGAGTGATCTCTTTTTAATTGTAAGCCTTTTATTTGGAATTCTGAAAGTACCTAGTATGAATATATTTCATTATAAGCCTTTTGTTTATAGCTGAAAAGGTGTTGGTTATCAATTAGAAGCATTATAGAAGATAAACTGAGATGATGCACATGAAATTGCTCTCAAACTGCAAAAATAATATCATGTGGACCAATGAGTTGTGTTCTCTTTGGGGATGGGTTTTGGCAAGGAGAATTTTAATTACACAATGAATTGCTTGGAATTTGACTTCATTAACATAAAGCAAAATGGTTAAAAATGCATATGCAGAATCATAAACTGTAATAAGAACACCATCTCAATTAACAAGCAATGTTTGATTCTCTAAAGTTGGCAACTTTGTAACCCCAACTGTATAGGTTAAGCCCACAATTTCACTCACTAGCTATGAAAAGTGGGAGGAATTTTAGGGGGGCCTAGTTCTGAAACACTTTTTTTTAATTTTAAAACTTTAGCCTTCCTTTTGTTTTTCTTACACTTACTATCCTATTTTCTTGCTCTGAACCTCAACATGTGTATTACTTCTGCTCTACACCTAATTTGCTTTTGTGAACCTCTGTTACTTTTACTGTAAACCTCTGGACCGCTATTGATCTAAACTTCTACACTATTGCTATGAACATTTGCAAATGAGGTTGCTCTTAATCTCTTCATTGCTTTATGTTCCTTTGCCTTATGTTCTGCATGATGACAAGGGTGGGGAGCTCCACTTCCCAAGGGATGACTGGTCCAGGGAAATTCTTGCTAGCAACATTCCTCCTCTACTGACACAGAAGCTCAGTGGTGGCGGGGGCCATGGAGAAAGTGATGGAAACACTAGTGAGCATGATGGAAGTAGAACGCCTCAAACCAGTTTGCCTGGAAAGAAACCTCCCACAAGAATGTGAGCAAAGATGATAGGATCTCTTACAAGGGCCTAATATAGGATTCTAGCAGAGGGTTGTTTTTCCCCCCTTTCTTGGCACCATGCTCACTCTCCTAGCTCAAAAGGGAGAGATAGCCTCGCAAGGCCTGGTAGAGGATGCCCACAAGGGACTACCATGCAAGAAGAGATCAACGAGGAGAGGGTAACAAAGAGTAGCAAGAATGACAAAGCTAAAGAGCCGATCTCTCATGAGTGCAATTGGCTATGGAAGACACGGTGACATGCAAGGACAAAGAGACACCACTGAACAACCCACTAGAGCCTCAGAAAGACATTCTCTAAAGAGTTATGAAAGTGAGAAAGAACAGGGTGATACATAGACTGCAACCCCCTCTCCCAACCATTGCAGAGGGTGGAGCGACTCGACAGGGACCAGATGAAATGAGCAATAGGAACGAATCACCTCTTCTAGTCACACAAGAAGCCCCCGTATAGGTAACAAAAGAATTCACTTGGCTAGATATGATCGGGATGCGCAAGCACATGGGCATTGAACTCAATCACAGAAGCTTTCATGAGAGGTACATGAGGAGGGCGAGGAACCTCAAGAGGATACATCATCATTTGCTAAAGGTAAGGTAGCTGTCTTCTTTTTGTCTGAAAAAAAGTAAAGTTTTGTCAATTAAACCAAAATTTCATATGAAAAAAGATGAATTTTGATTTATGAATGAACAAAAATATCGTTCAAAAAACTTCATCTCATAAAACTTTCATCGACAAAAAATTTCCGTCGGTAGAAAATTTTTCCCGTCGATGAAAATTTTAATCTGTCGATGGAATTTTTTTCTTTAATGAATTCTGAACCAAAGAATTGATAAAGTACTTTGGACAAATGCAAGAGAATAATGACAAGAGGAAGCATACATTCTTTTGGCCAAATGTCAACAATGATGAATTCTAAAGGCGAGATATATAACCAAATTTCAATCTTTGTTTCTTAGGCCATTCTGCAGACCCTAGAGAAGAAGAATTTGTAAAAAAACAACATATAAATCAATGATATTATAGTACATAACTATATTCTAATGATTCAATTGATAATGTAAAGTTCTGGGTGGCCAAAGTAGTAGTTGTAGGAAGAAATTTTAATGGAAATACATCGACCTTCAAAGCACTATAAGCCAAAGTAGAGATTAAAGTGAAATTGCTTTGACCTTTAAAGCACTATGGCATGGGCCTAGAGATATGGATAACATCACGCTTTATATGAGAAAAGATTGATAAGTGGAAAGCTTGGATGAAGTTCACATTGTGGTTGCTTGTACAAAGTTGTATTAATTCCCAAGTGATGAACATTTTAATAAATATCCCAAAGTTTCTTTTAAAAAGGTTAGTCATATCATAGCTCAACAACATTTAGTGATTGTTTGAAAGCTAAAGCTAAAATTGAAGGTGTATGTTATTGAAATAACATATCAAGCAAAACAAGTTTGTAATTTTGGAAGTTAAATTTGACTTGAACAATAAATCTAAGCATTGTCTTTTAGGCCCTAGAAACCTTAATACATGACCTTGATTGGCCTCAAAAGAAGGGACATAAATCCATGAGGAAATTGGCCTCAAAAGAAGGGACACAAATCCATAAGCAAACACATAGCACAGATTAGCATGGCTTAGATGGATAAGAATTGTTGGTCAATTCTATAACTTTACATTTTCCAGCAAACATTTTCTAAGCAAGGTGGAAGTTTTGCGTGTACGTGATAGGTGATGCAATAATTTATCTTGCTTTCCACTGTACAGAATTATGATGTTGACATGGAAGCTTTTCCTATAATTAGCAAGTTTCTTTCGAGACAAAAAGAGGTGCAGATTGAACGATGATGCTCTTCCTAGGTTCAGTATGTCAAACTGCTACATGCTGAGAACACTTTAATTATAATAGAATAAAACAATGCGCGTGCAAAAGGAAACACTCGGTACGTAGAAAGTCGCAGGCAACTACGAACTGTACCGGCGGCTCATCCTCGATTCGATCGAAGCTAGGGACTTACAGAGAACGCGGAAGCCCACTTAGAAAGGAGGCAGAAGTCCAGGAGATAGATATGCGGGGCTTTTTGTGGGCGAGACAGGAGACATGGTGATGGCAAAGACGGAATGCAAAGGACCTGCACATCGTGTTCGTGAATCGTGTCGACCCCAAATGCCTTAAATAATATTGTCTTTGGGCGCCTTCTAAGGTCGTCTGTGCGTGCAATCCTGACGGCATTGCATCATGCCGGATCCTATGGTTGCCTATGCTGAATTGTTTTGATCCCCTGCTAGGTGTCTAAAGTACATTCCTGTTAATGTTAACACTTTTTACACTTGACTCCATGGCGACAAATCAAAAGGTGCTCTAGAGTCTCATCTCATGCATATGCCGATTTTGTAGGCTGAAAAATCTCCAAGGTTTTTTTTTTTTTGGGGGGGGCGAAAAGGACAACTTTTATTAAAGAAAATATTTACAACGAAAGGAAAAGGCGCCTTTCAGCAAGGTTGTACTAACGCCATAGACGGCTCAGTGCTCGACAGGCCTCATTAGAAAAGCTAACTGCTCTTTGGATTTCTCTAAGTTTACTGTCGGCGACTGGGATCCTTCCCGCGTATATTCTTTGAAAAGAGACATTCCTAAAGTTCCACAAGTGCATCAAGACCGAAGCTCTGAGGACTCGGAACATTTGGTATGTGAGGTCGTTTTACCCTCTCTTGTCACCAAGCAAAGATGTCTTCCACTTCAGCTTCGCCTCAGTGTCCTAGACCCAACCAAAGCTCTTTTGATACTGGACAATCCTAGAAAAGATGCATATGAGTTTCCCTAAAACCTTGGCAGAGTGAGCACGATGATGACACTCTAGGGTTCCACTTTGCAATTCTTGCTTTAAGAGGCATTTTGCCCACTACTATTCTCCACATCACGAAATCTATCTATTCTATTAAGGAGGGAAATACCGTGCCTGCCATGTGGCAGAGATTTGGAGGTTAGGAAAGTGGCTCGGCGAGCAATTCTAGAGGTTCGGAGAGAAATTCTAGAGGTTCGGTGCAAGAGTGCCACGTGTCAAGGGGAACAGCACTGAATTGCAGGCAGATTGTAGGGGCGCAGAGAATAGAGGGGGCAGAGCACAGGGGGCACAACGTAGAGAGAGAGGAGAGAGAGAGAGGAGAGAGAGGGAAGAGAGAGAGAGAGGAGAGAGAGGGAGGAGAGAGAGAGAGGGACGAGAGAGAGAGAGAGAGAGGGAGGAGAGAGAGAGAGAGAGGGAGGAGAGAGAGAGAGAGAGAGGAGAGATAGAGAGAGAGAGAGGGAAGGAGGAGAGATAGAGAGAGAGAGAGGAGAGAGAGAGAGAGAGGAGAGAGAGAGAGGGAGGGAGGAGAGAGGGCGAGAGAGAGAGGAGAGAGGGAGGAGAGAGGGAGGGAGAAGAGAGAGAGAGAGAGAGGAGAGAGAGGGAAGAGAGAGAGAGAGAGAGAGGAAGGGAGGAGAGAGGGAGGGAGGAGAGAGAGAGAGAGGGAGGGAGGAGAGAGAGAGAGAGGGAGGAGAGAGAGGAGAGAGGGAGGAGGGAGGGAGGAGAGAGAGGGAGGAGAGAGAGAGGGAGGGAGAGAGAGAGGGAGGAGAGAGAGAGAGGGAGGGGAGAGAGAGAGAGAGGGAGGAGAGAGAGAAAGAGGGAGGGAGGAGAGAGAGAGGGAGGA